>NW_004567114.1:14978153-15015753 GCF_000260355.1 Condylura cristata
AAAAAAGATAATATTTCAGTAAGACTTTATCTATCAAAATCATGGTATGGTGGTCACTGCTATACAATTTAAAGTTAAATATAAAACAGATTACATGTATATTTATCACTTCTTAGTTATTGTATGTGTTTTAATATGACTAGTCTCATTCACTACATCATGAATTCCTACTATATATAAAAAAATGACACATTTACACTTATTCCCACCTTAGTCCAATGTTTGTACATTACACAAATGATAAATAATATTCTATTATCATTTAAACCAAGACTTATGCTCTCCTGAGGCCTATCTTCCTGTCAGTCAGGGTGATCTAAAATACTATTCAATATAAAACTGTATGTGAACAAAGGCAAAGACTACATTAAATAGTTAAGCAAGAAAAGTACATATGGTCTATCTACTTTCAAAAGAATTAATTTCACTGCCTTATCTGAACACCCAAGTATTAGCACCCTGAAATCACTACCTCTCACTCCTTTCCTCCCATGCAAGGGAGGGAAACAAGATTATCACCAATGGATTACTAGGAAAAAAAAAAAAAAAAGCAGCACAGATGTTTATAAATGAGATGTCCTCTAAATTTGGACACATATTTGTAATGAATTTGCAAACAAATGAATTAATAAGTTGCATGATATGATTTATCCCATATGTGTTTGCCATTTTAGAGAAGAGGAGTTGAACACTGCCCTGGCAGATGTGAACACTCACACACTCTGCTGCTACCAGTGGTACCCAGCTCCCAACAGCCATTACCTAAGCGCCTTGCATTGCCTGAAGGCTTTCTCTCTGCTTTGGTTCCAGCTTTCTACTTTGACAGGCTGTAAGAACAGGGAAATTAGGAACTCCAAGAACAACCAGCAAATGATCGCTCCCAGGAGTTCATTCATGCCTGCCCATGCTTCCTCACCTATCCCTGGACTGCATTTTAAATTGACCCAAATCTTCCCCATGAGAGAGTGTGCACCTAATGGATTATTCTCCACCATTCGGCGGTTTGCCCTGTCCAGTCTTGTCTCACCTCTTTGCAACCTGGCAAGTAACTTCCACTCCCATATCCCAAATAAGACATTATTTGTTAGTATTTTACAAACAGGAAACTGAAGTTTAGAAATTGCAAATAATAATCATCCATGAATAGAGAGCTCTCCAACTATGGATTACTTGTTTGGACATATTATCTTTTCATGAATTGCTTGCAGTTTAATCTTCTATACAGGACATAGCATCCAGCAGCATTAATAATAAAACTTGATGGTGTTTACCCCATGCCAGGGACAAGTGTCACTTCACTTAATGTTCACAGTCATTATGAGGTAGATACTACTGTACAACACGCATATATGTTTAGAAATGCTATCAGGACTCAAAAATACACACTTTTAAAGGCTTCAGCATGCTACCTCTTGGATAGAAATACTTCAATATTCACTTTTCCAACAAAGTAATCAGTATTACTTTGGCTGTGATTTAGTTTGGCAGACCACATCAGAAGAATTGCTGGAAAACCTTGGAAATTTTCTAATGAGTTTTTAATCTGATGATAACGAAGATGAAGTCATTGCCTCCTCCAGATGTTCCTCCTCCAGAACAGCATTCCCAAGCTGTGCCACTTTGAATCTATGAATCTATGTATCCATGACTGAGGAGTACACAGAGACCCCAACTGTTAAGAGGAAAGCCCATAGACCTATTATAATAGAGTCTGCAGAGAGGCAAGGAAAGCAGACTGCTAGTGTGCTTGAAGGTCTTTAACTGATACAAAGAGAGAGAAGAATTTCAAAACACAGACTCCCAAAGAAACTGAAACTCTAAAGTTACCATATCCTTGTAGGCAAACACCCGACTCAGGCTTGGCCCAAAACAAGACAGTGAGGCCTAAAACTTTGCCACAATATTAGGCAGGGAACGACAAGACAGAGGATAGCAGGTCCCAGAGAACTGCCATAGGAGAGACCTCTAATTCCAATTGTTCCATATAATGGAGAGATACTGGCTGCCATTGCCTCTGCCAAAAAACAGTGATAACACCAGTACCCAAGATCAGAAGCAGACTCTGCACATCTCTCTCCCACATGCCTCTCCCTTGTTGTTCATGCCATGTCAGTTTACATGTTTGCTTTGTTTCCTCCCTCTTTCACAGGAAAGTACAGTTAACAGCCTGCTGGAAGTCTTAATCCAAAAAGTTTCATGAAAGTGGGAGAGAGACAATACTGCCTATTCTAGTAGTCATGGGAACAACCCTCTACTTTCTTGGTGATTCATTCTTTAACAGCTTTGCAAAAGTAAGAATTCAAATTGAGGTGAATCAAAGCCCTGCAGGATGGCAAGAAACTTACCATTCTCTTAAACACCTAGAAAAAATTTACCAGAAATCGTCTTTCTACAGGTAAACCTCTCTTTCTCACAGGACAAATGTCTAACTAAAAGGCTTCTGGGCTTTTTGAAAAGTCATCCTCCCCAGTCATGTGACTCTATCTTCTCAAAGTTCCGGGGCTCTATTCCATCTCTAAGCATAGGACATGTACCCCCATATTTCCTCACTGAACTTGGAATCTTTTTTTTTTAATGTAGATTCCTCATATGTATCTAGCTAAATTTGCTTTTTCCTCCTACTAATGTGAACTCTGTCTGTGATGTTAATTTGTGTATTTGACCAGTTTGAGATGAACACAGAGAGGTAAAGGAAATTTTCTACTTATCCAAAAATGTCAGGATTAGATCTATTTCTTCTTGTGCCAAGCATTGCATATTGTTCCAACAAAGTTTATGATTTAGATAGTCTCTATATATTTAAAAAAGTTGATGCTAAGGATGTAGGTAATTTAAATAACAGGTTCAAGGTCACACAAATAGTAAGTGGCAGCACCCAGATTCAAATCTTGGCCTGCCTAACTCTAGCAGAATATCAGGATACTGGTACACAAGCATCCCCTTTTCACAAATAACTTAAAAATTATCTTTAAGGCCCTCCCTGGTGGCGCAGCGGGTTAAAGCACAGCACTGAGAATCTGAAGCCACTTCCGCATGAATTCGATTCCCGCCTGCCGCCTGCCCGGAGGAGACCACATGGCGAGCCAGACCTCTCCTGACCCGCCCGCTGCTTCCCTCAGCAGTGTACTTCGTAGATCTGCCTGTTCTGCTCCCCACTCTGTCTCTGGTGAAGCTTCTCACCGCCCCTGAGCCTCTGGCCTGTACCCCAGTTCTGTATGCACAAATAAATAAATCTTTAAAAAAAATATCTTTAAAAGATAAGATTTCATTAAGTTAGCTCACAGGAAAGTCAAAAACTATCTCCATGGAGCAATGTGCATTTTGAGTCTGAGCTGCAGCTTGCAGAATGAATAGTTTATCTCACTTAAAGAATTTCATCCATCAATGACCAGCTATTATAGGGAAGAAGGTGTCTTTCTTCTTCCTAGTCTGGTTTGCTACTAGGTGAAAAAGATTTGAGGAGCATTGCTAGGCATATCTTAAGAAGCACTGGCCATAATAATTATTACCTTTGTGATGTAAATTGTTTGTGTTTTAAATACACACCACATGGAACCCTTTCTGAAATTCAGAAGGGTCACACCAACACTGCAATAAGCAGATATGGCACCATAACCATATCCCTTTCACTTTCTAAACACATTTATCAAAACCTGGCAAGACATCACCCCAATTGAATAAACAAAACTAAGATCAGTGTCCTTTCCTCGGGGGTTTTCTGTCTCTGCCAACAAGAAAATGTCAAGGCTGACACCATTTATTCACAGCACTGATAACCCACCAACTTTCCAACTTTGCTCAGCATCTCATAATCTCCTTGATAGGAGATCTTGCTTTCGGTTTTTTTTCTCACTCTTTTTTTTTTTTTTTTTAAGTCAGGGAACAAACAGACATCTTGAGACAGCTGGGGGCCTGGTTATCTCTCCCTTCATGTCCATAGAGGGTTCCTCATCAGTAGACTTGGCTGCCAGCTTTTTAACGGTCCAGCCAAGTTGCAAACAAGCCCCTGTTTTTTTGTTTTTAATGTAGAAAAATTTGCTTCTTCAATCGCCATTGGGTGGAGAATAAAAACCCCAAAAGGAGAAGTGGTAATACTTTTATTTTCAAGGATTCTACTGGGAGATTTAAACATACCCTCCTCACTGAGAATTGCATTAGTTTTTACCTGATTCATTCCCATAGAAGCTATAAAATGCAGCTGGGAAAACTCCCTGACCTGCAGTCTTTGCTATAATGTTCTTTTTGAAGGCTCTCAGTTGCCTATCATCATTGTTCTTATTTCCCTCAATTTTAATTTTCTGAATGTCTACCCCAATGCAGGTGAGGTCTTGGAGGCAGATCGCTGTTCATAAGATACATCCCTATAGCCCTAGTATAGGACTAAGTTCAGCAAAGGTAGATATTTTATTTAAAGGAAAAACAAACAAACAAACAAAAAATAAATTTTTACATTTTTTTTTCTTCAATAAAATCCTGGGAGGAGTCAGATGAGTGAGTTAGAATAAGGTCAAGTCATCCTTACTTTGCCCTTAAAGCTTCAAAGTCATGCTTTGGATCAATTTTATAGTCTTTAAAGCAGCTACAGAAAAATGCTAATTGTTAATTGTGGCAAGTTTATTTACTTTAACCCAGGCTGGATACTTTTTTTTATTTTATCCTAAATCTCTAGTCCCTAGCAAATAATACATTATTTCCAAGTATAACTGTGACTGGGATTCAGATGAAAGACAATGGAGAATGTCCAGGCTGGTTTTAAATTTTAGTTTGGAATTATCATGCTACTGTTATCATAAGGCTCAGAAAGTTAAAGATGTGGATTGAGGATAAGAAGAGAAAACCTCAAAAGGTCTGAAACTCCTTTCTCATTGTTAAATATCAGGGAACAGCAGGCCTGATTAGTTGTTTCATGCTAAGACAGACACCATCAGAGAAGACTATAGCTGGTAACAGGTATGAAAACAAAAAACACCCACAACTTACTACTATAAACCAGCTTGTTCCCACAACACTAAGACTCCCCTGCGTGGAGGTATCAGAGCCCTGAAGCAGCCTGCAAAGAATAAAATGAGACAAAGTCTAATTTTAGTGTTGAATGAGAAGTCTGTATAGCAGGAGGTCCTGATGAGAAGACGTGGTCATGAAATCACCGCTGACTAGGAATTAATAATCACCTACGAGCAGCTAGGGAAGCTGCAGGGACAGACAAGGAAAACTCCTAAGGAAGTCCTAGGAGTTGACACTTTTGACAGTGCAAGATTTGGGAGAGGGCTTGGCTTCAGAGAAAGAATGAGTCAGTCCTAACTTCAGTGCCTGCCTGTCTGCCTCTGATCTGCAGTGGCTGCCAAAGGAGGTTCATCCCTTAGCAGGACCTCAGTCAGCCCTGCCGGGTGAGGGAAACACCACTCTTCCTGGCATGTGGGACCTAAAATAAGTGATTCACACTTTTGCTTTCCCTTTTTTGGTAAATGATCTCCACTTGGAAATAAAGTATTATATTATGCATATTCACTATGCAAATGATATAAATGTAGGTGCTTAGGTGGTAGGTATGGTGGGATAAAGTACATCTGAGGTCATATTCCCCTAAATCATATACAGTATTGGAAACAATGCTACCTCAAAAAAGGGTCCATTTTTCTTAAAAATGAACTTAAAAAGGCAATACAGGCCTCCCTGGTGGTTTGTTTCAGAGCTATCACCACTTCAGTCTGAGTTCAAACCCTGGCCAAAGAACAGACCAACATGGCACAGCAGACATCTGTCTTCCCTGCTGCTCCCCTCAGCAGTGTGTATGTCAGTAGATCTGCCTGTTCTGCTCCCTAATCTGTCTCTGGTGAATCCTCTCACCACCCACAATTTTGTCTTATAGCCAATACCCCAGTTCTTCTACACAAAAATAATAAAGAAAAAGGGCGATGCAAAATCTCCAAAGATGAAGGAAAATGCATGCCTGTGTTAATATATAAATCTTTCAAAACCTTTCCAGTTGTAAATATTGTTCCAGATGCATTTCTTAAAAAAAAATAAAGGGGAGGGATGAAAATATTAGCAATTGCAAACATTGCACAAATTTATAACTACAGTTCTCAAACCTTTGCAGGCTTGTCACACTGTCTGAAAGTACATTCTATTTGGCATACATTTACAGATAATTGAATATTATTATAATGATTATATAAGGCAAAATACTTTGAAATTTTCCAGACCAAACTGCCCCCTCAAAAAAAAAAAAAAACTTCCAAAATAATCTCAAACAGGAAAGTTCTAATTTTGGGTAGTGGGATAAATCCGTTTTGTAAAACTATCAAATTTAACTTCAAATGTTAGTGAAAAAATTTAGAGAGCAAATAAAGGAAATATTGGCTTCCTTCTTGAGAGAAAAATAGACATGGATTTTTAACCATTAATATAAAAGATTAGAAAAGATAAGACTAACATAAGTTTTGCTTGATAAATATTTTAACTCCTTTTGCTTTGTACTTAGTGATTCATTGCTATGAAAAGTGACACAAGTTATTTTTTCTTCTAACTTCAATCTTCTACCTTCAAGAATTAATAATTCCCAAGTTTTATTAATTCTATTGCTATTATTATATATCCAACATTATAATTATATAATGGGACTTCGAAAAAGTTCAAACTTAATATCACTTATAAGACTTCTAAAATTTCGATATATTTAAAACTTTACAAAATTTTCAGAATAACATTTTATTTGAGCACTATGTATCATAGACCTTTTACTCTACTTACAAATCCTTATTTTGCCTCCCTGTCAAACTACTCAAATTACAAATGGATCTATAATTTGAAAATTATGTAATCCTGAACATAGCAGTCGGTCTCAATAAACAGTGGTGTTCTCTTTAATAAATTGAAGATAATGAAGTACCAACATCACAGGATTACTACAGAGTAAATTAAATAAATTATGTGTACCTAGCACTTAGGACAGTGCTTGCTAACAGTAGCTGAACAATGATACGTTATATCCTTATTATTACTATCTGTGTTAATTTACTGATAGCATTTCTTTCTCCCCTACCTACTCCTACTTCAATCTAATTTTGCAGAACATCTTTTATCAAAATATACTTCTCTGATAATAAATTCAGCAGATCTCAGAATACTCCATGATCTCCCAAGCCACCTTACTTGGCACCAACCTTCTTTCTGATTGAATGTGCTTATATACCTATAAAAGTTGAACTAGTATGTCTTTCTGCCAGATTGTTAAATCTTTTTAGGATCACTAAATGCTGAGAAGCATTTTCTGATTTCCCTTGGTAACCACAGGTACACCTCAAGGCTTCCATTTTTTATCTCCACTTGTCGGCATCATAAATTATCATATTACATCAACCCCTATAGTTTCCACTTTAGTCTCATTTTCAAATATTAAATTTCTTTAAAGAAGGGTAATTTTGTCTATATAGACTCATGATATCATCATTATCACCATCATCATCATCTTCACTGTAACAGTCACAAAAGAGTGTGTTTTATGTTTCATTACATATGAGATATTTGTTATTCCATGAACCTTGAGTACATTGTATGAATAATAAACTCTTCTAACGTTTCCATATATAAAAGCATGTAAAATAGTTACAGAAATGTTTAGGAACCTGCCCAAGATCAGCAACTAATAACTGAGCCATAATCTGAAACTCTAGTGCCCAACGCTATAATACTATGCCTAATACAGCAGGGACTAAAGTATCTTCTAAATAATGAGCATTCTGACTGTGACATCTTTAGTTCAAACACTGTAGGTTTTCATGAAGTTATTTAAGAATTTATAAGCCATACACTAGGCTAAGTGCTGTGTGACATAACAAAGAACTACTGCATCCATTATCCATTCTACCTGCAAGATGCTTTCAATTTTATGGGTAGAGGGTGATGTGAGCAGTGCAGGTGAAAAAGCAAAACAAAACAAAACAAAAAAAAGTGCTATATATACATACAAACACTAGAATGCACTGCATTAAAGTTCAAATATAGTTCACAACTTTTGAAAATTCAATGAAAGCCAGAGAATATGTAGAAGAATGCTATTATAATTTTAAAAGCTAAAATATTATATTCTACATTAAAATTATTTCCTAAATATTTTAGTATGAGTATGTAGAATAATATTTTGAGTCTAATAGGTAAACAACTGACATAACTATAAAGTTATTATTTCGTAAAGTAAAATATCATATATTATATGCATATTGAACTTTGAGTACATATAAAATGAATATAGTGTCACTATCTTTACAAACATTTATATTATTCTAAATATAAAAACGTCAACGTAAACATGACTTGAAATTTGAAAACTTACTTTTATGTGATTTCTGCCATGTTATTTCAACGTCACATGGAGAAATAAGGATTTTGATGTGTTTCACTATGTAACTGGGTAGTATTTTCCTTAACAATCAATATATTAGTCACATAGAAAAGCAAGTAAAAGTCTAGAAATTATCTATCCCAAAAAACCCTAACCAACGGGGCTTCTTCCAAAATGCCTAAGTCAGGAATGTTGCAAATTATCTTGATGTTAATAAAGGTATGCAAATCATGCCAAGAAACTTCTAATAAAATTGTGCAATTGGAAATAACTAGCTGGAAAATACTGAAGTAGCTAAGGAAAAGGAAAACCCCATTTCTTTGAGAATTTGTATTACATGCTTTGATTAGGAATGGGATATGAACAGTGAATCATAGCTCTCCTCCCCACACACATCATAGTTTTATTAAATCTAAATCAGAATTAAATAGAACCTTTTTCAGAATACACTAAAAGCTAAATAATTTAAAATATCAAAACTCTAAGCTTAGCAAGCTAATTTACATAAAATTTTATTATAGATTTCTTAAAATTTCCAAACCAAAACGTTATTCTCTATATTAAATTTGAAGTGACTCAACATATTATTATGGTGCAGATTTCTGATAATAAGGAAGACCTGTGATTCTTAGGAAACTCACAAATTATGCATTAATGCATCTCAATTTCCTTTTACTTACTTATCATCTTCATTTGTTCTAGAGTAGATAAACAGCTAGAAATTACGGATGTATTAAACTTTCCCATTCAAAGTAAATACGTTTTTGAATATTCACTTTTCTACATTGTTCTTGCACAGAAAAAAAAGTAAAAACTAAAATACATATGGGTTTTCCAAACTGAAGAAAGAATTCTTATTTTGAGACAATGACAGATTGAAGTCAGACCTCCTATGAGTCCTACCAATAAGTCAGTGGTGAACGAAGGATTTAACATGAAAACAGAAAAATGCCTATTTTAGTTGTCATTTCTTTGTTCAATATTCAATAGCTGTACTCTCTAATATTCAATAGCTGTACTTTCTATTACAGATTAAATTTATTGGTGTCAGTCACAGAGACTGGTGTGTAGAAAAATAACAAGGTAAAAATAAAGCACTGGAAATGGTAACAAAAATCATAATAAGGTTTGGGGAAAAAAAAAAAAACAGTATGAAGGTGATAAAGTGAATATGGGCAACCAGAGGGCAACTGTATCTGAGCCTGGAGACCCAAGTATGACTGATTCTGTAACTACCAGTAAGCATGATTTCGAGTTAGTTGCAAACTCACTTTGGAACAGTTTTCTAATTTTAAAATACAAATGTTGGACGATTGCTATAGACACTCCAGTGTGTGGATCTTGAAGGCCGGTAGAGGCAGGAGTTTCCCGGAGAGTTTGGATGCACCAGGCAAGGTGTTACTTGAGGCTGTGCACCCAGAAACCAGAGCTCGAAAGGAGAGGTTGATTGGCTCCTCCAAGGATCTCAGCAGGAGGGGGCGGAGGAAGCAGACACCCTGACACTCCACTGCACATTCAACTGTTCAGTTTCTCCCTCCAGGAAAGTGAGAGACAATCACACGGCAGGACCTAGTGATTTTTTGTCCAGCCTGACAATTTTGGTCTGGTGGGCCAGATCATTTGGACAAGATGTTGGGATAAACTCAGCTGAGCTCAGCGCTTGATTCAGTTCCATGGCCGGGACAGCACATGGAGCCGCTTTTACCCACCAGCTCTTTCTCTCTTTGGCCAAGGCTATCTCATTACAATTGAATGTCACTTTCAGGCATCAATTTTTTTTTTTTTTAAGATTCATTTATTTATGCCTATAAGAACTGGGATGGAAGCCAATGATAGGGATGGGGGGTGTAGGATTCACCAGAGACAGAATGGAGAGCAGAACAGGCAGATCTACTGAAATACACTGCTGAGGGGACCCGTGGGGAAGACAGGAGAGGTCTGTCATGCCATGTGGAACAGCTCACTGGCAGGAAATTGAAATTATGCTGCAGTCGCTGGTGATAAATCGGCAGTGCTGAGACTTAACCCCTGGGCCACCAGGAAGGTTCCTGGGCTTCGAATTCAATTACTATCTATACTAAAACACTGGATGAAATATAAACAGATATGTGACAATCAAGGAATAATTAGAAGGAACAAATGAAGCGGCAATTTAACAAAACAAATTAAAAAATTATTAAGGATGAATGAATGAAATGGAGGAATATTTTACATAACGCTTTCTATATTTCTACCTTATTTTAGTGCTAATCAAGTCAACATTACTGGTATGTATGCATGTATACATGCAAGCATAAACAATATGAATTTATTTATAAAGAATGACCAAGAGAAAAAATGTCTGAGTATGTACACTTGCAACTACTATCTTTGAAAATAAGCTATTTTGAAAACACTCAAAGGAGAAATAAGTAATTTGAATCCACTTGATCCAAGTAGATTTCATGGTGGTTTGGTGCCTTGAAATCAATGTGCCAGCTCTTCATTTATTTTGTAAATATAATGCAAAATTTTCTGGGAACCCTGCCTTGGCCTGGTGGGCAAACAATAGGCTAAGTTTGCCGATCCATCTTATATGCAACAATCTATTGCCCACAGTTATTTTATTTTAAAAATAAAATGTAATAGGTGCCCAAATTTTTGCATTTCTTCAGGGTATTCTTACAGAGTGGGGGAGATTGGCTCTGAATTGTCTTCCTTTAGTATCAGCACATCTTTGGATGGGGACATTTTAGAGCTTAGAAACCCCTCCTATCAAGAGTCATATTCTCAGTGCTAATACTCACTATTTTCTGGCTACATAAACTAAGTCCAAACTTATACTTACTCAGAATAGTTTTCACAGAATAAAATTTTTGGATCACTTCCTGAGTTTGGATCTACACATTGATTATCTAATAATCTCTTTTTCAAAATTTTGAAGTTTTGCAAATTTATTTTCAGTTAAAAGTTTGAAGCCACCCAAAGACATTGGGTTTTAGACCAAAATTGTATAGCCTAATATCATTCAGAATAAGTTACTCCAGTATGTCTCTTTTTTTCTGTTTAGGAAATAATTTCAAGATTCGAAGTTACACCAATTAATTTAGATCTAGCACAGCAGTGGCTTTATCTTCATTCCCCAAGTGTCACTGAAATGATGGCTCCATCACTCATACAAGTCAACCCTCACTAAAGACAAAGCCTAGCATCAAACAGTGGTATCACAGGCTTTTTCCTAAGCATTTTGTCTACAGAATCATTTAAACCTCAGAACTATATAAAGTGCATACTATTATCATGCTGATTTATACATGAGGAATCTGAGGTGCAGGGATTTTATAGTTTGCTTAATGTCAACGGATGTACAAGCAGTGGAGCAGGGCTGAAATCCCCACAGTATGACTCCTGAGATCTTGTTCTTAAAACACTAATACCATGGTGATATAAATACAAAAGAAAGAAAATCACTAAAGAGCAATTTTTTAAATACTACCTATGAAAGATCATCCATGGAAGAAACTATCTATAGATTAAAAGGAAGAACAAGTTTCCAGCATGGAAAAAAGCATACAGATGAGTCAAAATGAATGTAAGGAGAAAATGGAAGGGTAAAGTTATTAAATTTCATTATAACACTTCTATTAAATAACGTCAAATGTTATAAGATTAAATTATCTAAAAGAATCTGACAAACACCGAGTGAAACTATTGTGATACCATTAACTAGGTAGAAATCTGGGACACTTGAAGAATTATTTAATGTAATTACACTGTACTTCTTAGACAGATTTCTGAGGTCCTCCCCACCCTGAAACCCCATATTTCCCTCAACCTTCAGTCTAGCAAGCAAGAAAGCAAAAATCATCCTCACAGAACTACAGTAGAAAAAGGTTCAATCCTGCAGTATACACAGGAATTTTACTACCTTCACGTAAAGTCAATCTTTTCACATAAACTGATGACCAAGGAGCCAGATTAAAAAATATATATTTAATAATGAGGACTCTGCCTTTGTATCTCTGCAATGCTCTATTTAGAAAGGAAAGAGATTAAATCCAGAATTTCCTTACTCTAGTTCAGCATTTCTGTAAGTCAGGGCAACTTAGAACCAGACACCCTCCAATCAAGAACAGTTACATTCTTAGTGCCAATGACTCACTCCTCCTATCTATATAAACTAATTTCAAACCTGTGTTTCTTGGAAAAGTTCTCACAGTAAAATCTGCTGGACTGCTTCCCAGTTCAAATCCTCACTTTGATTTTCTAATAAATTCATTTTCTAACTACTATTGAAACTTGATTTTCATCTAACACCTCATTTAATGCTCATTATAACACTAGAGCACAGTCTTTTTACCTTCCCCATACAATCTTATTTCCATCCCTTTTTTACAGATTAAGAATCAAATCAAAACAAAACAAAACCTGGTGCATAGAGACATAGAGTAACTTGCCCGAGGTCATGCAGTAATTAGGCGGTAAAAATCCAGGTTTTCAGCTCCAGATTCAATAATCCCCACATCCCATGACCACACTGAGCTGTTTCTTGAGTCAATGCATAGCAGACCTCCATTTATCTATAGAGAGGCTGATCTGACATCTAGCTGACCTGGGGGAGATTAGAGAACACATCTACTGCTAAAATCACATTTGCACCCCCTTTCCCTGGTCTGGAAGAATGATTAAAGCCATTGCACAGACTAGCGTTAGGATAGGCTGGCTATGGTATGTGAAGAAGCCAAGCAGGAATATCCATGTGCCTGTGAGGAAATGAAATCAGCAACCTCTAATATTCATTGCTGACCATAAGGCAGTAATGGAAAGATCAAAACAAGGGCCTAACAAGAGTCGCCTAAGCAGAGTTTGGATCAAGGTGGGCCTCCTTTGTAGTGCAGGGGTTGTCTCAGCACTATGAAGCAAATTGCAGCCAATGCAGCATGAGTTCCATCCCTGGCCAGAGAGGTGACCCCCACGGTATGGCAGACACTCCAGCCTTGCTTGCAATTCCCCTCAGCAGTGTATTTCTGTCAGTCTGCCTGTGCTTCTCCCCAATCTGTCTCTGGTGAATCCTCCTACCTGCCCCCCAACCATCTGTCCTATACCCCAGATCTTGCATGCATAAGTAAATCAATAAAAAAAAATAATAATAAAGTTTAACTAACCTGTATCTTGCCTCCTGTATGTACACACAACAGTTTGAGTCAAAACAATCAGAAAAGTCTGACACTCCAGAACCCATGAATGCAAATCAGAAACCCTGCCAAAAATTAATATATTTATCACTGCACTGTCTGACATGACAATAAATATTCCCTTTTCTTCCTAAGGTATAATGTCCTCAAATGAGTGCCTAGCAAACCATTTAACTCAGACTAAAATCTAAAAAGACTCCTCCCAGGTTCAAATCCTCATTTTGTTTATCTAAAAATCTGTCTAATTATCACTAGTCCTGAGATTATTTCAGTCTGCATCATGAACCATCGGTTTTTCGTGTTTGCAATTAGTCTACAACTAATTGTATACAAAAACCAGAGAATGCATTTAGGAGAGACCATTGGTTCTTTCCATCAGAGATTCTCTGGAGTTTTTCTTTAGCTGTATAATGACCTTTCCAGCAGATAAGTTGGTGGGAACTCAGATATGCTAACAAGAAATGTATTTATATAATCAGAAACAAGAATTTTATTATCAAAATGATTATTAATCTGAATGACACCAACCCCCCTTGACCCAAACACATGCAAACAGAAAGGCAGGAGAGGAAAATGACAATAAACCTAATTTTCCCCAAGATACAGACTCTTTCCTTTCTCTAGTTATTGATCAAATATTAAAAAGAACTCCCATGGCCCTCCCTGGTGGCGCAGTGGGTTAAAGCACAGCACTGAGAATCTGAAGCCTCTTCCGCATGAGTTCGATTCCCGCCTGCCACCTGCCCCGGAGGTGACCACATGGCATGTCAGACCTCTCCTGACCCGCCCGCTGCTTCCCTCATTCCCTCAGCAGTGTACTTCGTAGATCTGCCTGTTCTGCTCCCCACTCTGTCTCTGGTGAAGCCTCTCACCGCCCCTGAGCCTGTGGCTTATACCCCAGTTCTGTATGCACAAATAAATGAATAAATTAAAAAAAAAAAAAAAGAACTCCCACTTCTCAAGTTATTTTGGAGAGAACCTCTTTTACTCATTCTGGCCTTATAGAACTAAGTTTTGTGGCTTCTGTTATGCTGTCAGAAGTCAATACTTAAAGGATTTCTCTCTGCAATTATTATTTTTTTTTTTTCAAAAAAAGTATGGGATAGAAAGTGGAGCCTCAGCAGCAACCAAAGAAATAGTCTTCTTTTTGAGCAGAGTTTAAGCAAGTCCCTAGCCTCCATTTTATGAACTTGAGTGCTTTATTCATAAAGTTCGTTTTCAAATTCCTCAAAGGCTGCTTTTGTTTTCAGATCTTCAGGGGAGTCTTGCAATTCCTAGTGTCAAGGGCACAACAGAATCTGTGATCTGGAAGCAACTCAGCTCATCAGCATTAATTATTGTTCTGCCAGGCTTGTAAAGGAAGGTGATCAGAAGCCCACACAGAGGCCCCAGTGAGAATGCCTGCTCTACCCTCCTGCTCATTTCAGGTCTCCTTCTACTCTCCCATTAACTGCTGGCTTTCCACACTTCTTATTTCTCATATTTTTCACGTCTGCCTTCGGTGAGCACATCTACATTCCTGGCTTCAGCTAAAATTTCTATTATGATAGCTTCTAATTGTACATTTTCAGCATCAGCCTTTTTTCAGAAGCTCCACACCAGTACTTCTGAATGACTATTGAATGCAACTCAACTGACTCACTCTATTCCTCCACCCTGAACAGCATGCCCGTTTCTCCCCAATGTTCTCACTCCAGGCAGGTATCTCCACACTCTACAGAGCAAATGCTTTCTGTTATTATAATCTTAAAATCATCCTTGACGCACTTCCCTTCTCCATCCCACGTTATCCCAGGATGGCCAGTCACTAGATCACCTCACAAGTAATACAGAAATTTCTCCAGAACTGATCCTATATGAGAACTACTGTCCATTGTCAGCTTCTCATTTTTTCACTGGACAGCTCCCAGTCCCCCACAGACTGACTCCAATCTCTGGCCAAGCTTATCTCCCACCCACACACAACGTTATCTTTCCAAACATCAACTTTCATGTACTTTTATCTAGTTTTTTTTTTTTTTGTCCATAAATATACTTGTTTTTCTTGTCACAAAAAAAAACTTTGAAAAGTAAGATTGTATAAAGTAGATAAAACCCAATTTTAATCTTTATAAAGCTTGATAAATTACTTTCTAAAACATGAGTTTCACATTGTTCTCAATATAATGTACAACTCATTAATTTGGCATTCAGGACAACTGGCCATCACTTATATCCTAGCCTTCATCTCCTACAATTTCCCCCAGTGAATTACAATCCCCACATTCTAATGTATGCCTTGCTCACTCACAGTGACCTGAAGTACTTCAGGTACAAGGTAAGCGCCGAATACATGCTTCTTAATGGATGAAGGAGTTGTTCATTACAGTCCTCCCTTGTGAAGTCCTTCATATGCTACATCTTTGCCTTTTCATGGTGTGCTCTGCATGGAAACTTTCTACTTGCTAACAATTGCTACCATTTCTGAAAAGTACAGCAGATCTGACTTACCACTAACTTCTGAAACATTTATTGAGCACATGTTAACCTGGTACATAGGAAAGACAAGTCCTAGTCTAGTGTGGAAAGTACATGAAACATTCTAAAGCACGTGTGTACTTCCTTGCAGCTCTTCCCTCTGATCACACTGAGGTGGTTGCTACTTTCTAACTCCCCAAAAACTTGGTACATCAGAACATTGCTGTGACACTCAGAATGTTTGTATTAATTAAAAAAAAATTCTTCAAATTAGAATCTGCTATGCTTCAGGACTACATTATATTCAACTCTGCCTTCCTTTTATCATTGTAAAATTAGCATACTTCCCAGCAAATAATAACCACAAATAAATAGTATTCATGGAGTTATGCTGGGGGATTAGACAGCAGAATATGTTTTTGCTTTCTGATTAGACTGCTGAATTGAAGTTCAGATTATCTGATTTATACAAGTAGGACATGGAGTGGATCCTTTTACCTGTACTTCACAAAATTCTAAGTAATTGGGTGGTAAAGTAAAAAATGACCTATGGAATTATTACAGCTTTTCCCACTATTTGTCTGATGTAAGAATAAAAGAAAATATGACATCAGTAATGAAAACTCGATAAGTTGGTTCAATACAAAAATGTAAATCCTAAAAAATGAAAACACCATTAGTAGATCACCTCTTCCTAGATTGAGAACCACTCAGAGGGTAGCCACAGATAAAGATACCCAGAACAGGTAGATTCATGTTTTATTCAACCTAGTCCTTAAAGGAAAAGAAGTTGATGTCAATATATACTGTATATTTATACTACTTAATATTTTGTTAAATAGGACTTTTCTCAGCTAATTATATGAATTTGTTTTACAATATAAGTTTATTAAAAAAATATTTGTGGGCCCTCCCTGGTGGCGCAGCGGGTTAAAGCACTGCACTGAGAATCTAAAGCCGCTTCCGCATGAGTTCGATTCCCGCCTGCCCCAGAGGTGACCACATGGCGTGGCAGACCTCTCCTGACCCGCCCGCTGCTCCCCTCAGCAGTGTACTTCCTCGATCTGCCTGGTCTGCTCCCCACTCTGTCTCTGGTGAAGCCTCTCGCCACCCCTGAACCTCTGGCCTGTACCCTAGTTCTGTATGAACAAATAAATAAATCTTAAAAAAAAAAAAATTGTTATTTTTAAGTGTGTATTTTTTAAAAAATATTTATTTACTTATGCATATAGAACCAGCACATATACCAGAGGTGCAAGGGCAGTGAGAAGATTCACTAGAGACAGAGTGGGGAGCAGAACAAGCAGATTGATGAAGTACACTACTGAGGGAGTTGCAGGCAAGATAGGAGAGGTCTGCTGCGCCATGTGGCTCAGCTCCCTGGCCGAGATAGAACTGACAATGAGGCAGCTGAAGCTAGCTTCATAGTGTTGCCTTTCAACTGGTTGTGGCACCAGGGAGGGCCCTAAGTATGGATTTTGAAAACACTGAAAAAAAAAATTATCTTGGTCCTTCTGAGAGTACAAAATCAAAGTGCTGAGGCTCTTAAAAGGAGAAACCAAGTAGAAGACCCAATCCTCTTCAGTGGCGGTCTCAATAGGACTCAGTTCTGTTTTCACATTTGGTTTTTAGTGGGCTCTTGGATTCCTTTTGCTGGCATTTAACTGATGTTGGATCGTGTATCCAGGAAGAGAAGTTATATATGGTCAGGACTCCAGGGCTTGATGAAGAAGAGATTAAAGCATCTTTGATCTTCAAGATAGCATTTCTCACAGACTGCACATACCTCTCAGCTTAGAGACCACTGTTTTCTGTGTAGCTTGGTTGCCTTTACTTTACAACAAGATGAACTCTTCCACACATACAAAATCTGACAGGAACATAGACATTGTACTGGTCATTCTTTCCCCAAACATGTATTTATGTTAAGAGCAAAAAGTGAACTTCAGTTCATTGCTGGTAATTACCATTGTTTTATCAGATATAACTCAATTTTCCTTTCATCCTTTTAAATAAACTGCATCATTTTGATGTTAGAAATGATGATCAAATTCCTAAAAGCAAACTGATTACTTACCTCTCATAAAATTGAAGCAACAACAATTTCATAAAATTCTATGTAATTTAAATTTAAAACCATGATGAGAAGTCAGAAAATAAATTTTCAGGAAACCCCTCCAAAATATGGTGGACAAATGGATGCTGTTCAATGACTATGAGTTATAAATGTGTCCTTATTTTTCCACATAATACCTTAGAGAAATTGTGAGGAGGAAGACTAAGCATGCTTAATTTGTTTATGATTAAATATACTAAGTGTAAAAATACAGTATTTGAAACATCACCTGTATCTATAATATATACCAAGCCCACAATATTTGCTATTTACTTTGTGTATGATTGTTGCATCCTAGAACTACCTTGAATTTATAACAAAAATAAATTACTGTCCTGTTTTTAAAGAGAGGGTTAAAATTATGTGAAGATATTTTTCTCTTGCCAATGGAATCATGCACTGGTGAGTCAATTTACAATTTTCCTTGGTTCATGATTTTGTAAACAAACATGGCATTGCTTTTGGCAGTGTGTCAATCTGACTTGTTTTCACAGCAGAAATGGAATGAAGTCATAGTGTAGCTTTTCTGGCCAGGTCATAACAATATAATTTACAACATATTAGTCTTTTCATATCATATTGATTTTTCATGCTGAAGAGTTTCCAAAGCCACAATAGAAGCTAATTCCATGCTAAAGAACAACAATATCAAATTAAATGTTGAGGACATGTGCCAATTGCAATATTGAGTTGATATTATAAACTAAGTATTTGCATCTTTTTTTGAAAATATTGGATACACCCATGGATAAAGTCACATGTGATAAAAGGATCAAAAAGTTAAAGATGAAAACTAAAAAATTACTGATGAGAGCCAAAAATAAGAGTTCTCAACTAATATTTGAACTTTAAATTTATCAGCATGAGAAAAAAAAAAGGCTCATTTGAAATTTTGAGAAATTGATATTAAATGATGTAAGAAAAAATGCAAGCCAGTATTCAATAAGTTATTACAAATCTTCTGCTCTTAGAAAAAATTCCTTATAGAATGTCTTCAGTGATGAATCCTCTATAAGAATTCTTGTCTGTTGTGGAGGAGAAGTTTCTTGTTATCAGTTCCTGATACCCTCAACCCACATTCTTTTTAAAGCAAATAATGCTTTGAAGTCAAAATAAACTAAAAATCCTTTCACATCTTTGTTTCTTGAACCAGTTTAAGTTTAGATTTTTAATTGGATCAACAACTAAGTAATAAATCCTAGAAAAAGTAGCATAGTTTATAAGTGAATACATCTTTGTATACTGTCATTTTAATTTCATTTTCATTGTGCTAACACTGTGTGATTCAGAGGTGTCACCTCGGGTGGATGTGGCCACGCCCACCACGAAGGACCCCACAGACCAGGCAGTGCCTTCAGGCCTGCTCTACAACTGTGGCTTAAAGTCATGAAGATTTACTACTGTTTTCTTTGAAGAATTTTATAGTGTTAGCCCTTAGTTTGAGCTCTAATCCACTGAGCTAATTTTAATGTAAAAGATACACTTTTCAAATACCTTGTGTAAAAGTTTATCAGTCATATATTTCGAAGAGACGGAGCCAGCTTCATTCTTTTCCTTATGGAATTCCAGTTGCCTCATCATCTGCTGAAAAGTCGGCTCTTTCTCCATTGAATTGTAAGTTGAATATAAATTCATTGTAAATGTTAGGCTTTATTTCAGAACTTTCAAATTTACTCCGTGTCTATTTAAATATTAGAGCCACCACAGATGCAACTCTGTGATGGGTAGGGGCATTGCAGCACCGTAAACCCTGGATGTCGCTCCTGCTCTCACCTACACCAGCTGCCTTGCACTGCAATTCCCAGTATCCCCTCCTGAACTGGGATCTGCTGGGGAGGAATGATGCCTGAACTGGGTTGGAAGGAGGAGGAATGAGGAGACCCATGGAGAGAAATCATGTGGCAGAGAAGCCCTGGAGGAAAAACTGGGAAAGACGCCTGTGAGTCACACACGGGAGGCTGTGCTGGCCTGAGCAGTTTGACAAGCACAGTGGCATTCATTATCTTAACTTTGTGGTGTATTACATGATCCATTTTTGAATTTCAGTCTTTTCTTCTGCCCCAGATCTTTAGGACCTACCTAATCACTTCTTTGTGGTTCCCACCTGGAAGGTAACTTAGATCTGGGCATGCGTTCAGGCCTCAGCTGTCCTGTGGTGGGTGAAGTCTGTTTGGTAGGTTATTTGAGCATGAGGGGAATGGGTACTTTTTAGGAAAATTTTCCTGATAATTTAGTTTAAGTCTATGACAATGAAGTTTCCATTCTGTTGATAGCTCCACATAGAAATTTGGGAATGTTTCCAAGCCTATCCCACCCCCTATACACTGATACTGATTCTGTATAGCCTTCCTGATTCCTGTGAAGAACTCTTCTCAACTGGTTCTTACTCTGGTTCTTACTCTGCTTCTCTGGGTTGCAAGTCTAATTGCTCTGCCATTTTATTCCTCACTCATTTTATAATGGAACTACAAACATACCCTCTTAACTGCTCTCTGCCAAGATTTCTATTGCTTTTCATCTTCCTCTAGCATGGGATTGTATGCTGTCTATTCTAGCATGGGACTGTATGCTGTCTATTCCAAATAACTTCAGTTTTGTTTTGGTTTGTTTTTTTCCTCCAGCAGTGTTGAGGAACTCTTAACTTCAAATCCTGCCTCTCTCTGGTTCCCGCCCTCTTAAGCAGGACCTCTAAGTGGACACACAGGGACAGGAGCAGAAGCAGTAAGACCCCTCCCAGGGTAGCACCCCTGGGTTACAATCAGAGGAAGAAGCAGTGCTCTTTAATATTGTTTACTTTCTCCTTTTGGGCCAGTTGCCAAAGAAGGTTATGAAGACTTAGTGTTCTTGCTTTGCCAGTCTTAAATGTGCCTTTTCTCTACCAGGTAGGTCCAGGTAGAGAAAGGTACCTTACACATCTTTACTCTGCCTGTTTTGCATATGCTTCTATATCACAAAGCTGGAGATAAGTCCTTGTGGCCTGGCCCCACTAAGATGAAGTAGGCCTGGGAAGGAACTGGGAGAAGAATGTGACAACATCCACAGAGTTAGACATCCCAGAGTAGTTTCATCAAGAAACAATAAGACAGAGTTGGGGATGGGAGAACAGTCACTGTTGAAACACTGTGGACTCTCGCTGTTCTTACCAAGATTATGCAATTGTTTTTTGCTACTTTTTATATATGCATTGAACACACCTCTAGAGCATTTAAATATTTTTTATAGATAATTTCTCCATTTGAATGGTTGTTCACTATGGAGAGGACCCACTGCACTCCTCTAAAACAGAAAGCTAAAGAAAGAATGCACTTAATAGTGCTATCTAATATACAATATACACAATTATTTTTTTTTAAAATCATGTTATGTAAATATAGATGTACCATTTTTCTAACCAAAAGTATTGAGAACCAAAAATATACTAAGTATATTTTTAGTATAAGACTAAAACCAAAAAAATACTCGCTGTTACTAAGGTGAATATTTACCCTAATTTCAAGGGACCCAAAATCTAAATGAAAATTTAGTAGAAATCTTGAAGATTAATATATATGCTTGACAGATATTATGAATTATATAGATGAATTAAAGTTTAAAACCTTGATGATAAGTTCAAATTTAACCTAGCCAGTTTTTATGGATAGTTGACCTGGTTCATTTATTCAGTAACTGTTTATGTGTATTAGAGCCCAAACACACCATTTCTCTTCCAAGTTTTGAACCATAAAATCAGATAGGTGGAGAGAAACATGGTCATCTTATTACTGATAATGTCGAAACAACTGAATTATCTGGCCACAATCAGATTTTCTGATCTTTTCTTTATTTAACACGGCCACCACATGCCCACTCTACATGAGGTGGAGCAGCAAACTGGTCCCAAAGAGAAGCCTGGAAGGAGCAGAGCCACCTGCTCAAATCTCCTCAGACAATTCAGAGGACTGGATAGATTAAATCTTTATTTTTATTTTTTTTTAATTTTCTACCATGTTTAAATTTGTGTGTAGTATGTGTCCGCTCTGGTGTTGACTCAGGGAAAACAATGGAACCAGGAGGACAGAGTCTCCTGACACTTCATTCCAGAGCACTGTTCTCTCAAACAACTGTACACCTCACTGCCATTTAGTTATGGCCGACCACATTTCTGTACTCTGACTTGAGTCCTCTTCTTATTAACACATAATTTTAAAATGTGGTAAAAAATACATAAATAAATAAATGGTTCATTTAAACTAAAATGCCCTACTCAGGTTTGGAAATAAAATTGCCTCACTAACAATCTCCTGTGAATGTGACTTTCCATGGCTGTCCTCTCTGTAGTTGTGTTGTATAGTGTGTAATGTAGACAGGTGAACCCATCTTAGATATTTTTTTCTTGTTTTATTAGCCATTTCCCATCTTGTTTAAAAATAAAACCACCTGCTGCTACTGTAATGGCCAGAACATGTTCTTGCTGATACACACAGCTGCTCATTAGATGTGTAGAGTGTAACCATCTGATTTATGGCACCATGAGTGAGGTTATGAGTCAATCAACCAACTCTGTTAGTATTTTATAGGCATCTAGTGTCCTGTCTACATCTAAATTAGATCACAGGTTCTTTGGGGCAAGTACCTCGTCTGTGCTGCTTTATGCTTGCTAAGTTCCATGCACACTCACCATACTCTATAAATATTCTCACAGGATATTTATGACAAGTCTAACATGGCAAGCAATTTCACCAGGGTCACTGTACCCTGGTGGATTTAAAGCTACATAAATTACTATAGCCACCTACTTTGTAACATTTTATCTAGAAAAATCTAAGTTCCAAAGCAACTTTAAGATTCCACTCCATTTTACTTTATTAGAAAAAAGTATCAGTAATGGGTTAGTGTCATTTCAGGCTTCAGATCTTGAAGAGCACCATCATAAAAGTAAAACTGCTTGAATTAGAATCTAGATCTGAGGCAGATTAGCCCCAGTTCAAATCTCAGGGACACCACTTGGTCTTTGATCTTGGACTCTATAAACTTTAGAGTTCTTTCTTGTAAATGGGTATTATAATAAGAATACCTACTTCCACAGAGGTGCTTTGAAGAGTAAATAAAAACCCTAATGCCTGGTTTATATTTAGTGCTTGCTAGATGGTAAGAATTTCAGTCGTACAAACCAAGTAGGAATAATAGGAAAATTAGCGGCCAAAAGATAATTCCCTGCTGGTAAATGTAGAGAAAATCTCACAGGCATTGTATCTAATCAGAGCTGGTAAACACAATTGAAGTTTGGGATTGTCAAAGCCCTGTCTGTCTCAAGAAAATAAACTTTAAAAGGAAGTTAGAATTGGATTATAATCTTATAAAAACTAAACAATTATATGTTCTTATTTTACAGAAGATGGTGTTGATAGAATGAGTGTGGTTTCTAAGATGTCTGGATAATGAAGATGTGTAAATGGGAAAACATTAATGTGCTGTTTGCACTGATTGGCAGAGGGTATCCTGACTTGTTGGCAGAAGAATTTATATCGATTTGGCAAGGGTACCCTTCCCCAGGAGAGGGACACTGCAAACTGCAAGCTGCCAGACTGAGCTCATCCCACTCTCTCCCCCTGCAGCAGATTCATGTGCCCCAAGTACAGTACTGATGACAGTTTGGCAGGCAATGATCATTTTCTTTTAGGAAAAGAATCCTGTGGCACCATTTTATAGTTCTGATTAACATGCTGGCAATTCAGTTTATACACCAGCCTTTTTCTGAGTGTTTGTTAGCCTTGGAAATGACTACCAAATCTTATGTGCCCTAATTCAACAAGGTTTCAAAATATTGAGAAGTTTAGAACCAGACCTCACAATATCACAGCAATACATGTGCTAATATGGCTTCCTATCTGACCAGTCACTGACCTTACTAGAAGGCACTGCTCTTTCATTCTTTCATCCAACAAAATCTAAAAATGTAAAGACAGAGAATTCAACTTGACCCTCCCTGCCCCAACAGAAATTGGATTATAAAATCAGTATATTGGACAGTAGTTAAAAACACTCATTCCAACCCATTTTTTTAGAACAAGCATGTACCTCATTGATATATTATCCATGCATTGGAAACCAAGAAAAATGGAGTAAATGGAAAAATGAGAAATAAGAAGAGAAAGTAAATTGTTAAAAAAAAAAATAGAAATGAGGACCTTCCTTGGTGGTGCAACAGGTTAAAGTGCAGCACAATGAAGCTAGCTGCAGCCTCTTCGGCAGGAGTTCAATCCCACCAGGGAGCTGGCCACATGCTGCAGCAGACCTCTCCTGTCTCACCTGCTGGTCCCCTTAGCAGTGCACTTTCACAATCTGTCTGTTCTGCTCCCCACTCTATCCTTGGTGAATCCTCTCACTGCCCCAGCATTTCTGGCCTGTACCCAACTTCTGTATGCATAAAAAATAAATCTTAAAAAAAAAATAGATTCTGTGTTTGTTCTGTGCTTGTGCAGTTTGTTATTCCAGATAGTGAGGATAAGGAGGAGTGATAAATCTTGGGTTAAATGGCCTAAATAAGTGGTTAAGGTATAGAATTTTATTTTTTTTTATGCATACAGAACTGGGGTACAGGCCACAGGTGGGAGCAGTGAGAGAGTTCACCAGAGACAGAGTGGGGAGCAGAACAAGCAGATTGACAGACGACACCACTGAGGGGAGCAGCGGGCAGGACAGGAGAGGTCTGCTGCGCCATGTGGGTCAGCTCAGGGGTTGGGGGTCAAGCTCACACTGAAGTTGTTGTGGCTAGCTTGCAGTGCTTCACTTTAACTCCATGTGCCACCAGGGAGAGCCGAAGGTATAGGCTTTTATTTTAACTTTCCTCTGAGAAATTATATGCCCTACTTTATGTTTGGGTCCAGCATTTTTCTGCACAAAGTGCTTTCTGCCCAACAAAAGTGCCCTCATTATGGATAAGTAACACCTTTCCACATACCATATCAGTGGGTTAATACAAAGACATCCATTATTTGACATAATTTACATAATGGAGATTTCATAATTATAGGATCGTGACTTCATTTATAAGCTACAAAGAAGCACCTCAATATCCTATTTAATAAAATAAATTCTATAGGTTACCAAAAAAATTAGTTTCCTATAATATGTAATTTGTGATCATAACCTGTTTCAGAACTAAATGTGTCATCCCTGGGAGATGCATAAAGATATTCTCACAGTGTACCTTTCAGGGAATTAGCCTCATGTTCAGTTAACACTGAACAAAATGTTTTAATTGTTTAATACGTTTTGCATGAATTTAAGTGTAAACATGTACTGTTTGTCTTTCCTAGCATTTCTCAGAGTGAATGTAGCAAAGACAGACTTTCTGTAAAGGTTATATATTCATAATAAGATTATTTCTTCTCAGAGGTTCTCACGAAACAGTTTTGTGGCCTTTAGGTCTTTTGATTTTAAACAAGACTGATTCAAAGTTACTTTAGAAAGTACCGGGTGAGGTACAAGTGTGGGCAGGGAGTTTCTGGTTTTACTTCATACTTCTTTCCCCAACAGGATGCCTAGAATCCAAGGTTATCGGAAGCCAACTTTAGTTTCCTTCTTTCCTTAGTGGCTTTCTGCCCTGCCTTGTTCTGCAGGGGATTGCTCATCGCACTGTGTGTGTGTGTGTGTGTGTGTGTGCTGTTTTCCTGCTTATCTCTCACAGGACAGTGATGTTCCTGACACTGACAGTAACTACTGACACTGGAAAGGTAACAGAAGAAAAATATACCACTTAAAAACTCAGTTTGTTATATAAAAAGGCAATGTTACATTTTATGTAATTGTTCTCATTTCACTATAGTAGTTATGCTGGAATCATTGGAAATATAATTATACATGTGTTAGTTAATATAAATTTAATTATATCATCAAAAATCTGTTCATATGGTCATGTACACACCATGTTTTATAGGTTGTTGCTCTTGCAGCAAGGCCATCTGCTCTCAGATTTTACAAACAGGAAGAAAAACTTTTTAGTTATAATTAAGAAAAAAGTAATTCTATTAAAGAAAATGGACATAATAAAATCATTTGAACAAAAATTGCACCTAAAAGTATTTTCTATTTTATAATCTGATTTAAAGAAGTACTATTCCAGCTTGTCTGTGAGAAATAACACAATGATTATGCACGTCAATAATGACGTTGATGGGTGGTTTGGAGAGAGTTGAGTAGAACATGTGTACACATGGGGGAGTAAGAATGTAAACTTAAAGTTAAAATAAATTACAGAATCATCTTAAAAATATCACATTGCAAAAAAAAAATTGATACCCAAAATCGTGGATTTTTAGAGCTGTACTAATAAGTACACAATTAATTTATTTCATTTCAATTAATCAAATTCATAGGATTTAGCTATAGTAATGAGTGGTCTCAATAAAAATTATGATACAGGGAAGACTTGGCCATCATGCACCTGGTTTATCTTTCCCAGTGATCTCTTATGGTAACCCCTTGCTTCATCTTTAACCCCTGCTCTGTAGCAGATCACTCACAGTGTAGCCAGAGTAATCACATATAAGCATGACTCTGTGTATTCCATGTGTAAGTGACTCATAAATATCAGAGATAGTTAGCACGACATGAAAACCTAAAAAACATCTGGGTACTATATTAAAAATATATCTGGCATGTGATCCAACAATTCCACTGTTAGGTATCAATCTGGAGAATGCAGAAACACTAATTTGAAAGGATAAATGTACTCCTGTGTTTATGTGGCACTATCTGCAATAGCCCAGCTATGGAGACAGTCTCTCAGTGCCCAAAGATAGGAAATGGATGAGGAAGATGTGGCACACATATCCACTGGAATAGTACCAAATATTAAAAAAGATAAAATTGTGCCATTTCTGACAACTCAAATGAAACTGAAAGGGATTATGATAAAGTGAGTAGGAGAATGACAAATACCAGGTGATTTCAACATGTGGATATAAAAGAACAAAACAAAACAAAACAAAAACATAAAATACTAAATTAAAGCAAACTCTAGAAATCTTACTCCAGGTTAAGGCAAACAGAAGGTAGGGTCGGGAGATGGACAGCTTAGAGGGAGAGGGCCCCATGGACTGTGGAGGAGAGTAAGGGTAATTTCACAGAGTGCATGGTGTGATCACATACATCTAAAGTGAGAAACTATACCCATAATTAATAGTGTTGAAGACCAGTATTAGCTCAATAAAAATATAATGAAAACAAAAATCAAATAAGCCCAGGTATAAAATAGGGTGGTCTCATTTTGCATCATTGTTTATTCTCCAATCATGTATGTGCTCTGTATAAAATGTCAAATTATTAAGTTATTCAGTTATACAAAAACAGTTTCATGCCTCAATGACTTCTCTGATACAGTTGCATCTGAAATAATTTTCAACTTCTGATCTGTAAGTATTTTCTTTGTGAAGGTTTTCCTAGACTCCATATAAAACTGTTCATTCCTTCTCTTTTGCTTTAGCATTTCTAGATTTATTGTACCTATACTACATTTTGTATTTCTGCATATCTCATTTTTTTTGTAGATTATGACCTACTTTAGAGCAAGCATAACATTTTCTCTTCATCTTTATAGTACCTAACCACACATGATATCTAATGCATACTTATTAAACAAGTGCAAGGAAAAACATACAGGAGTAAAAAACCAATATAAGTTCCATGGTGAAAGGAGAGGTGAACTTTCATTGTTTCTGTGTACACTAAGGGAGACTTCCAAAAGGAGGGACCATTTAAAATGAACCTTAAGTTATAGGGAAGATTTCAAAGTGAGGGTTGATAGAACAGTTATTCTAAAGGTAAGAATAGATGAGATGAAAAGTAGGATGTAAAAGAAGTTGAGACAAGAACTGACATAGAAAATTAAGAGTCACAAGCCTCTCACCAATTGTATAAGGATCTTAAAATTTATCTCAAAATGTTTTAAAAATTAATTTGACTTTCATACCAGAATATACAGAATAAATTGCATGGTACCTTTTTATACACAGAGTAGTCTGTCTATGTTATTCATTCATGAATACTTAATCCTTTCATAGTTTTCACTGATTGCTATAAAAATTCTGTGGGTAAAGCAAGGTCTTACTTGGAACCATTACCTACATTTTTCCTTATACCTTACAATGCCCAGCACATTACTAAATCTTTAATTACCTCAATAAACCCGATGACTTCAGTAAATTACTTGATAAATATAAACTTAGGTAGGTCTAAAAAAACCCAATCTCTTTATAAACATCTAACTTAATCCACAGTATGAATAATATCTGAAGTGAGACATTTAGAAATATCCACTTTAAGTTAGCAAAAAGAGCTACTTTCTATGTCACTGGCTTGTTATCAACTTAAAAATTTATGATTTGGCAAAATGAATATAAAAGCAAGAGGTGAAATATGTGTCATTATTTCCTTTTGGAAATAAAAACTTCCCAAGAGTGAAAATGATGAAACTAATAAGAGAATTTAGCATAACTAACGGGGTGGCAGACCTCTCCTGTCATACCTGATGCTCCAATATGTAGTGTGTCTCAGTAGATTTGCCTGTTCTGCTCCCCACTCTCTGGTGAATTCTCTCATCCCCCATATCTCTGGACTGTACCCCAGATCTTGTATACATAAATAAATATTTAATAAAGCATAAGTACAGAATCCATACTTATCAAGCTTCTTATACTTCAATATCTACCAACTGAAAATACAACAGAATCTATCAGTAAAAACCATTTATAACCTGTTTTATTTCTATCTAGAATTCCTGTTAAGTTACAAAATAAAGGCTGTGAAAAAAAATCATGTTGATAAATAAGATTTAAAAATAGTTAAATAAATGTTCGACTATAACCCATCTTTAAATGCTGCAAGAATATAAATTCCTTCAAAATTACGTAATAAATCTGAATCCAATTGAAATTAAAATTATACTTGTGGGCAAAAGGGAAAATGAAAGTCAAATACAGAGATAATACATTTCTTCCAAAAAATAAAAATAAATGGAAAAGAAATTTCCTAAAATATATTAAGTTCCAATAAATATTAGAATTTAAAACAGCATAGTTTTGCAGCAATATTATATTAATAGAACAAGGAGACATCATGGAGAATATACAAAAAGAAGCATTTCTGTGGGAAACTGTCTAAATTAGGAAAGGATGAATTGTTAAGTAAATAATGTTGAGAAAATTGGTTCCTTGTACAGAACAAAAATCATAACTTAGAACATGATAATATTCAAAAACTGAGTCTGAAGAGGGCAAAGATACAATCATAAAAGGCAAATGTCAAGAAGAATGTTGTCAGAGAATACATTTGTGACCCTAAGGTTGGAAGGTTTGTTAAAACATTCATAAAACACAAAACATCAAGGGAACAATTAATAGATTAAACTTCATGAAAATTTAAGATCTCAATCCAATAAAGAAAATTACAAAGTTATCAAGCAGCCATGAGAGAAGATATTTATAACATTCAAAATCAACTAAAGCTCAATGACTTGAATTTATAGAAAATGAAAATGAAAACAAATGAGGCAACTGAGTAATATGAGCCAACATTCATAATTTATAATTCATCAGTAAGAATAAGGGAAAGAAAATGAGATTCTTCTTGTAATCAGGAATGTAATTATTTGTACCCACCTTTGAAAGGAATCTGGTGTAAGAGAAAAGCAGCTCTGAGCGAAGTATAAGTTGGGGTCATGTGAGTTCTAATTGTAAAATGATGTCCAAATATCAGTTATTTAACACAGTGTAACTTTCTCCCTCCTGTGTAGTCCTCTACTCCAGTCTTCCTAACAGATGGTTCTCCTGTAAAATGTATCAGGGACCCAGTGTCTACATTCCATCACCCTGTTCTCTTTCTCCATGGCTCCTAACGTCTCCCGAAAATCATGGCCATTTCTGCTGAAGAAAAATAGAGGGGCAGACACAAAAAAGGTTTTGTGGGCAGGTCTCAAGCGACTCTTATTGCTCCCTGAGAATGGGTCATATGACCATTCCTAAATTCACGGGAATTAGAGCAACATCCCGGGTCTAGGAGGGAAAGGAAGTTGCTTGAGTAACACCAAGAGTCGGTGACACAGGCATATCTATCCTGTCACTTCCACTCTGAATATATGTATTACCAGAAAAAAATATAGCATGATGTAAAAGGACACATATACAAAAATGCCTGGTAACGTTTCACCTATGAGGACAAAAATCAGAGGTAAACTTGGGTATTCCTCACTGGATGATGGATAATTGAAATGAGCAACCCAGCTATGATAAAATACTATGAAGCAATCAGTTGACATAGATTTATGTATAGTAACATGTGTAGATAGTAAAAAATATGTTAGGTGAAAGAAATTGCACAATATTCCTGTCACGTCTTTTATATCAATTTTGAAAACAACCTAAATCAGTAGATTTATTTATTTATGCATACAGAGGTGCAGGGGTGGTGAGAGGATTTACCAGAGACAGAGTGGGGAGCACAATAGGCTGACTGATTAAGTACACAGCTGAGGGGAGCACCAGGTGGGTCAGGAGAGGTCTCCCGCACCATGTGGGTCTCCTCAGTGGTGGGGATCAAACTTATGCTAAAGTGGCTTTAGCTTCTTAGTTCTGTGCTTTAATCTGCTGGGCCAGCAGGGAGGGCCCCAGTACTATATATTTGTCACAAATGTATGAGTATATAAATAACTGGAGGTGGAGACAAAGCACTATCAAAACACAGATGCAGGCTACTATAGGGAGGTGAGCTTGGAGATAAGATGAGAAAGTAAAATAAAGCTCAAACAGAAAAAAAAAAAAAGTATTATGCAGGCTGAGTTGGGAGTGTGCCATCAATTCCCAGTGTCATCAGTTCAATTCTTTCCATGTGAGCATTCCCCAAATATGATAGCCAAACCCAAAGACACCTAACCCCTATAAACAGGGGCATTATGAAATGCAAGCTGCCAACTCGGTGATTACCATGTTGAAAGTAGTCCCAAGTTACTACAGGGTCAATATGTTAACAATGAAAAGAAAGATACTGAGTTTCTCCTTAGAACTCCAAAGGGCTCTTGTCCTCATACAATTTGCCAAGTGAGGGTGAGGTAGCCAGTGTAGAGCAGGTATTACAGAATCACACCAATTGTAATAAGGGCTCAAATAAAGGACAAGATAGCACAAAATTAATTTGCAACAAGTAGGCCTGATTTGATTGGGGGAAGTAGGGTCACTGGTCCACATTTCTGAGGACGCAGCATATAAGTGAGGCAATGGTAAAATCAGTTATGAGGAAGAGTTGGGAAAGAATACTGTGTGTTGGAAACCCCAGGAAAGAGAAAACACAAATGTGGAGTATTTGGGAAATTAGTGAACAGCAGGTTTCAGAGGAACAGAATGAGTCAGAGGGAGATTGCCTTGGGATTGGAAAGAAGATAGTCGGGATTTGTCATACATGAAAAAATATTTTGCATTTCATTCCCAACTGCAAACAAAGTCATTTTGTAATCCAACTTTTATAAATTTATTTTAAATTAAAAAACCCTTTCCAAACTTCAAAAGACCTAGTTAAAAATGTTTGGTAAAATCTGGGAAAAGTGAAAGTAAATATTTCTCAATAATAATAAAATAAAGGAAACATCTGTGTCATAAAATACAACTTATTTTTTTTAAGAATGAGGCAGATGAAGCCAAATTGAAAAAAAAAATGTAATATGAATACACAAATGTTAAATGACCTTCCATATATGTGTATAATTGTGTGCGCAAATGTGTGTAATCTGCCCATAAAGACACAAATCCTTCTCTCACCTTTGGGGAGAGAAAGGCAGGCAGAGATGTAAAAGAAGAACTTTCACATTTTACAGTATGTGCTTGCTTAAAGGAATTTGAAATGAAAAAAGAAAACGTTTGAAAGAATACAGAAGAAATTCAAACCCTCAGACTGTTTAGATGGTTTAGGTAATAATTATGAGGAAAGAAGATTGTTGCTGAGCAGTGAAGCTGGAGAAAATGGAGAAAAAATGGACAGGTTAGGGATGTGCCTTCAAAATACAATTTATCAACCGAACCATTGGGTGGATTAATGGCACCAAACACATGTCAAGAATGGCAGCTACAGTCAGAAATGAGGTGGCAGGGCAGAGGGCTGGGCGGTAAATGGACGGTGACAGAGGACTGCCAGTGCCTTCATGGCAGGTGAGGGGTGGGAGCACACACACCTGAAGGGTGATCCTGCACCAGTTACCTCAAGTACAAAAAAAAAGAAAAATATTTTTTTTCTAGGAATTAAAATTAAAGTAGCTGCACATACAGCAGCAGAAAATTAGCTGCAGACACTGCAGCAGGACAAAGGTGGAAGAAACAGTTTATGATCATGTGAATATCTGCTAAATTTGAGGCGTGTGCTTATTCATCCCAAGGGAACTATCAAGGAGCAACTACAATAGTTAACAGAGGCTTGTTTAGGGGTTAAGAAAGTAAAGACTAACCTGAAAGTCTCTGACCTATATACTTACTAGGCATTTAGCACTGTGCTGCAGGTTTTTAACCCAGGGACTTTATCACTACTATACAGCATTAATACCACTTCCTTTCCTGGACTAAAATGTGTGTGAATATGTGACCATGGTTCTGTGTGTAGGGAGCCAAATTTCAACTATCTAGAAATCTCCTTTATTCTGGAAAACATATGGTTATAAAGAAAGACAAGAATGTTTATTCCACTATATGAAAGAACCGACAACCCAAAATATTATTTTAAAAAATAGAATAAAAATAATTGATGTGCTCCTATTACTTAAAGGTGGGGAACATAATCCTTTAACATTAGGTTATTTTTTTTTCTGCATAGCCATCTAGAACAGTGCTTCCCAGTGTGGTCAGCAGCACTGTTATCACCTGCACGTTAATCTGAAATGTAATGTCTTGACTCTCATCCCACATATACTAAACCAGAAATCTGGGGATAAGGCCCTAAATCTATGTTCTAACAGGCCCTCTGTGTGATTCTAAAGCATCCACAAATTTGAAAGTCACTGGTTTGTTCAACTTTACTTGCACCTGTATGCAGAGAGTCCTGGGAGATCATTTAGGAACAGTTTGATGATAAAGTTACAGGGCCCTGGCTTTAGTGAGGAAATACAGGCAAAGGAGCTATTTCAGTTAAGTTTAAGCTGAAGTTAACTTTCACTTTTGATTGGCATTGACACTGACCTTTTAGAAGTGTGAAGCTCCTGGCACAAATGCTTTTAATCTAGTACAGATTTTTGACCTCATCATTGACAGAAGGTTGGCATTTCTGATACACAGAGACAAGACTATCTGACCTTTTTGCATTATAACGATTGTCATGATTGGCAGGTCTTGGCCTCTCTTTTGAAGAGATGTGACACTTGGCACCCTCAAATCATATAAAGAACCTCCTCCTGTCCTCTATACTCTGAACATGACAGATTGCCCCATCTGGTGATATCCTGAGATCCTGTTGTTTCAATAAGCCTGCGGATAACTATCCACTTCCTCATGATGACAGACCTTGTGTGGGTTGGCAGCTGCCATTCTGATGTCCTTAGTTTGTACCGATGCTACTTTGACAGCCAAGACCTTTTTTGAGCTGTAGTGAGAGTAGATTTCAACTGAGCAAGGAGATAACTTTGAAATCCTTCTTCTAAACTGCATAGATCATATTATTCCAGGGTATCCTGCTGAGAAAATAAGACAGGAAGGAGGCAATACCGGAGATAATGTCTTTATCATTTGTGAAATCCAAATGGTTATCTGATCTATAGCACCTTATTCTATCTTGAAAATAAAATTTGTGTGTATGTGTGTGTGTGTGTATGTCATCATCACTCCTTTAGTCAAGGACATTGCATGACACCAGAGGAAATAACACACGCAAAAAAAGAGTAAGATTCACCCTAAGGGTGCAGACAGTCAATCTGGCAAAAAGATGTACATAAGTGCACATCTAAAAAAGCAGCCTTGACGCCTCTTCATCTTTCTGCTGTCTGTGGAAATGATCAAAATCTCACATTTTATAAAACTTAGAATTTGAGATATGATATAAATTAGCATGCACTGCAGATTTCAATGTTTTCAATAATTCAAATCTAAAAGCCTTGCAGATGTACCTTAACTGGGGAAACAGGACCGGCTGTGCCATGGGATGCAGCCCTCTGGCCACTGGTTTGTGAACTCTAGTAAAGGTTTTGTTCTTTTCCATATCTCACCATCTCATAATGCCCTATTATAGCAGTCCTGTCTTCTGCTACCAACGTAATCTAAACATTGATTTTGCAGCAAATTATCACAGAAAATTGTGACTAAATTTCATTTTTTGGTTCACTTACGAAAGAATCTGTAAGGTCTCATCTGATGGATTTGGGGACCCTAAAACCTACTGAACTATAAGCAAATGAAATTATTGCAGATGTATTGAGAGCTTGATAACTATCAGGAATACGGTTAAAGTCAAGTGCATCATCTCCCAAATACAAGGGCAGACATAAATCCTCAGTAAGGCAAGTATCAAAAGTACATAAAATGCTTCATAACAAAGGACAACTGAATGATTACCACTCTCAGCACTAAGTGTACTAATTGCTAAAAGGAAAGTTGAACAGTAGGGAAGAAAAAAATGCAGGATGCCACCAGGCTGTTCAGACATAAATGCAGTGAGTCAAGAGTTGCATACATACAGTGGAGGAAAAGCAGTGAGTTGCTCCATTATCAACTGTTCTTAAACTCACTGTGCTATCTATGAGAGTCACTTGGGAAACTTTGGGAAACTTAAAGATCCTGGCCATAGCCAACAGCAATGAAGTCACTACTTCTAGTGCCAAAACACAGGCTTCACTAGGTCCACATGTAGCCCTACTTTGAGAAGACTGTACAGCATTAAGTATATCTTTCACACTCTCCAGATACTGTAAAATGTGGCATGCTGTTCTGCTGACACAGAAGAAAGTAAAGTTCTTCATAGTGACACAGAAGAAAGTAAAGGCAGATAAAATATTCTAAAGACTGAGATCTCTCTCCTTATGTCGGGTCAATAGCACCCCTTTCTTTCTCCTCATATATCGTTCCTTAGGTATTTGCCAACACAAACCTCATGTGTCCCGCAATGGAACGTTTCTGGCACAAAGAGGTCATCATCAATGAAGAATAATTATGGAATGATCTCAGTATCTAAGGACCAACTGAAATCGCAATCTCCTCACTAACCCACACCAGAAGAGATAAATCCCTTTTCTCCAAACTTGTACTTCACATTTTAATGGGATCTATCATTGGTAACTAAGTTACTGATTTCCAGAGAAACAGAACAAGTAGGAGAGGAAGTGAGCAGTGAGAGAGGTAAGCGGGGGCGGGGGGTGGGGGGAGAAGGGAGGGAGATTATTGAATTGGCCATTGGTTAAGGCCAGTTACAGTTATGGAGATGTGATGGGGGAAGTCCCAAAGACTGCTGCCAGCACTGTAAACAGGAGAAGCAGGAAAGTAGGTGCGTAATTCATTCCAAGTTCTATGAAAAAGAACTTCAATGTCTGAGGGAACAAGAAGATGGAGGAAATAGCTCAAAAAAAATCCATCTTTCCTTTACTTTTTTGTTCTGTTTTGTTCTCTTAACCCAATAGGTTAAAAGAAGTATCTTTTCACTGAATCAAATGGTAATCTCTCCTACAAACACCCAAACAGACAAACTCAAAAGTAATTTTTAACCAGCTCTCAGGGCATTCCCTATGCCAGTGAAACTGACACATAAATTTAACCATCACAGTGGCCCTCCCTGGTGGCGCAGCGAGTTAAAGCACAGCACTAAGAAGCTAAAGCCACTTCCTCATGAGCTCGATCCCCACCTGTCCCCGGAGGTGACCACATGCCGTGGCAGACCTCTCCTGACCCGCCTGCTGCTCCCCTCAGCGGTGTACTTCGTCGATCTGCCTGTTCTGCTCCACACTCTGTCTCTGCTGAATCCTCTCATCCTCCGCATCTCTGGCCTGTACCCCAGTTCTGTATTCACAAATAAATAATCTTTTAAAAAAACAATTAACCATCACAGCATCACAGTATTCAACACTGCATATTATGTTTGTGGATGAATATCATATTTCTCTAGTACAAAAATCGTCAATGTTGAGACCATCACTTTTTCATGTATTAAACACATAGTTTGGGGACCTCCCTGGTGGCATAACAGGTTAAAGTGCAGACCACAAAACTATCTACAGCCACTGCAGCGCAAGTTTGATCCCCAGCCAGGGAGCTGATTCGGACTTCTCCTGACCTGCCTGCTGCTCCCCTCAGCAATGTATTTCAGTAAATCTGCCTGTTCTGCTCCCCACTCTGCCTCTGGTGAACCCAATCATCCCCGTACCTCTGACCTCTACCCCAGTTCTTATATGCACAAATAAGCATATTTTATACCCCCACTGAGGTACATATCCCTTTTGTATGTGCTAATAATGAAACATGGCTCCCATTTCTCCAATAGTTGGTGTTTTCTCCAGTATTTATCATGCCTTGTAAATAAAAGAGCTCTGAACACTTGAAAATAATGGTTGTAGTGAAAATGAGGAATGATTTGAAGAGAGAGTGAGATAGAAATGGAGGTGACCAATGAGAGTCAACTACTTGAATACTAGAGAATCTAGTTCTTGAATAGAAATAAGACACTCAATAGAAGTGATTTTTTTAGAAAGGTTTTTACCATCTTTCTATAACTGGATTGTCAGGGTCAAGGAAATTTCACAAGTACAAATGGGTAAGTGATACTTCTAGAAAAAAAGTGATTATGGACAATATCTAAGGATGAGGTCCCAATTTCACTGCTATTGAGGGAGAAATAAAACATTATTTTAAAATTATACAGTGATTTGCTCAAGCCCAGTTAACAACCAAGTTCTAAAAAGAATGTAGGACTTTTGCCTCAAATTAAGTTCCTGAACTAAATACTTGGGCACTTTATTTATTATAAAATTAAACTACAGTCATGTCCAATTCTAAGTAATTTTACATGTGATATTTATGATTCATGTATCCTACTCTGTAAAGCGTCTCCCAATCACTCATTAAATCTGTTTTATGTGAATTTTTTCCTACTCTGCACTTTCATTAACTGGAAAGAAGAGAATAAAGCCTGCTTATAATACCACAGACCCATGGCAAGGCCCTCACTTGATGGATGCCTTCGTAATGAATTTTATATATTGTAAACAAGTAGTACGTGCCAGTGGAAGGTTTTCATTAATTTTTCATTAATGAAATGCACCACTTAGCTTATTTGACATTTAAGCAAGCTACATAAATTTAAACTAGAGGTCACCATAAGGAAAGCATTTGCCAGTGTCACTGAAGGCATACACCAGCAGCTGTTCCACCTCTTAACTCAAATCCTGCCCCAAACCACGTTCAAGTTTACCACCAACGGATTAATAGAATATGTAACAAGTAGGTGATACTGTAATTAGTTGCTAATGGCTGATTTGAAATTTAGTCTTTTATGCTATTATTAAAGAACATTGTGTGTTTT
>NW_004567114.1:15016608-15017114 GCF_000260355.1 Condylura cristata
GGGTTCTCCATGCTGGTGAAGACGCAGGCACATTTCCACTTACACAGTGATTACCCTGTGCTTGATACTATGCATGAAGAATAATACAAAGGAGTACTGAAGTCACTCTGCTCTTCAGAGCTCCCTGTAGTAATGGATGCAATCCTGTCATCAGCCCACATTACATAGCCAGTTAGTGGAGTAATAAAGGCAATAATCTTCCCAGACTGTTCCCTTGACACATAGGATTGCACTAAATTGGCTACTTATGGCAAAGCAGATGATGCTAGTTGATACCTTTTTTCTCCAAGTGGGTTTCAGTTTTATTTCATTTCACCAAACACAAGAAACTTCAAATGTCGGACTTCTCCTGACCTGCCTGCTGCTCCCCTCAGCAATGTATTTCAGTAAATCTGCCTGTTCTGCTCCCCAATTATAGCAGTCCTGTCTTCTGCTACCAACGTAATCTAAACATTGATTTTGCAGCAAATTATCACAGAAAATTGTGACTAAATTTCATTTTTTGG
>NW_004567114.1:15018124-15024510 GCF_000260355.1 Condylura cristata
TACTTCCTAAGTATATAATGAATTCACCCTCTCTGCCCTTGCCAGTATGGTCTTCCACTAGTCCTCACTATCTTTCCATTGCTTCATCTACTTGCCCCCCCCCCTAAGCATCAGTTCTCACCCTACTCATGACCATCCTCTCTTCCACCAATATAACCTCTTCAAAAACACAAATGTGACCAATTTCATCCCCCTGCTCAAATAACTGTAAGATAAATGCATGCTACTTAGCATTATTGTTCATGATTCTAACACCTATCTGTATTATGATTTTACCTATACATGTATTTAATGTTCAGGATATACAGAACAGCTGTGTAAATCATCAACATAAGATACAGAGGGAGTGTTCCTTGTAGATACTACTGAACACTCACAAAGTCTTAGGCAAGAGAGTTATGGAAATGTTGATTGCACATGCCAATGTAAAAACAAACAGCAAACCCTGCAAGGAACCCCACTAGAACACTTCTCTATCTCTCATGTGGAACAGAGCTGGACCTGCAGGGAGATGTATCACAATCTTGCTCACTCTTTGGACATTTGGGAGTTAGGGAAAGGAAACAGTGACAATGAAGTGGAAAAGCAGGACTAGTAATACAGGCTGGTCCAGAAAGTTGGAAAAGGAGAAAGGGCTCTGAGAAGACTAAATCTCAAAGATATAGCCACATTATCTCCCTAAGGTGGATGGTCAATCTCAGTAGTAGAAAATACTTCACCCCATGCTCTATCATCAAGGTAATGAATGTCAAGTAAAAGTGAAACACTACTGAAGATTGTAAGAAGACAGAGATATAGTCTATCTGAGATATAGCAGAATGAAAAGATCTAAATCAGAGAGTGTAATAACCATTGAGCAAAACTCTCTGATAAGCCAGCCTGCACCCTAAACTCAAGGTGTCCCAAAGGACTTTGGAGACCAGCAAGAGTGATCAGGGTAGCATCAACTTTAAGGAGAGTTCTGGATGAAATAATTCTAATTTTGAAACCAAAGGTTAAGGAGAAGAAAAAACATGCTCACTTCTGAATATATAAATTATTTAATTTACTCTTTCTAATTATTGTATTGAGGAATAACTAATGTAAATATATAGATTCAAAGTAACATATTTAACCTGTGAAATGATTATCTCACTCTATTGATGAACATAATACTTCAGGATTTCTAGAACAAAAATGCATCAGATGAAAAAGGAAAAACAGCCAACTGCCAACAGACAAAGAAATCAACAGAACTAGATTAAAGATTAGAATTATATCAGAGTATTGACAGTAACTATAAAACAAACTAAGACTTCAAATGAAAAATGTGAAATATGAAGAGAACGAAGACTATCTCTAGGAACTTAGAAGAATCAACTGAAATACCAGCATTGGGGTAGGAATACAGCAACAGTTGAAGGATGAATTTGAAGCTTTCAAAAGTAGCTTGACCCAGCTAGGAAAAGGCCAGACGACTGAAAGATAAATCCATAGAAACACAGACTGTACAAGAAGAACAGAGCATTCAAAAGAGGCAGGACTTTAAAAGTAGTCTAACATAGTATACGTATAATTTGAATCCCAAAAAGAGAAGAGAGAAATTAGATAGAAATATTTATAGAGTTAATGACTGAGAATTTTCTAAAATTAAGGCTATAACAAGTAACACTCCAGAAACACCAAGAACATACATATCAAGAAAAATTAACAAAATTGTGACTCCATTTTTCAATTGTTGGACATTAAAAATAAAACACGAATGCTCACAGGCAATGATGAGAAAGAAATCATACATTATACCCAGAACAGCATATGATCACAAAGAACCCTTCAACAGAAATCATACAAGCAAAAACATAATACAGAAACATCTTCATAGCATCATAGTACTTAAAGAATAAATGAAAAGTCAGATGGAAATCTGGTACTTTCACATATTTTAAATGAATAAAAAAAATCAGAAAAACAAGTATCATTCAGCACCAGCTAACCTACATTACAAGCAATGTTAAGGTGATTACAAAAAAATCTATGGGGAGATTACGGTGTCAGTTTGAATCTTTAAAACTTGTCATCTCTCTTGATATTGGTGGTGAACACACAAAGAAATGGATCTGTCAGAATCATTATAATTATACACAACAAAAGTGAACTTCATTGCATGTAAGATTTCTTAAAATGTTTGAACCCATGGGCCCTCCCTGGTGGCTCAGCGGGTTAAAGAACAACACTGAGAAGCTAAAGCCACTTCAGCATGAATTTGAGTTCAATCCCCGCCTGCCCTGGAGGTGACCCATATTAGCAGCAGACCTCTCCTGGCCGGCCAGCTGCTCCCCTCAGCAGTGTGCTTCATTGGTCGGCCTGTTCTGCCCCCCACTCTGTCTCTGAATCCTCTCACCACCCCTGCACCTCTGGCCTGTACCCCAGTTCTGTATGGGTAAATCAATACTCTTAGAAATGAGTTTAATTTAAAAGCATATTCCAGATTATTACTTCAATTAAAGAGCATTAATTAAATCATATTCCAGATTAGCATTTGGTTGTAATGTTTACTTTAGGAAGGATAAAGGACAAGTGTTGCTTCAAATAAATTATTTAAGAAATTTAGAAGGAATTCAGGACTGGGATCTCTGTGCTCATTAACCACAAGTTTAAAATAAGACTAAGTCACTGATATTAGAATCTGATACTCGACAATTGTTTTTCAGTGAATAGTTATCTTTCCAATAGTCATGAACATGTTTTATTTCAGTCATTCAAAACTGAGAGTAAATTCTGGTAGTAAATATCATTTCATTTTCTTTTATGTTAAAATTCAAGTGCCAGTTGTTTTAGACAAATATCAGGTAAGGTACAGCAAGTGGCTTATATATGGGAAAATATAATTATTCCTTTATTTATTTAATAAATATATGTATTCCCTAAAAGTAACACCAATACTATCTCTAATCTTTGTTGATGCCTTCTATTACTTTATATTAATATTACGGCAGTGAAACTAGGCAAAAAAAATATTATATCCAAACTGCACAGAACTTTAAAGCAATATAACCAACTTTCTATCCTATATTCTATAGTTTAAAAAATTTAAGACTTCTTATGGAGGCAGGAGGAAGAGAATTAGATATTACATTAAAGTCATTTGTGAGTTTCTCTATTAAATATTACCACCACTATGGTAAAATAATCATTTTCTAATCCATATTAAAGCAAACATGAGGAGGTAGGGTTCTAGACTGCTTGGATTTTAATTTAACTCACTTATGAACTATGTGCTGATCAAAGTAACAGAAACATTAAAATAGAGGAATGAACAAGCATCTCTTTTAGAACAATAAGCCCTAGGAATTTATAAATATGCAAATAAATATTATAAATAGCTACAGACCTGAGATTTGTAAGTCTGTAAGTACTAGAATTAAGTTTGTGATGATGGGAATTTTCAAACACCTAGAATAATTAAAAATTAAAAATCAAGCTAATTAATGCTTGGTTTCATACAATGTTCTTGTTTAAATCCAAATAAATACTGATATCTAAGCTTAGGTTCCCATAACAAAATACCATAGACTGGTTGATTTAAACAAGAGACCTAGAGGCTAGAAGTTCAGTGTTGAAGTGTTGGCCAATCCAATTCCCCAGGCCAGGGCTCTCTTCCTACCTCCGAAAATCCCCTATTTGTTATGCCCTGACATGAACAAGGAGTAACATGCTGGTCTCTTTTGTTATAAGGACACCAATCCCATTATGGGGCCTCTACCCTCAACTTAATGACTCTCAAAGCTTTCATCTGAAAATGCCATCACATTGGGCACCAGGCTTAATATGTGATTGTCAGAGAGTCACAAATATTTAGTCCTTAACATCATCTTTTAACGGGTCATTCATTTACATGTACAGTAGTTCCTATGATAGCCTGGTATGGATTCAATACCATTGCTTTTGATGGTAAGATATACTACTAACCAACAAAGAAGAAAATTTACAATACAGTTGAAAAAAGAAGACTGGAGTCAAAAAACAATATACCATCTTGTGAAAACAAACTGTTTTGTGAGACATGAAAGGCAGCCAGCTAAGAGTACTTTAATGGAATGATGCCCTGGAACATACATTTTAATACAATTCAGCTCAGTTTTTAATTAGGTCACATCAGGTAAAATATATGCAAATTTATGGGCTTTCAATGAAGTTGGCAGCAAAAGTCTAATACATCATTTAGAAGCAACACAACAGTGTAACATCATAGTGTGTGTGTTCATCTCAATTCCACCCTTACACAATATCATATTACCATAGGGAGACTGCTTTAGATAATGATTTTTTTTCCTTTTTTGAAGTAATTTAAATGATGTTAAAAAAAGAAAGAAGGAATATAAAGGGAACTTTAGTTATAGAACAACACGTTAGCACTATCAGGAGTCAGATGGCCTTGTTTTGAGAGACTGCTTGTTCAAATGAACATTTTTTCCTAAAACATATTGTGTATGAATTTGTAGGATTAATGTCATATATATATATATATATATATATATATATATGGGTATATATGGGTATATATGGGTATATATGGGTATATATGGGTATATACATATATATATAGGGTATAGTCATAAATGTGATTGAATATATTCTTATTTACCTCAATGTCTATTCTCAAGCCTCTTCCTTCTATTTCTCTCTTACAGACAGAAAACAGAAGCCAACTCTCTTTGGCTGATGGAAAAACAGAATGCCTGTGTGGCAGGACTTTAGGGCAGAGTGTGGCAGGTGTAGAATTCCTAGATGTCATCAAATATTAGGTAGAACCTCAGGGGTTATGAAAGGTTTTGAATAAGCATAAGGGAAGTCATTCATCTGGGTCTTTTACAAAGGAAAGATATAAAACAGTTTACATTTTGAATGATCCTAATTGATTAGAGGTTTATGCACTGGAGAGGAAATAAATGAAAGTAGGGGCCAAGTTAGAAGACACTGGGTTGGTCCAGAATGGGCTTGAGTTAGTATGGAAGTAAGGAACATGGTGAAAGTGGTTGCATTTGAAGAAAGAATTGAAAGGACTTACTGAAGAAATAAAATGTCCTTCCCAACATTTTGTCTTTATTTATAGTATTCATCTTAAATGACCCCTCTAAAACCTCTACCTACCTAAGTCAAGTATAAACATTAGAATACAGCTTCAATTCCCTCTCCAAGAATTCTTATTGGATATTCCATTCCACAATGGCTGCATCTTCTTTAAAATGAACATTTTTCCTACAATTTTCCAGCATTGATAAATCCCCAAGTCAAAGACCAGTGTGTACCAATCTAGAGACTCCAAACTAAGAAATACCAGCTTTCTGAAATAAGAGAGAACAAGTACAAAGATAGCACGAACTACACAACCAAATAAAAGAAGCCCTAAGGATATGAGAAGGTTTTGAGGAATGGTAAAGTTTAGATCATATTAAAATGTAACATTTTGGTTTGAAAAAAAGTAGCTTATGTATGCTTTTGCTAAGAAATGTGACCAATTGTTTGGAAACTACAGGTTAGGAAAAAGTGGGATTTTACGTCAAAAAGTCTATATCTGAAACTCCAAAGCTAAACTGAATATCAAAAGTCCTTCTCTATACCAAAGTGACTCAAACAGCTTATATAATAGGATGTTCCATACTCATTAGTATAATTTTAAATATAAAGTTTACTATGATTTTAGATGCTTAAGACTGTATGTTCTTATTAATAAATGAAAGCAACCTCAAGAGATTTCTACTGTATGTGATAAAATCCTGGTATTCAGTGAGAAGTTATTTTTCTCATAAAATTAATATTTAAAAAGTAACTACATTTTAATATGTGACAGTATAGAAATAAAAAAAATGTTGAATTAGTTAGAATTCAGTGCTATATCACTGAAGATAAAAACTTAAGATGTTTACTGACATGCTACTAAACAGTGTGAACCACTAAACATCTGTTCATGTATCTATTCCAGGTGTTTCCCCAACAAGACCCTCAGACTGACAGTATTCACATCCCTCAGGCAAAATAAATACAGAAGCATGGATCCCATGACAGATTTACTTTGGACCTGTAACACTGACTAATTTTAGAGTTTCTCAGAACTGTTGGTCTATTTGGTGACCATTGTTTTATTGTACATATTTTTATCTTGTCTATGATGCATATTGTACTTATTTTCTAGGGCTGTTGTAGCAAATTATCACAAACTTGGTAGCACAAAACAACAGAAAAATATTGTATCATAGATAAGTTTAAAAGCAACTTATCTATAGAGCTATGTTCCCATCATAGTATTTAAGAGACTTGCACTTTTTTTTAATTTTTAATTTTTTTATTACAAAGTTTATTTTTACATCATTTTGCACATTTTTTTTTCCATCTCGATTGTAATCCCC
>NW_004567114.1:15030022-15064539 GCF_000260355.1 Condylura cristata
GTTTATATCCAGGGCTTTGTCGGGGCTGCTGGGACAAAGGTCAGCAACAGGTCTGCGGCTATCCTCAGGTCTCTGGTTCTGAGACGAAGCCTTTTCCCACGATTTGGTTTCCCCTCCCTAGCTGAATTGTCTCAGTTTATCTCCAGGGTTGTAGCAGGGCTGGGACAAAAGGCTCCACTTTTTATTTTTTATTGAAGTAACACTGGTTGGCAACACTGTATATGACCTAAGAATACAGGGTTGAACTTCAAGTACACCATACCATACCACATCCCTCACGAAACCGCCCCTAATCTTTCACACTGATCTACTGGCATCCCTCCCACCTTTGTTCAAGATCACCCATCCTGCCCTTCTAGTAGGTCAGTTCTATGATGAGGTCTCCAGGTTTGTTTTGGCTTAGTCTTGTCTGCTTTTTATTTCCCCCTACATATATGAGTGAAATCACCTGGAATTTGTCTTTCTTCTGACTTATTTTGCTTGGCATAATCCCTTCCAGTTCCAGATAGTAACAAAAGGCAAGAGTTTGTTTTTTTTAAGCTGAGTTGTATTCCATTTGGTGTATGAATCACACATTTTTAATCCATTCATCACAACGTGGCTACTGTAAATAGTGCTACAGTTAACCTTGAGTGCATGTCCCTTCAAGTACTGATTTTGTGTCTGTGGATAGATACCTAGGAATGGAATTGATGGACCCCATGTTTGATCGATTTTTAATTTTTTGAAAAGCCTCCAGACTGTTCTCCAGAGGGGCTGGCCCAGTCTTCATTGGCATCAACAGTGTAGGGAGAGTCCCCTTCTCTACAAAGCCTCCCCAGCTCTTGTTAGTTCTAGACTTTTTGATACCGTCCATTCTCCAAGTTGTGTGACATGGTATCTCACTGTGATTTTGATTTGCAATTCCCTGATAAATGTCCCTTAATATTTCCATCTTCTAGCGTTCATCAGATCAACTTGTGGCCATATCTTTACCTGTGCAATCTTGCCTATGTGCCTTCTTTCCTGCTTCCACCACCCAATATAATGAAATATGATTGTATTTAGGACTCAAAAAGGCAATCTAAAGTCAACTCTTCCTTGCATTAGCATTAATTTAATCCTATTATTTGCCATAAGGTAATATTTTCCCTTTGCCATATCAGGTGATCATTACATAATCTTTTCACAAGGAGACACTGCAAATATCTTTGGGAAATGGTTCAACCAACCACTTCTAACTCCTGGACATTTGTCTGACCAGAAGTATGTTAATGAAAACAAGATTGCTTCAAGTAGCTTATAAGGTTTTAGCCACTTAATGTATCTGTTAGGGTAATCAAATTATCTGAGTTCCAAAGGCATAAATCCCAATTTAAGAATAATGCATATTATTTTCTCTTGATGCATATGATAAAGAAAAACCTATGAGAGATGTTAGTAGTAAAGTTTCTCCCTATCAGAATGCCACACACGTACCTCTGCATTTGCTAGATTCCTTATCCAATTTATTCATCACTTGAAAAGCATAGATTGGAGGGCAAGTTTTTCATTGTTCTAGCCACCATTCTTTAATCTTATCTTTAGCTCATATAATTTTATGTGAGATAATAAACAAACACATGGGGAAAATTATTAAAAGATTCTCATAAAAATTAGGTCATTAACTAAGGCACACCACAGTGGCAGGTTACAGTTCTACTGATGGAAGATGTGATTAAAAAATAATTCAAGTCTATAATACATGGTAGAAATCCATTTCTCTCTGTGGCCAACTTACCACAGATCAATAAATATTCACCAGACACCTGTGGATACATGCTGCAGAAATGCATTACAGTTCTGAACATTAGAACCTTCACAGCAGGAATACTTAATGTAGTAGGTTTTTCTAAGTCTATACAGTATAGCACCATAGGTGTTAATAAACCAGGTAAGAATTAAGTAGAATGAATTGTAAAATGCGCTATTAATCCCCACTGACCGTGAATTACTAGTTAACAAAAGAAAGACAAATTAGACTAAATGTTCCTTTACTCAGGGACAGTATTTCTAGCTAAGTGAACCCCTTGAACAGACATGACATTAATACCCCCTACAGAAAGGCACCATAGGACTTTCAGTGACAGCAAGTTTATTTTCTAGGTACTATTTCTTAAAGATACCCTCTGGAGGGAGAATGATAGTGGAATGAATGATATCATAATTTTATAAGTCAAAATGACTTTTAAAACAGTCAATAGTACCAAGTATTCCCCAATTATTAAATTAGAACATATTTTTTAAGATTTATTTATTTATGCATACAAGTACTGAGGTATAGGGAAAGGTGAGAGGATTCACAAGAACAGATTTGGGAAGCAGAACAGTCAGATCAACTGAAATACACTGCTGAGGGGAGCAGCAGGAGATACAGGAGAGGTCTGCTGCACCATGTGGGTCACCTCCCTTGCCCGGAGTAAAACTCATGCTGCAGTGGTTGGGGATACCTTGATAACCCTGTCTTTAACTCCTGCACCAACAAGGAGGACCAATATTAGAACAAATTTCTATCTACAGTGTTATTATTATTACTCATGACCAAGCAGAAATATATGACTAAATAGATTTTAGAGAAGGACCTATAAGAGTTGGATTTTAACACAAGATACAGTGACAGCAGGTTAGCCAAAATTTAATGAAATCTAAGATAATAATAAGAAAATTATAAATTCCATATCAAGGAACAGATACTTTTGTTTTAGCCTAGGATATTCTCAGAAATTCTGTGGCATCATTCTTTATTTGAAGATAAATGTAAAGGTAAAATACTGTATGGAATTCTGAAGAAAAGAAAGAGAAAAACCCAAGAATTTGTGTTAGAAGAAAGTTTGGAGGAATACCATATATTCACCTTAGGAAAAGAATGAGTTTAAATAATTTCTTAAAATTATTAAAATCTGCATAGGAAAGACACATTTGACTTAGTCTAGATAGATCAAAGAACATAATGTGGACAGAGAGTAATTATAGAGAAATAAATTTAAAGATTTACATCAGAGAACAATTACATAAAGTCTAACCAGATCTAACAATTAGATTAACTCAAATTATGAGAAACTGAAGTAGACCTATCTTAAGGAACGCACAAAAAGAAAAAAAGAAAAAAGAAAAAGGAAGAAAATTGTCCCACTTTGAAGATGGAAGAAACTGAATCTGTTCTTTGGCTGAACCATTGAACAAGACAACCTTGAGAGTCTTTTTCAATGATTATATTCATAGCATTTAGATAATGCTATGTAATGCTATTACATCTCACAATATAGCAACAACAAAGACGAGGGTGTGGAGGCAGGCATGTGGCAACAGCAGGATGAAGTCACACAAAGCAGAAGGGATGTGGAGGGCTGAGTTTGTATTTTGCTGGAGCTCACCAGTAATTTGCACTTCACACATGCTACTGTAAGGAATGCAGTGCACCCCATGGAGAGGCAGCCCTGAGTCAGAGCTGGAGCACAAGGCGCTCTGAGAAATCTGAGTTTATATGTATAAAATGACACATCACTAGTCTAAGCCTTGTGTAATACCACAATTGTTAGATTGTCATTCACACATCTAAGGAAAGCAGACCAGAGTGATCAGACAATATTTCTTCACTTGAAGCTTGCTGTGAAAATATAAACATAGAAAGCAAAGTTAAGGGAACAACTGACTTATAGAAACAATCTCACCAAACATGAGTACAGTGAATGTCCCTAACATCTTTCACACATCGTCCTCCTGTCCCAGCTTCTAGTACATGTCCTACTCATGACAGTCAATCCTGAATCTGTTGTCTTCTAGCTCTTCCAGGTGCAATGTCTGTCCTCTCTTCTTTGTCATGTTCTCAATCTTGTGTTTTACTCTGCTAAACTAGACCACTCACTTTTATATGTTTATAATGCCATTTCCAAAAAAGGGAAGACTGTTGAGGAATTTACCCTCCATTTCTGCCTCATCACCATAGCTGAGAGAGTTCTAAGACTCTCTCAGAGGTGACCCACATGGCCAGCAGACCTCTCCTGACCTGCCCTCTACTCCCCTCAGCAGTGTACTTCGTCAGTCGGTCTGTTCTGCTCCCCACTCTGTATCTGGTGAAACCTCTGACCGCCCCTGCATCTCTGGTCTGTACTCCAGTTCTGTATGCATAAATAAATAAATCTTTAAAAAAATAAGAATATATGTTCCTTTATGGTCCTTAGTCTTCAGCTTCCAAACATAATATCATATTCATGTTACTTGTACACCATCTCATTTAAGCCTCATAGTATCATTGCATTCTTGTGTGTGTGTGTGTGTGTGTGTGTTAAAAGTTAAAACCTAGGAAAGTTGTGTCCAGTGAAAAAAAGAAATGGCATGAAAGTTATAGGGTTTAACCTCCCTTGTTCTTATATTGTATTTGTAGTCCATATATGTATTTTTACTTTGTCTTTTCATTGTAAGCCAAACCCATTGTCAGTCTGCTTTTATTTTCTCTTGTTTTTAAATATCCTCATTGTGATGCTATAGCTAAGCTTAATGTTCTTCCGAATTTCACCTTTATCTAGTCATCTTTGAATTAGTTTATACTCAACTCTGAAATTTCTTGACCTGCTGGTACTACATAGTCAGAGGGTTGACAAACTTCTGCAAATAGTCAGATAATAAGTATCTAGACTTTGGTGCCAAATAGTCTTACAGCTTATTACAAAAGCTGTAGATGGAGCATAAGAAATGAGTGTTCCTATATTCCAATAGAATTGCTTATACAAAAATAGGCAACAGTCCACATTTGACCCACACACTTTGGTTTGCCAACTCCTGCTCTAGGCGAACACAATGTGCTACACAGAATCCATCTGCTGCTCTAGGAGCACCATCAAGCACTGGGGCTCATGCACTAATTCCCCCACATAATCGTGCAATGAAATATTTGCCTTTTCTACTCTTTTTCCCAGCACTTTTTAATATTTGAATCTGTACAACCAATAATCACTGTTATATTAGTAGTTCTAAGGAATAGAAAAAAAATCGACAAATATAAATATAAAATGGCCATGCCCTTAGTGAACAGATTTCCCATAAATATGAAGATGTATGGACAATTTTAATCTGCAAAGCTGATTCAACTTGACTGCACCAATGACCATTTATATATTTTTCTAGGCAGAGAGAAAAGATTTGACACAATACTAATCTGAGTTTAGCTTCCAATTTCCTTTTATCTCCTAAATAATAAAGGGAGTGAGTATTATAATTCCTGTTAACCTAATAACTGTAACTCCTTTCTGCAAACACTAACCCCTACACTAAGTGTTTGTTGTTGTTGTTGTAGTTTTTGGCTTCCCTATTGCTATTGACACAAAGAAACAGCTAAATCTTAGGTGATGTCTATTTAGCTCTGCCCTAGACCAAATGCTTGACCAAATCCACTCAGCTACTTAAGGGCAGAGTAGGAGAGGTAAAAGGGAGATTTGTAGTTGTTTTGGTGAGCCTGTGCCATTCCTTATTTCCTTTAAGGATCTGAAATGCAGCTGCCTTCCTTATAAGTTTTCCAGAGCACTTTGGTAGAGATCCAGTATTTCATACATAGCCCATATCTGGGCTACTGTTTCAGGTTAAATTTTGCATATGTCTTCACATATGTCTTCACATATGCAGCATTACTTCCTTAAAGTAGAAAGGAGGGAGCAAAATATACCACAGTTCTGTTTGAAGTTATTTTCTAATAAAAGCCTATGAAAACTATTTTATCTAAAAAAATAAGAAAATAACTTAAGAAACTTAAGGTTGAGTAGTGTAATCAATGAACTGTGTACATCATACATGAGCACCCAAACACAGAATAGAAAGAGAGCAGATGCTGGTATTGGCAGAGTGAAAGGGTTAGATCAAGTGGGTGGAGCTTGTCAAAGGTACAAACTTCCAGTAACAATCTGATTCTGGGGATATAATGTATGGCACAGAAAATATAGTTAATAATAATGCATTACACATTTAAAAGTTTCCAAGACAGTAGATTTTAGAAGTCCTCACTAGACACACAATCTGTAATTATGAGGTGGTTGATGTGTTAACTCTGTGTAATCATTTTGCAAAGTGAACATATAAAGTGCAATGCTATATACCTAAAACTTAAAAATTTTATGCAAATTATATAGAAATCTATTAAATATTAAATTTAAAATTTCATATTTGGAAAATTGCCCAAGAAAAATAATGAGAGTGACAAGTAGGAATTAAAAACAAAACTGCAAAGTTCATTTGGCAGATCAACGCTAGTGTTCTGGAAATGGAAAAGCAGGACTATCTCAACCCTGGGAACCTGACGCTAAAAATAAACACACAACAAACAAATTAATGGTAACAAAATTTAGCACATTTGGCTAAATAGCACTGTTTCATTCACTAGGATGTCTGTCAGTCAAGTAATATACTTTCATGGTTTTCCTTGGAAGAAGCTAGAAAGATATTACTACTGTTATCAATAATTTAATTGAGACTAGTTGCTTTTGCCATGATGGCATATTACTATCAGTTAGCTAAAAGAAACCTACTTCTGGCACTGCCTATGAGAACTGCAATTAGCACCACTACAGCAATCAAAAGACCAAATATGTGCAGAATCTAAAAGGATGACAAAGATTTACAAGTAAATGACTCCACTGTGGGATCTAGTCACAAATAAACCACCAGAGCTCAGCATTTAAGTGGTTTCTAGCTTTTACCAGAACTCTGGGATAGAATGAATTCTATGTCGGCTACTGAAAACATTTCTTTGGTATTATAATTTGGAGATGTGACACTGCACGTGAGTCATTTTTGCACTGAACCATTAAAACTAAAGCTTTGATTACTGAAGGAGTCACAGTGGGAATGGCTGGAAGCAGCCCCGCGCAAACTGCAGGGCAGAGGATGGCGCAGCTATTAATTAGACCGGGCTCACAGGCTGCAACTGAGCTCTAGAAGAGCAAGAGCCACAAAAGTAATTCCACACCCAAATTTGTCCCCTTAACTGAGTTCATTTTAGCTGTTATCAACAGCCTCCAGGCTGTTATGTCCCCAAATCATAATTCAATAAAGTGGTTTATCATGCTAATACCCAGTAGTAATACTATAGATCTAAAAGTTAAAGAATAAAATGTAAAAGGAATGAGAATATTATTAATCCATTGAGATTGGAATACAAAAAATACCCCAGACCAGACGTCTTAACAAAGTTTATTTTCTCACAGTTCTGAGGGTTACAAGTTCAAGATGAAGATGTTGGCAAGTTTAGTGGCAAGAAACCAATTGTAAAGAAAATCGTGTAAAGAGAATTTTGTTGATTCATTATCATTAATTTTACTGTCTATATCCCCTCATCCTATGAATGTCAATACACAATTGCAGATGCTGAAGTGGAAGTAGAAATTTACACAGTCTAACTGGTCAAGATAACAGATCTTAAACAGTATGGCTGCAGCTGCATGATAAAGTTAGTATATGTTAGCTGGTTCAAAAGCCTTTAACAATTTATTACCTTTACAAACTGATGGTCACTTTAAAAATTTCTATTTTTTTAAATATTTTACATGGTATGTATTAATTTTTAAAGGAACTTATTTTTTTTTAGATTTATTTATTTATGCATACAGAATCGGGATACAGGCCAGAGGTCCAGGGGCAGTGAGAGGCTTCATCAGAGACAGAGTGGGGAGCAGAACAGGCAAATCAACTGTTGAGGGGAGCAGAGGGGAGACAGGAGAAATTTGCCACGCCATGTGGGTCACCTCCAGGGTGGGAATGGGTTCAGTGAAGTGGGTTCAGCCAGCTTGCAGGGCTGAGTTCTAACCTGTTGCTCCACCAGGGAGGGCCAGGAATATTTTTCATAGTCCATAAAATGGTGGGGAGAGAAAATAAAAAAGCCAAAGCAAACAGATCTCAAAACCAACAAAAATACTCTGGAGAGAACGTAATCATTGTGAGATGAGCAGCAACCCAACAACAGCAGGAAGGGAGTCTTAAAATGGAACATAATTATTTCAGTTAATTGTCAGCAGCAACATAATTTTCAGATAAAATTAAAAATACTCAGATTTCAGCAAATGAAGCAAGAAAAGACCAAAAGTCTAGCTAGTCCTGATATAAAGAACACTTATATTTAATCCTAAAGATTACATATTCAAATGTACTTTAATAAACAGTTATTGATCATAAATTTGCACAAGGCTAAGTGGGAAGCAGTAGTAGAGAGTCACAGGCGCTATGCGGGTGACTAATAGCTTCTCCTTCCCTTTGCAGCTGCCCTCTAGTGGGTAAGACACCTATACTACACTCTCTGATTTATGACTTATTTTCTTATTTTATTTTCTATTTTTGTTCTCATTTCTCTTTCCTAATTTATAGAAAAATATAGCACAGAAAGAGAAGAAAAAAAAACTTTTGAAGTTAAAAGTCTTGAATCAATAAATTCTGTGCAGGAGGAACAGTAAATATCAGGCTAGATTGAAAGTAAACAGCTCTATAATGCTGAAAAAGAACTTTTAAATATAAAAAAAAAGGAACAACTGAGAGCCAAAAATAAAGAGATTAAAAAAAATTGGAAAGGAAGACATTAAACTGTTGGAAGTAATATAAAAATGCCCAATTTAAAAACATATCAAAAATTAATAAGATTAACAAGATAATCACATTAAACCAAATATCAATTGCACTTACTCTATAGGAACAGGAGAAATCATTATCATCATCAATGTCAAACAAAAGAAATAAGTTGGCTAGGGAAAAATATCTATAAATGATGGAGACAATTTTTTAAAGAAAAATATCTAATTAAAATAATATATCCCAAACATTGAAAGAATGTAAAAGAATATCTCAATAAAAGGGTAGTATACTATATTTACTAGTTTGCAAATACAATAATGGAAAGAAGTCAAGCCTCTACTAGTTACCTACTGCTTCAGCATAATACAAATCTTAAAAAGACATTTTTTGGCTATATAACAATACTAAAATTTATGTGAAAGTAAAAGACCTAAGAACAAACGTTATTGAATTAGAAGATAAAACTGTATTTAGACTTTAGAATTGCTGTACTAAATATTAAATCTACACTCTTATATGTAGTTAGCTACATTGGTTTCCATATTGAGAATGATAAAAACACTGTCCAATAAAACTCGATAGAAAATATATAAATATTCATTATTTGTTAAGTAATGCATATTATAAAATTGGTGTTTAAGGCTATTGGAGAAACTTTGGACTATTCAACAAAGAGTTCTATTAAGATCTTTATTAAAACTCAAAAACCACAATTAAGCAACCTGTTTTAAAAAGGGAAACCAAGGGAAGATATCCATAATGTGAAATAATAAACAAGGATGCTAAAAGGTTTAAAATATGTATATTTAGCCTAACTTAGGGAATAAAAAAAATTCAATTATTTACTTCAACATGTAAATGTTCCATCATCTTAATGACTAATAAAGAGGATAAATTTAAAAAAAAAAAAGTTTGGAGTAACAAACTCTTACAGTTGTGAAACTGACAAATACCTGCCTACCTTGAGGAACAGTATGTTACATGAAAGAGCTGAGACTGATGATCATAGTCATGGTTTCCAGAAATAAGATTGATATGTTTAATAAAAGGAAGGAATTTAGAAGAATTTTGCAACCTCTCCTATTCCGTGACTAAGAATATTACATCTAAAGACTATAAAATGTTCTCCTGCTGCTTTGTGCAACAGGCAACTAAATGACCCCCTGTAGACCCCCTGTAGAAAACCCCTGCTGCTTCACCACCATACTCTGCCCTCCAACATACCTCACTGTGCTTTTTTGTATGCCAGTGCTTGGCATATTTACTGACCTGTTCATACTAGCATGGTAATGACTAATAGTGGTGCTTCTTTCTGATCTTCAATTGAAACCTTCCACTTCAACAGCTGTATTGAAGTGTGTTTCTATTACTAATTCTAAAGGCTAGGTCATTTATATCTTTCTTTAAGAGAATTGCTTTTAACCTTTAGAAAAAAAATTTATATTAAATTGATAACCAGATCACGTTAATCTTACCTTAATTAGAACTTTAACCTTGAAATTCTGAGCTCCTATAAGTGTTGTTAATCAAATTTACTATTAAATTGAACTTGAAATATTATAGTGATTGTATTCAAAATACTAATGAAAAAATACATCCTCCAGAAATTAAAATTTAAAAAGGTCAGAGGATCTGAATAGATATTTCTCCAAAGATTTCATACAGATTGCCAACAGACACATGAAATGATGTTCATCTTTTTTATTATTAGGAAAAAGCATATCAAAGCAAAGAGGAGGAATCACCTCAACCTGTGAGATGGCTATCGTTAAAAGGACAAAAAACAAGTGTTGATGAGGATGTGGAGAAAAGGCAACCCTTACACCCTGTTGATGGGAATGTAAATTGGTGTGACCAAATTAAGACAGGAAATACCATATGATATACGATTCACCTATTCCACTTTTGAGTACTTATGCAACATGAATTTAAAGAGTTCCATGCATAACCACATTCATTTCAGTGTAATTCACAATGGCCAATAGTTAGAAACAAGCTAAAGGCCCATCCACAGATGAGCAAATAAAGAAGGTATAGAAACACAGAATACTCCTCAGCTATAAAAAGGTAAATCCTGCCTTAGTAAAAACATGAATGTACCTAAAGGTTATTATTCTATGTGAAATAAGTTAGAGAAGGAAAAACATAATTTCACTCATATGTGAGAGATAAAGAAACTAAGTGAATGAACATAAGAAAACAAAAAAACTTTTAGACTATAATACCAAAATAGTGGTTTCCAGATAGAAGAGAGAAAAGGGTAAATCGGATTTAAGAGGCCACTGGTATGGTGACAGATGGAAAGTAGACTTTTGATGGTTCATATAAAGCTGTATATATACAGATGTTGACTTATGTCTTATGGCTACATACTTAAAACCCACATACTGCCTCAACCCTATTACTGCTATTTAAAAAGAAAAAGAAATTTGAAGAGTAAACCAAAGTGGTAGAAGTCTGATATACAACTTGTATCCAAATTGTTTGAAAAAAAAAAAAAAAGATGAAAGACAACACTTAACAAAAGAGGGAGGCAATTAACAAAAGAGAATAAAGAGCAGAAAGAATTTTCATGCAGGGTTAAAAATTAATGGGTGTAAAACTTTAGGGAAAAATGACATTTAGCTTTGTTTCTATGAATACTTCATGAAAAACACTAACTGTATTGATTAAAATACTTGCATAATAATATACATAGGATAATTTTCCCTAATAGTCCTATTCCATGTGCCAAATTAGGCCAGGTACATGATCTTTGGTCAAACATCAGTCTAGATATTAACAAGAAGGTATTTTTTAGTTATCACTAATATTAAACTCAGTAGAAACTGAGTAATGGCAATTACCCTACAAGATATGTAGCTCTCACTCAATCAGTTCAGGGTCTTAAATGAAAAACTGAGATCCACAAGAAAGAAGTAATTCTGCCTCCAGACCTCATTCAGACTTAAGTTAGCAAAATCAATTCTAACTTGTGTCTCTTAGCCTGTTGATCTACTTTGTAGATTTTGGACTTAGAAGAACCCATAATCACACAGACCAAGCACTTAAAATTTATTTCATGTACATGTACATATGTACACAGAGGATGCATATGCATACACACATATGCATACATGAATGCATTTATTCATACATTGCATCACAAAATTAGCTCTATTTCCTTGGAGAATTCCAACCGACACAAGCTTCAAACTTGTGAACTATTTAGAAGTCAAGTAACATAATTGCCTCTCAGCCTTTTGGCTAAGATCAAGTGTAGAAGTCAGCTAACACAAAATGTCCACATCAAAAGATCATACAATGGCATACTGAAACAATGAAAATGTATTGACCAACAAAATAATCAAAGAAATCAAATACAGCATCACACATAGAACACATTTCCATTAAAGTAAAGTTCAAACACAAAGTCAAATTTCAGTATTTAGAGATGTATGTTGGGGGACTGATATTATATGTAAAAGGAGAAAGCAATAATAAATGACAGGTAATGGTTAACACTGGAACCATTAAGAGGCAGCAAAGGGGAACAAGAATTTTGTGCAGTACTGAAACGTATCTCTTGACTGGGTGACTATTATCTCAGTTTTATTTTGGGTTAATGAATTTAGGTATCCATTTTTGATTCTTGAGTATCTTATGTGTTATAATTCACAATAAATGTGTGTTGGGAAACAGGAATGAGAAACAGATTCAGAGGTGGGGGATAAGATCACAAATACACTGGTGATAGTCTTTTAGGGCCTAACACTTCTAGATATTAATATGGAGGCTTAATTTATTACTAGCAAGGTCTTATTTTAACTTCTGGTTCGTTCCCCAAAACTGAAAAGTGAGAAAATGGATTGAATGGCCTGCTTTTTTAGAGCTCATGGCTAAGGACCCTGCAAAGCAAATATTCTCAGGAAATCAGTTCTTGGTGTGAGAGCAGAATCAGCTTGTATGCAAGACTGAACAATTGGAACGGCTGTTCTGTGCTGCTTGCAGGCCATGTGGAAGCTAGCACAACTGAACCGATGATCCAAGAACACAATATCTGGAACTGATCATAGCCTGAAAGCCTTTGTTAGCTTTCTACAGCCAATTGATCACCCAACATTGCTGCATCCATATGTTTTTGTTAATACTCTTGCCCGTAACTAATTATGGTGCTGTTCTAGAAGACAAAGATAGTGCTCAAGTGTGTAAGAAAATCTCCCTCATCCAAGGTGGTAGATTAAAAACCCAGAGCATGTGATTTTTGAGCTAAGCCAAGAACATAGCAAATCACATACTCTGTCAAGTCCCATGTATACTGGTAGCCAAATGTTTATTCCAGTCAGTTCAACCCAATTTTCCATCAATTAGAAACATTCTATTTATAACACACTCAACTACCAACTCAATGGATAAATTTTACTGAGGCCAAATAGCATCTTGTTTATCCTATAATTTAAGCCGTGCCCATTCCACCCTGCAGTCTTCCTTTACAATCAGTACTTGTGCTGCTCTTTGGAAATCAGGTCATTGAATCCCCATGAACAAAATCACAGTGTGTTTTAAAATAAAGAATATAAAAAATGCACTCTGGTAAATAAGAAATACAGCCACAGTAGTGTCCTCTAAACACTAAGCACATCTATTGATACTGTTTTCTTTTGTTTGACTTGTGAAGTCATAGCAACCCAAACTTTTAACTAATGTGCAAGACCCAGACCACCTGTATGGCTTTGCCTGCTGTCTCTTAAGTGCTTTTATTAGATAAAATGTGATTGCTGCTGTAAGGTCCTTTATACCTGCTGTTTGGTGCCTTAAAAAATATCACTTACATATGATTAGTTAAGAACTGAATTTTTCCTTTACTTAATGATACTTGAGTCCAAACTATCCTTATGTTTTATCTTTTTTTTTTTTTCATAGAAGAATTGGGTGTAGGCCAGAGGTATGAGGGGGTGAGAGGATTTACCAGAAACAGAGCAGGGAGCAGAACAAACAGATCTACTGAAAGGCATTGCTATGAGGAGCAGCAGGTGAGACAGAAAAGGTTTGCTGTGCCATGTGGGTCAGCTCCCTGGTGGGGAATCAAACTCAGGCTGTAGTGTTGATAGCACTGAGACTTAATCTCTATGCCACCAGGGAGGCCCAGTTTCCCTTTTATAGAAGTCCAATTAATGCCAGGTATCTTTCATCAAGAACTATAGTATCTAATAAAGGGACAAAGGAGTCCACTGACAGTTACATTAATGATGATAAAATGGGTTGATGATAAAATGAAAAATTTAAAGATTAATTTGTTTATGCAAATAGAACTGGAGTACAGGCCAGAGGTGCAGGGGCAGTGAGAGAGTTCACGAGAGATAGAGCAGGAAACAGAACAGGTAGACTAATCGAAATACACTGCTGAGGGGAGCCGCAGGTGGGACAGGAGAGGTCTGCTATACCATATGTTTCAGCTCCCTGGCCGGGGATCAAACTCACTCTGAAGAAGTTGTGGCTAGCTTTGCAGTGCTGGGCTTTAACCCACTGCACCACGGTGAGAGCCCAAAATATAATTTTCAATCCACATTTGTGTTTTACTTGGTATTCATTCAGTCAAAATGAGATACTATGAATAAAACACATGTTTTTACACGGTTGTTATAATCTTGATTCTTCCTCATCTTACTTGGCTTCTGTTTCAAGCTTGGCATTGTGGAACTATGTTCAGGAGTTAGGGATGCTGAATATAGTTGCATTTCTTCTGTCCTCTATCAATCCATGATACAATACACACACCTAAACATTCATGTTCCAATCATCTTTAAAATTTGTATTTTGTTTTTGTTGAGGTCATAACGGGGTTTACAAAACTGTGTACAATATAGGGGTCTAAGTTCTCACCTGTTCATACATATGTTATCAGACAACTTCCATTAACAAAGCACCTAAATCCTCTTTCACTGTCCACTGGGCCCCTCCCCAATTTGTTCCTTTGGTAACAGTCAATTTTTTTTAAGTAAATCTCACTCTGAAAAAAAATATTCCTACTCTAAAATTATTCTGATCATCACCAGCATCCCTAACTCCTGAACATTGTGCCACAGTGCCAAGCATGAAAAAGAAGTCTAGTAAAATGAGGTAGAATCCAGATATGGTTCTTCAGTCTTGTGTATCTTCATGTGAGTAATTTATGTCAGAAAAACAAAATGACCTGGTTGACCTGGCCTCCTCACCTACCTATGGAATACATAAAGACAGTGACCAAGGCACCAACAGAGCCAGTATTAAATGCAATCATCTCCCTTAGCTGTTAATGAAAACACCTAGTCTTGATCTGACAGCCATTTAACCCCTTAACTATTTCTCCATTTTCCACAGCTTTCTCATTATCCCTAATCATAACAGTGACCTGTGAGCCTCCAAGTCATGACGCCACTTAGGATATTCTCCCGTTGTGATACAGTTATTCCTTAGTGAGGCTCTGCATTACCCATAGCAATTAAACTCTCAATATTACACTGTTTCTCAACATAAACATAAAAATTAACGTCATTATCGCCATTTTCTTCACACGAGGAAACTGAGGCTCAGTGCAGTTTACCGACTCACCAAGCCATGAAAGGTGGCAATAGGAATTGAGCATTGTTCTGTTTCTACTATGTCATATTTTTTTTTCTATCATCAGTGAGTTTAAAACTAATATGTGGACCTGAAGCTCTAACATTTGGGATTTAGAGTATCCTGTAAATAACCGCTCAAGAGAATATTTAGGCATTATTTGATCATTGAAATGAAATCACTTGATCTGTAAGAAGTCTATCATTCTCCTAGCATGTCAGAGTGATCACCTCCCCAAGTGACATTTGATTGGCAATGCAAAGAGACAGTTGCTTTGATGGTATAGGGATGACTTTCAAGTTTCTGAGTTATCTTAAGGCACGATGCATGAGCTAATTTTCCAATTCACATGGATTCTGAAACATCTGACAAAATTATCCATACTTACTAATTAGACAGAAGACAGTTATTTTAAACCACCTGGAAGAGCACATTCACATACACACACACACATACAACTTCTAAGCTTTTGAGACATGAAGGAAAAAAACTTTCAGATGCATGCCAAATCCTCATTGAGGATCACTTGCCTGATTTACACTTAAAACTCCTGTTGCAGCTTTTCTTTTCAGATTGTTAGAAACTTTGTTATATGAGCAGCACAAAAAGTGAAGAACAAAGTGGGAAACAGAACTTATGCAATAACACATCCCAAGAATATCAACAGTAGGTCCAAATTACAGGTGACATTCTTGACAGCACAAACCTAGTAATCTCAGATGCTTTACTGCCAATCAGTGAGCACAATCACATTATTTATTGCAAATTTTTCCCCACATAAAGAGATGCCATGGAGAGCTATTATGATGCTGACTATATCCATGAATTTTAAAATACATAAGGGAGAATTTGACAATTTTGCTTATACCAACAGACATGGATAAAAACTGAAACTAGAATCAGTCAAATAGCAATTTAATAAAATTCAGTATTTCTCAATTTTCCCCCAGAGTATTTTTCCAACCATTTCCAAGGACATCTCCTCTACTGTGTTTAAGTTTCTATAGCTTTTACCTTAATACGGTGGATACACTCTAAATCCTAGCTCATTATAGCTTTCTCTAGATTCTTTTCCCTTTGAACGTGATAGAAAGAGTTTTATTTATTTATTATCTCTCATTGCTCCAAATTACCAATAGTTGTTTAGTTAATATTATTCTATTTAACTTCTGAAAGAAAAAAAAAAAAGACATAAAAAGTATAAATAACCGTAACAGACTAAGAGTAAAACAAAACCTCATGCTTTCCCACCAATATACCCAAATCCCATAAAATAAGGGATACAATTAGAACTCAGGATTGGACTTGAAATACAACTCGCCTACAAAGACCCTTGGAAATAATTACTTGGCAAAAATGAGAAACAAGTTTCTGTAGCACAATACATAATTAGCATCCCTAAAAGGACAGTATTTTCTTTGAAGGAAAAATGAATTACTTCATATTTTACATGTACATACACATACACACACACACACACATACACACACACCTCAGAGAGAGCATGTGAAAATACTTCTACTCAGAGAAACTTTGACTTGTTAAGTTTGATGCAAAGTCATTTAAATAACTTAATCTGTCTTTGTCACTAATAAGTATCTTGCAACAAACAGCTATTCCATATACAGATATATATTTGGAGATAAACCTGTTCAAGCCTTCTGAAATGTATATACAGTATTTTTGAAAAACACAACATTTAGAATCAAGCCATACATATTCTTCCTTTCAAAGGCATTATACAGAATTCAAGCTTTATCTTTAACCCCAAGTATGTAGACAGTAATGAAAATGTCACACAGGTTTCCAGAGTGTATTATTAAAAAACTAAAATATAAATCAGAGGAGGTAGGAATATTGCTGCAGAATTTACTGGCTGTAAGCTGTGTCTCATATTACTCATCAAAATTGAAAAAGTCATACTATTCTCATAGGAAATTAAGGAGACTTGAAATGACTTAATGCAAGTTATTTTAACTTACAAGGCAGTTGTGTAAAAGTGAACAGATTAGATTCCTACTTTCAGTGGAAGCCAGAACAGAAATGCAGGTAGCTAAAGGGTGATAATGGAATAATGAGATAGTTTGAGTACTTGAAAAGTAATTCTTTTATAAGACTTTTCATTAGGTCTTCTAGATTTAGAAATGCTAGAGTGTGCATCACTAGTTCAGTGGCAAACAGAATACAGATCTGGAGTCACCCAACTTGAGGTAAAAAGGATAACCCAACCAGTGATAGCAGGCACCTTATCTGTGACACCCAGCTTGTGAACTACTGAAAGAGAAGTCCCTTGACCTGCTCCCTCATGAACAATCAGACAAAACCAAATTAAATTAAAAATTTAAATTAATTTAATCTGGACCATGGGTTCTCAAACCATCACACCAAAATCAAGTAGGCATCTAGTATTACTGGCCACTCCTTAAGTATGATTAGAGATAATGAATCGATTTACAAAGATATGTTCAGATCAATTTATGACCTAAAGGAATAATTTCTAATAAAAATATCTCTGGCATACTAAGAGTCTGGTTCGACCTCCCTAGAAGAAATAATGTGGTGAGACTGATATGCATAAAAATGATAATACTGGCCCTTCCTGGTGGCGCAGTAGGTTAAAGCACTGCACTAAGAAGCTTAAGCCACTTCCGCATGAGTTTGATCCCCGCCTGCCCCAGAGGTGACCACATGGCACAGCAGACCTCTCCTGGCCCGCCCACTGCTCCCCTCAGCAGTGTACTTCATCGATCTGCCTGTTCTGCTCTCCACTCTGTCTCTGTGAATGCTCTCACTGCCCCTGCACCTCTGGCCTGTGCCCCAGCTCTGTATGCAAATAAATAAATCTTAAAAAAAATTAAAAATGATAAATCTACAAAGAATATGGAAGTCACAAAAGTAGATCAATCACAGTTTGGATCTTTTAGTAACAAAGGTAGAGCAGTCATTAATGACATTTTCCAACATGGTAGAGAAGTCATAGAAAAGTTTTCACTATAGAAATTAAATCTTACTGCAAGTATATGAGAACATCATGACTGGAAATTGCAATGTATATTAAAGTCATGAAAAAAATCTATGTCTGTAGACTAGAATGGAGCATAGAGCACCTCTGTCTTCAACTAGAAAACACAGCAGTGTCCTCCAAACAACCAAAGGGCCTCCAACTCAGCCTGCCCAACATATCTAAATTCCTAGGAAGTAGTATATTTTCAGTTGAAAATTACCATTGTAAGCTTGGAGAAGAGGATTCAAACAAATACTAAAGGAAACAAGAAAAGCTAATTGAGCACCTGCACTAGCTGTTAGCATGTACTATGAACTTCATATAAGACATTTTACCACTACTTCTATAAAAGACTGAGATTATACTCATTGAGAAGTGCAGAAACTAGGTTCCAGAGAATGCAAAGAGCCATCTATCCAGTACTGAAGCTTGTAAATAACTGCAGTAATCTGGGACAAAGTCCCTTGGACAGAATCCAGTGGGTCCCACTTCACTCTAGGTTGACAAGAAAGGTAATTTTAAAAAGTGATCCTCATTTAAAAGAGAATAAGATACATTTTCAAAGGATGTGCTCATTTCTAAATGAGAAAACTAAATACTATGAATATATCAGGATTTAAGATTAATATGAGAAAATAAATTTAGGAAGACTGAGTTGCACAAATACCAAATTTGGAAATGAATTACACACATAAGCATAAAGTTGTAGACCTAAAGAGAAAGCAAAAGTTGGAGGAAGAATTTCTGATGTCTTGCCCTTTCTCTACCCCAACCCAATTGCAACTCTCCAAGTAAAATCTCCAGTCTGCTCAGATTTCCTACATTCAACCTCATGCACAAATTTTGGTGTGTGAGTTTTGTGCAATAAGAGCTAGCCAGGCTTGAATACTCTTATGTACTAGTAAAATACACTGTAATAAGCTGAGTTTTTTTTTTTTAATAGAGCTTAAAATCCCTTAAGTCTGAACTTTGACTAGATGCTGAAAGATTGAGAATTACCCCTAAAATATTAGCCCTGGAAAAGAAAGAAAATAACTATACTAAATTACTGAAATAGTATAGGACAAAACCACCAAAAAATCAGAGTAGAAGTAAAACTATATAGTGTCCATTGAACACGCTGTTATCAAACAATGCTTTCATGGAAAGAAATTGAATAATCTTCTAGTTAATATTTTACAATATATAATATTGAGTGACTTGCATGCTTAGCATAAGTTTACCTTACAAGATAGGCCCAGCAATTTTCACTTGGAGATTTGTAAAAGCCTAATTTTGAAAAATCCTTTTAGAAGACTGAAGAACAGTTCAGCCTAGCTAAAAGTGGCAGTCAGGGTTTTTTTTCTTAAAATAGGCAGGTGGGGAAAAATAAATTACTCATCATAGCGATTCAATCTTCACTTTTCCTGTCTTCAACTCTCACAAACCACTTTAGTAAGCCTTCATTTAAACTAATATCACTTTTTAATGTGGCCTTACTATTATCAGAAGTTATTTCCAAGTTTAATGTGATCACTTACCATCATCTAATTCTCTCTATCATTATGGAATGAAACTCAAATTCTCTCAGCATAGCACCTACTGATTGATCCTTTAATTCTCATCTTCCATCATTCCTCCAGAATATTCTACATCATAAAATCATTGTCAATTGAGCAGTTTCTTAAATGAATTATTTTTTACCACATCAGTTTCTTGAAATGTTGTTCCCCATCCCTAACAATGTTTTTCTCCATGATTTCCTTGGAAAATGAACACTAATTCTTGAAGAATTATGAGAGTTAGCTTCATCTCCCAAGATAACTGGGACTAAATCTCTCTCTGAAATTCCTTTTCCCCTCCATACTTATCCAAATATCCCCTCCATACTTAACAGACTATGTAGCCTAATTTTTGACTTACTTGTTTCTCATACCCTAAAATCTTTAGATTGATTATTACAAGGACAGTATGCATTCAATATAGCATATTATGAACACTCATTATATGAACACTCAATACATTTTTATAGGCTAGGTGACAAATCAAAACTACCTTTGTTTTGATTCAAGAATAAGCACATGCAAGTCTAATATTGACTCATTTTGAACTTTTAAAAATGTAGTTTGTGTTTTTAAGACTATTGAAGTGTACATTATAATCCCAGAAGTTGTTAACTGTAATCATTACATTGAATACATGTATTCAATGATAGATTCATCAGTGTTTTGGCCCACTAGTAAAACTACTAAATAAAAATAAAATTTAATCCAATGGAGAATAAGTCAATGACTTTGCGTTATAAAACATAAAAAGTTCCCATTAAGAAGAAAATCCTGTTTCAAAAATATGAATAAAATATCACCTTAGAAATAATTTCAATTGGCTAAATTTAGTCAAAATCAAAGTATGTGTCTACCACCTTTCACTTGACTTTGAACTGATTAAAGTTCATTAAGTTCTCCCCTCTTATTACTTTAAATATATTATCAAACAAGTATCAATAATCGGGTTTGGTAACATCCTTCATCCATCCTATTTCAATGACCTGTGTTTGCTGACTCCTGACAGAGTAATTATTGGCAGTTTTTTTCAATGATTGTATCTATGAACTGATAGTGTGGCCATTTTCTCTCAGAGTCCAACAACCTCAGCAAAACCAAACTGAAAGCTGTTAGATAGTCTGAGAATTAAGAACACTAGACACTGGATGTCCATTAAGAAATATGACAATGGCCCTCCCTGGTGGCACAGCGGGTTAAAACACAGCACTGAGAAGCTTAAGCCTCTTCTGCATGAGTTCAATCCCCGCCTGCCCCGGAGGAGATCCACGTGGTGTGGCAGACCTCTCCTGACCTGCCCACTGCCCCCCTCAGCACTGTACTTCGTCGATCTGCCTGTTCTGCTCCCTGCTCTGTCTCTGGTGAATCCTCTCACCCTCTGCATCTCTGGCCTGTACCCCAGTTCTATATGAATAAATGAATGAATGAATGAATGAATGAATGAATGAATAAAAAGAAATATGACAAGATAGTCCAGTTATGAGATGTTAATGGACTGGGCCTAAAACCACACAATGGAGATGAAATTGGTAAAAAGGGAACCACAGTGGTTTTTTGGGAGGGGAGGACAGAAGAGATGTTTAAAATGATGACATCAGTAAAAGTCACGTATATATTTGTAGCTAAAGAAAAAAGAAACTTAATGGGATACAAAGGGAGAAGAAAGGTTGAAAATTTAGGGCAAAGTATTGATGTTCAGGGAGAGTGATCAAAAGCATTCATGAGAGCTGTGTTCCAGGTAAAGCAAGGTAAACAGACATTATAGGCAAAAGGTGGACAAAAGCAGAATGCTTAGAAAGACTGAGTATGACACTTTTGATATAACAAAAGACAGTTAAAGTTAAGGAATAGTGGAGAATGATTCCTTAAGCCTCCTGGATTTCAACTATATTCAGTGAGAATTAGAGAGTTAGCAGAAATTTGCAAGGCAGGAATTTAAATGTTCATTTTGATATTTCACATACTCAACAACTCCTTGGCATATAGAAAATGGCAATGTTTTATTGAGGACCATATTCTAAGTGCCCGTCAGAAGGGAAGCCGGTCTCAGCACTACTATATCAAGGGTGTTTTAGATCTGAACAAAAGCTCTGGCCCTTCTATATGTATGGTATTTTATATCATCATATATAAGGTCTAACTACTGGATCAATCTGTAAAGAATTCAGCTCCTACAACCATAAAAGTTCAAGAACTGATGATGATGCAAGCTTGTGGTTTTGAAAACAGAATAATGAAGAAATGAGTTCAAATGTCTGTTTGCTTTGAATTCTGACCAATTCTGGAACATGAAGAGGGGTGGAACACATAGACTTTGTTTGAGCCAGGACTGTGCATAGCCTCTTCACCCAGAAAGTATTAATATAGACACGCACATATTTGGGGAATCAGATAAGTAATGACATTTGGAAAGACCTTACCCAGTTAAGGACTATCTTTCTTCCCACAAAGGAGCTAGAAAACCCAAAATGTGAGTAATTTCTATTGTGAACATATAGTTTTATTTTACTGCACACATCAGAATATTTATGTTAAACGTACATCTCACCCCTTCATGTAGTTTGGTAAACAAATTATATAGAAAAGACTTATAAACAAATGAAAATACATTTTTTTGGGGGGGATGGGAGATTCCTTCTTTTGACTTCCTCATGATCTCTTTCCCCAGTTCGGCAACCACCATAAACACACACACACACACAATAATCAGGCAGATAGACAGGCATTTGGTTGAACTTACATACTCATAGAACAAACAAGTGACAAGAATGGTACAAAAGAGTTTGTTCTCTGGCACTGAATAGTGTGACTATTCCACTACTAACGGTAGTTTTCTTATTGTACTGTTTGTGACTGTAGGGAGTCTACAAGGCATCAGACACTCCAGTACATAGTCAGAGAGTAAAAGGATCTTTATTTTCCTTGTTAAAGTAAAAGACACAGTTAACCTGGAAGCAAGAATCAACTGAATACTGAGAAAATATAAAGTGCTATTTTTTAAAGAAAAAGCTAAAAGTCTGTTAAGCCATTGAATTTATTGTCCAAGGTCACACATCAATCAGTGATAATGCAAAGATGACCAAATGTATGTTCTTTTGGCCTTTCAATATTCAATCCAATTTCAAGACGGATTGAAACTGAGTCAAGTCACATTCAGCATTTCAAGGAATAAGACATTCATTATGTCCCCAGAAAGGTAATTTCAGTCTAATAGATTTCATTAGACTGTGAATTTTAGGTTGAAAGCATTTCTAAATGCATCACTATGGAGTAAAATACAACATAGTTAAAAATGTTCCCCAGTAACTTTCCTCCACTTAGCAGAGTCTCACTGTCTAGTCCCGTCCTTCTGACCACCTGACAGTGTTGTGCTGACTTGATGTTTACATCCTTCCATGACTTGAGTTCTTTTAATAAAATCTACAGGAGGAAAGCTTTCTTACTATGTTAGCATATAACCGCTGGGGAATGTCTGTTTCACATAATTATGCACAGATTTCATATTTATACAAATAGGTTGTGCCTGCAGGAGGGGTAAAATGGATTGCTCTCATGAATATTCAACAACACCACTTCCTTCAGTAAGATATGGAACACCAGGATATCTATACATTTCCTCCAATCATGCTTTATTTGCATAAAACTGATGAGATTTAGGGACTGCCAAAGCAGACATTTCCCAAGGTACAATAGTCTAACACCTCCATCCAAATATTTCAAAAACATTTCCAAATTCAAATCTTCAGTATTACATGGACTTCACCATATGTATTTCTAGGTTTGCAAAATAATAAATTTTCAAGATTTGGGCTGTGAATTTGGGGAGAAAGGAGCTAGTATATTAGCCATGTCTTTATTCTCTTTGTGGTATGATTTCCTACAGGACAATTTCCTGCATGGAGAGATTTCAAATTGTAATAGTAAAGTGAAAGGCCAATGAACCACCTCTGGAAAGAAATTCAGAGAAAGGCCTCTTGTGAACAATTTCTATTATATAATAATACTATTAACAAAGCATTATCATCCATTCATTTATATATCCAATAAACATTCTATCATCTGTGATGACAGAATTATTCTAGATTCTGAGAACATAAAAGGCAGCAAACACAACACAAGAAAGGACAAAACAAAAGAAAAAAATTAATTTTATGATGGAACTTACATTCTAGAGAGAGAACACAATGGATAAACATAAAATATATGGATTCATAATGTAACTATTGATTAAAATAAGAATGAATAGATTGAATAGTAGTGAGCACTGTGTAGATTTAATCATTTCAGAAAATTATTCATAATGTGTTAATGTGCTTGTCACAGGTATATCTGGGTGCTGTTTATAGATTATAAATATTCTGGACTAAACATTAGTATACAGAAAGGATTTAACTACAGCAAGATCATTGTAACTAGCTAAATGAGGACTATTGGGGTAAAATGGGATGGGGGGAGACTTACAAAGGAGAATCCTCCCTAGAATATGGAAAGGATAAAATGTTCTTTTCTTTCTTTACCAACTTTTCTTTTCCAAACAGTGGCTGGTGAAGAAAGTAGATGCTTTAGTAAAAGGCTGAAGACAAATGTAACAAAATAAAGAAGTCTCAATTTCAAGTTTCTTTCTGAGAACGAAACTGGTGCTATCCAGGTGATACAAATAAAAATGGAAGGCCCTTCCCAGGAATAAATGTTGTGCAGTTTGAGTTTTTGTTGTTCTTGGTATTAGTTTCCTTCTGGGGAAAGGGGACATGAGTGAAGGTTCCATACTGTGGAATGAGAGCTCTTCCAGATTCTTCAAACTACTGAAAAGCGTTTTTATAAAGAGAAGGAACCTAGAAAAACTGTCATGAGAATCCATTCCTAGATTTATATAGGCCTTTTCTCACTAACATGTTACTTAGAAGGGGATCACACTCTTTGTATGGGATATATGACTTTTCTTTCCCAAAGACCTTCTACCCAAGCGGCGAAGGGGTAATGTTTATAAACATTGGTTGGTGCAGACTCACTCTTTCTGAGTACCTTATACACCAAGTCTATCATCTTGACAACCAGTTTGGAGATAAATGAGAGAATCTTTGAAACCAAAATTTTAATCCTAAACCACTGGATTTGTCCAGTTATGACTGAGGCTGCAGAGTTTCCCCATCCACTTAGAATCTCATATTGGGAAATGACCGTCACTACAAGGACCACACCATATTACTTCTTCCCTGGTAGTAACAGTAGGCTTCTGCCTCCTGATTCAGAGAACTTTTGTTTTTCTCAAAAACATCAATAACATTATTTAGAAAGTCACCTCCAAAAACTCAGTGTTTTCTCAAGCTATTGAGATAGAAGAGTCATCTTGGAGCTCTTAGTTTTAACATATATATATATATATATATATATATATATATATATAATCCATTCTCATGAAAGATCCTTAAGGTTTCACAACTAACTTTAAAATGTTCCCCCACATACATTCTTTGTAGACACTCAAATCCTTTCAAATCTGAAAGCACACTGATAAAGCAGGGAGAGAAAATGTGTACTAGATAGCTCACTGGAATGAGCCTCCCCATATCCACGAGCAAAGATGCTCATGAGAACAATGTTAAATCTGCAGAGTTGTGGGTGTAAATATATACTGGGATGTTGAAACTATCATTCTTGCTTTAGTAAGCTTTTTATCAACTAGGAAGTCTAGACAGAGTCAAATGCTAGTTACAAAAACAGACCAATGGCCCTCAAGAACTCAAATATGACATTGGAGTACTTTTATTGTCTGCAGTGAGATTATGCCAAAAATAAGTTATATGAAGTTTTAGTATTATTTTATTATTACATATTTGCATGCTTTGCAGCCTTAAATACTTTTTTTGAAGGAAAACCTGAAGGTTAAGGGAAGTAAGCTAGAAACTAGCATTATGGAAAATGGGTTGACGAACTATTTAGACGAAACTTCAAAAAATTAAAGTTCAACTAGACATTATAAAAAATTCAAATTGTACAATAAAAGCTGAACAGCTCTACCACTCTGTCCTCAGTCTTTATATTTAACCTCCCCGATAAAATAGAAAAGGCTAATTAGCACTCTAAGCAAAACAAAGAGTACAAGACTAGAGTGAGCACCAGTTAAACAATGACCAAAGAAAGCATGTTTTCATAAACAAGGCATTTTTTTTTTCTTTCTCTCACTCCATTAGCCTGTGACATTAGTTAGGAGATGTCTTAGCCTATCCATGATACTATATCAAAACAGTAGACTTGATAACATAAACATCTTATGTTCAGTTTTCACAGTTCCAGAGTCAGAAGTTCAATATCACAACACTAAGATGGTGCAGATTACAGCACAGACTTCTACTATTGTCCTCATCTGGCAGAGGAGGATAAGGATCTCTCAAGAGCCTCTATTATAAGGAGTTTTATAATTCCATTCATAATGGCTCCACCCTCTTAACAGCACCTCTGGAAGGCTCCATCAGCTATTAATGCCTTTGGTGTTTGGACTTTAAACACATGAATGCTGGGGAGACAAACATTCAGAACATAAAAGGAAGATAACTGTCAAAGAATGTTCAAGAGGCAGAACTTATTTATTGAGCTTGATGGTAGTATAGGCAAGGGCTTAGCTACTACAGACTGAAAAATCTGTGGCTGTTGTTACTTAGCAGTCCTTGGAAAGGAGATGATGAGACAGTCAACACTGTCACCTCTTGGAAACTTCAGAGCCAGTGGGAATGGATAGAGTGGATCACATGTGCTCATCCTTTAGTGAGCCCTGCACTTGAATGCAACAAAGCATTAAAAGGTTAGATGGCCACATGAGGGGACCTTGGGTCTGACCCGTAAGTTTCTACACATATATAGGCCTTGAAGCAAGTTAAATGCAAAATTTGAATCTTGGTTTCCTTGCCAGGGCAAAGGTAGCAAGTATCAACACTGGAGAAGTAGCAAGGCCTCTTTGAAGATACCACTATTTGCCTTTATTTCTTAGTCATGGAAGAATTACCTGATATATTTATGATAGGAAGAAAGAACTTCCCCTGTCTCATGGACACATTTCTATATGACGCTATTTAAATAGTACCACACCTGACAGCCTGCTTTATATCCACCAGTTTATACTGACATTTTTTTTTTTTTTACTCATTCCTACCTCCATTTTGCTACTTAGCATGTGAATGACATAATCTTGAACTCTAAATATGAAAGTCACCACTTAGGGAAAACGAAACAAATCTAGATCTCTAAAATTTTGTGAAAAAGAAATAGACTAGGTATTATAGACTGAGTGTTTGTATTCCTCTAAAATTCTTAGGCTGAAACCCAGTTCCCATTTTAATGGAATTCAGAAGTGAGGTCTTTGGGAATTGATTAGGTCATGATGTTAGAATTCCCATAAGTGGCATCAATGGCCTTAGAGGAGAAGCCCCAGGAAGTTATACCTCTGCTCCACCATTTGGAGAAAGGTAGCCATATTTAAATCAAGAAATGGATTCACTGTTGCCTTCCTATTAGATTTCCCAGTCTCTAGAACCATAAGGAATAAATATTTATTGTTTATAAACCACCCATACTTGCTTATGGTTTCCTGTTACAGCATCCGGAACGGATTAAGAAAATAGCCCTCAGTTATTATTTTCCATTTATGTGAAAGAAAAAAAAAAAACTGTCTTGTTTACATCACTGTAATTTGTGTTTTCCATCAATTGCAAACAACACTAATTCAAAATATATAAAGTACCTGTAAGTATAGTGCTCACATAACAATGTTAAATAGGTAGAACTTGCTTATTGAGAGTGACGGTGGTATATGGAAAAGGGTCAGCTATTACAGACTGAAAAGCTGGTGGCTGTTGTTACACAGTAGTCCTTGGAATGGATGATGAGTCAGTCAAGGCTGCGACACTGCAATAAATGATAGGGAAAATTTATAGTGTTGATATGGATTCCCTGCATCCTATTTTGCAGTCCCTTCATGAAAGCTATAAACTCTGGCCTAGGCCAGCTCATGGGCAGAAATGGAATCACATGCAGTTTCTGCCATCAGGCCTAAATCCAAGTTAATGGAGTCTGTTAATTAGGATCTTTATGTCACTGAAAAGGTCATCTTTGTTATTACATTTTTTAAACAGTGTAAACAAAGTATGTAAAGTAATTTGAACAGAAGATTTATGTGGCCCTCAGAATTTCAAGCATCAGCTCTTAAGCACTCTTTCCCAGAAAATGAAAGCCAATTACAAAGATGTGATTAAGGAAAATTTCCTTAATATATAGACCTTTTTTATAAATAGTTTAATACTCATGAAGACAGTTCACTTTGGATGCACATAGGACTGCAACTCTCTATTCTTTGTGATATTAGGAATGGACACATGGTTTACATTAACCAATAGACTGAGTGAAATTAACACCATTAAAACCACTGATTCAGTATATGTCTATTCTCCATGTCTAACCATCCCGGGAACATGTTAAAAAGCAACTATGTCAACCCAGGTCCTGAGTAACCAGTATAAAGAGTGATTCCTGTCTTTCTAAGCTGCTAAGATGTTAGGGTTGCCTGGTCCTTTCATATACTGATCTATACAAGTATCTTCAAGATAGGTTACGTGAACTTGAGAGGGGATGGGAAAAATCCAAATGCTGGTAAATCACAAACCAGAATTTAATTTAAATGCTATCGACAAACATGGTACACTATGGCTAGCATGAAGTATAAGTTTTAAGCCACTATTTTCTAAGGAAACCATAGTCATGTCCTTAAAAAATCTGGAAATGATCCATTCTAATACCACTGCTAAACCCTAATACTTCAACTAGCAGGAAGCAGGAGTTGAAAACTGCTGTGCCCAAGAAAGACAAAGTCTTTGATGCCCACCTGGGCTTCAATGTAGCCAAGAGAAATGTTGCACAAGGACTCCCAAGAAAACAGGAGCAAAGACCATAAAACTCCCTTCCATAAAACAGAATGAAGATCTTCCAGACAGACAGACACACTAACTTAAACACTGAAAAAGGAGCAATTACTATAGTCTGTATCAGTGTCCAGGTGGCCACAAAGGGGCTCCCCTTAAGCAGAGCAAGGGGCTTTTATATGAAATTGCAGTGTAAAGTGGTAGAGTGTGAGAGGGAGGAGTAGGTCCTGGAGGAGAGGAGGGTGGACCACCTTACACCTTTATTGTTATTTTTTATTTGGTTTTATAATTGCTGCTCTCACTAAAGCAGGCCTATTTTTTTTTTAACCAAAACAACCAAAAAAAAAAATCTTGCAATGGGGGAGAAGACAAGCCAAGTCTGTCTGTTGAAACAAGTGCTCAGTTTTTAAATTAATGAGGTGAGTTAGCAGAAAAGTGGTGGAGGACACACCCAGGCTGTGGATTTATGGGACCCAACCCCTATATTAGATGCTGGCCTTTCTCTAAATTAGGTTCCCACCCACAGAAACTGGGAGAGGGGACTCTGCTTGCTGGTTACCTTTCAAAGAGATGGCTCCCAAGTTTCTAAGGAAGACATCCTATGACTGTAGAATTGGCCAAAGACTGAGTGAAGATTTAAATCTCAAAGATACAGAGAAAAGGTTTATAATTACATGTTTTCAAAAGTAAATGCTTTTAAGAAAAGGGCTGTCAGAAGCCTGGAGTCAGGAAGAAACCTGTCTAAGCAGAGAGGAGTAAGTGCCCCAAACCTGGGCTTCGTCAGAAACATTCATATACCAACTTCCATTAAACCATGGCCATGCATTTAGTCAAGTCAGTTGACATAAAGTAGTCACATACAGAAGGAGCAGAAATGCATATATCACACAGAAGTCACCCTTGGCTCTTCAGTTCTGTCTAGCAGAAAGAAGTCAACTGGCACAGAGAACAGTGACACTGCTCCTACACGTCAAGATCTTATCAAATCCAGGAACTTGAGCCTTTTCTAAAATGTGCCAGCTAGGGGCCTCACTGATAGCACAATGGGTTAAATCTCAGCACTTATGAAGTTATTGGCAACCATGGCAACACAAGTTCCATTCCGTCCAGGGAGCTGACCCACATGGCACAGCAGACCTCTCCTATCTCCTTAATGGTCCTCTCAGCGGTGTACTTCAGTAGAGATGCCTCCTCTGCTCCCCACTTTGTCTCTAGTGAATCCTCTTACCTCTTACACCTTTGGCCTGTCCCCCACCTCTTCTTGTACATAAGTGTGAAGTAATTGTTATTCAGAAAAAATTTACACATGCAACCAATGTGCCACTAAGAAATACTTACAGACATTAGAATCATTAGACTCAAGCCAAACATGGTGTCCAAGTTAGATACACCCTACACCCCAGAAGGAATGAGCACAGTTAGGGCACAGCCACCCCAGGATGGAACTACGGACTCCAGGCTTCCATCCTAATAGCAATTCCTTTTCAAACATACCATCAAATCTCACCTTTGTTCTTTTGGCATCTCCCCACAATACATTCTCCTTTTAAGTGTAGTAGAACAAAGAAAAACACCACTTCAAGACTATCTGATGCACATGAATACACACTGAGAGGTGGGAAGAGACACACAGTTTGTTCTTACTCCCTACTCTGCTTGGAGCCCTGAAATACAATCCAGCTGAATGATCAGCTAATACATCCTGTAGGCTAGCTAAAGTTCTGTTGGTTTAGTTTGATTACAGGACATGAATTCAGTCCAGGACTGGTCCACAAAAGTCTCCCATGCTCTTTGGGTAAAAAGCTAAGGAAAGCATCTCTTTTCTTAGAAAATTCAGGAGCCTAAGGAGACAGGCCCAAATATACAGGCACTTGTCAAGCCTCAATGCAACTTCCAGTAACTAACATCCATCAGTTGAGTCACAGCTATGGCCAACACCAAAAAGGGAGGAAAAATAGATCAAAAGGGATGAATGTTCCCAATTAACAACTCAGCTCACAATAGAAATTTTCTTCAAGGAGGTAAATCCTGCAGACTCTTGCTATTGAGAGTTTTCTTTCTTCTTTCAATCTACCTGACATGGAGAAGTCATCTGATTTAAACAAAAAGGAGATTGCTGTAGGTACAGAGAGTTGCACACTATAAAAGACTTAGCAAAAAATCTGTTCTCTAATGAGAACCAAGACAGGTGTAGAGTCCTTGCTGAAGCCTGCTCTTTTTGAGGGCCAGCTGATAACCAGAAATAACAGAGGATAAAACAGGGAGCTTTTACCACCCACCACTTAAAACAGGTCAATAATCTGGATTAGATTATCATTCTTTATTGCTGTCCTGCAGTATCTTTTCACAAATGCTAATGAAGCATTAGCTTCCTGCAGGATCTAAGGAAATTGTTGGCATAGGAGTGAGTAAACCCCCCTTTTTACTGAAACTAGATCTTTAGATTTACAGACTCAATACTTGATAAATTGAAAGCACAGTGCTTGGCTACTGCTTCTCTTCTCAGTCTCTTCTCTTCGTTTTCAGCAAACCTGTCCTGTCACTTCATTTACTCACTGTGAGAATTCCGGAAAATGTGCTCTCTTCTGTTCATTTACTGATGCTTTTTGAACTGATTCCCCAATTGTTTCCTGTGCTTGTTCTTCTCTTTAGCTCAAATCAAACTGTTCATTTCTTTAAAGCCAAAAGCTTCAATGAAGAGCTAAGCAACCATTTCTAAGTATCTAGAGAATTGTATGTTTCTGTGCTATAAAATTTGGGGGAAGTGTAACAGGGTGGTCCCCAGGAAAAGGGTAGGTTCCAGGTTCCCTGCCCCACCTAGGAGGAGAGTGGGGCTAAGCAGGGAGGAAAAGAATCAGGAAAGGAGACTGAGGAGAATGGAAGTAGGATGGAGCCAGAAGGAGCCCTGAGGGAGGCACATGGAGCAGACACGTGAAGTGGCTCTTGTTTCTTGGTCCTGGACTGGGTGAAACAGATGTAGGTGAGAGACCCAGGGGGAGGTTCACTATGGCAGTGTTTATCTTAATTTTTCTTTTACATTTTTCTCCCTAGACGTGTGTGGCCATTTCTGACACTTCTCATTGTGTTGGGCCAATCCCTTTGGGTAGACTTTTACCCACAAGGGGATGGGTAACTTTGGGTGTTTGCTTTAGAAACTATATTCTTTATCTTTTCTGTATTGCACACTAATTTTATTAGAGCTCCTTTCCATGAAAGGTATTATATGTCTTGTCTTGATGTGGCAGATGGCAGAACCTATTCAGAGCAGGCAGATTTGGGGAATCAGCCATGTCCCTCTCCCTGCCCTGTAACAGAAGAAGTTTAAAAAGAAACTGAAAGACATTCAACTCAAAACATCCTACTCAGTTCAAGCTTCACTCTCGTGTTTCTTTTTGGGACTTGAAGCAATAATGCTAAACCCAACCTACTTTAACTGCAGTGAAGACTTTAATTACAAGAACTTTAACTACCCAAACTCAGTTCATCTGGTATTTAGGATAAGCAAAATCAAGCAATATATACAAGGCACTAGCTCAAAAACTTATATCAATTTTTATTTTGGGAAAGCCAAAGACTAGTGGGAGCCTTAAAGTTCAAAACATAAAAGCTTAAGCTTTAGTGATTTTATACTAAGGATAGTTCATATATAAATGCATTCCCAATTAACACACTGGAGACATTTTTCCAATAACCTCAAGTTAGATTTATCTTCAATTTTTCTGTATATGCAACTTTTTATAAGTTTCTCCCACAGTCATAAATGGGCACATATCCTTTATAATATTCAAAGATTTCCACTTCTTTACTGATTGATTGATGTTCTTTTACAATGTACTCTACCGCCAATTCATTCAATGTGTAGACATCTCTCCAACAAAAAAAAAAAAAAATAAATTCAATGTCAAGCAGAATACGCTTGCTTGAAAATGTTTATATAACCTCAGTAGTACATAAGCCACAAACTTTTCTCACCCATTTCTTGTTAAAACCTTAATGACACTAAGTAATGACTAAAAGAGAATGAAAAGTGGAGTACCCTCCTCTAGTATACTGATATGAATCAAATGTAGGAACTCAACACTTATGTGTATTAGTCCCTACTCTCCTGGCTTAGACTTTTAAAAATATATCATAAGTCCCCTATTGAATACTAAAATGTATACATACATGTATTAGTGTGTACACCTATGGATACATCTGCATCTCCCATATGCCATTTCCAAATGAAGTATCAATAACCTCTGTCCATGGACAGTGATGACCACATATTAGTAGATTATCAAACTACTTCCTCTGCCCTCCTCAACAGATTCACCTAAGGTCAGATGACCAAGTTCCCTTACATCTTTGGGCAGCAACTTAGTGCCACGCCACTGGCAACGGATGAGTTTCATAAAGACTTTAGCAGGCTCACCAAAGGATTTGGAGGTACCTCCCAACCACACAGTACTCAGGCCTTCCCATCAGTTCTGGGGAGTGGGAAACTTTTCCCAGACCCACATGCACATGCATGAGCCATTAGGTGTGCAGGAGAGTCACTTTGGAACCATGATGATATCATGTGGATGGAATCATTGCATAAAAGCTTTTCTTTTTTTGTTTCCCATGCAGGCAGCATTCAAATGAATTTTATAAGACTCAGGAGTCCTGTGAAATCTGACAGCTACCCATAGCAATGATCAACTCCAAAGTATCCTTCACACTCTAATCTTCCTCCTTCCAATTTGATTCCTGTTCGAATCCCTCATTGAGTTGACCATCTCCATGAAAATCTTGGTCTCGGTGCCCGCTCTCTGAAGAATAAGAGGTCAGTCTTTTGTAAAGAAGTCAAATGTTTAAAGACAGACCAAACTATACATATCATACTGCATATGTCTGAATCAACAATAATAAGCATACTTTAGGATGGTTTTCAAATATTGAGATACAGTAAGAGCAATTACTTTTCAACTCCTTCAGGTAGATAATCCAACTAGTTTTAGTATTAAAAATTTTCTTTTGCCACAGATGTTCTTTAGCAATGTGGTAATTTACATTGTGTCATAACTTTTCCTAGAAACCTTTTCTAGAAAACATTCACTAATGTTATGCAAAATGTACCTCCAACATTTTTTTAACCCCTTTCTTTCTGCACCCTGTGTAGGGATTTGGAGCAAGGATACATTCATCTACAGAATTCAGTTTTTGTCTTTCAGGCAGCAAGTGGACTCTGCTCAGTGAGTTCAAACAGAGAGAGCACAGGCCTTCCAGGAGTTCTCTTAAATAAAAGGATTATCAATTTTCCATACTTCTTTGACTCTCTTCTTAATGCTTTCCTGGCAATTGGCTGTGGTGACTGGATATCCAGCAACAAACGGGACCATGAGGGGATTTTGAGAAAGGAAAAGAAATGCAGGAGCAGAAGCTGGAAGAATTATAGTGACGATGGAATGCCAGCTCTGAATTTTTCACTTTTATACTTGCTATATAAGGAACAAGTCTAAGTAACCATTACTTGAGGTTTACCTGTCACCTGCCACCAAAAATAACCCTAACTTATATAAAATCTCGCATACAGAAATTACAGGCATGTGTTCATTAAAGCACTGGTTCTCATGGAGGCTGACAATGCTCTGAGAAATACTTGGAAATGTTGACACATTTTTAAAAGTTGTCACAACTTTAAGATAGTCTTACTGGCATCTACTTGGTAAAATTCAGGATATTACTAAACATTCTTTAAAGCACAGAGTATTCTTCATGAATTAAAACATTAAAATATCAATAGTGCCAGGCCTTCCCTGGTGGCACAACAGGTTAAAGCACATTATGAAGATACTGTAGTCATTACAGCACAAGTTTGATCCCTGACCAGGGAGCTGACCCACATGGATGGTCGACCTCTCCTGACCTGCCCGCTGCTCCTCTTAGCAGTGTATT
>NW_004567114.1:15064659-15071529 GCF_000260355.1 Condylura cristata
TTATTGCTGATACTGCCAAGGACAGGGTTGTATTTGCATAAAATGTTCTTTCTGGGCCCTCCCTGGTGGCGCAATGGGTTAGGACTCAGCACTGCAAGCTGGTCGCAATCACTTCAGTGCTAGTTCGATCCCCCGCCCCAAGCGTCTGACCCAATGGCGCGGCAGGTCTCTCCTATCTCGCCCGCTGCTTCCCTCAGCAGCATCCTTCATCAGCTGGCCTGTTCTGCTCCCCACTCTCTCTTTGGTGATGACTCTCACCGCCTCTGCACCTCTAGCTTGTACCCCAGTTCTGTATGAATAAATCTTTTATATATATATATATATATATAAAGTGCTAAAATTTTCATCTCAACTTATCTAATCATGCATAAGTTTAACCAAGGTATCCCATCTCCTCAATGCAGATCTATTAGTCTAAACCGGTAGTTACCTTGAAATGAACCCATTTTGCTTGTTCATCTCCTTTTCTTTTAAAAGCCTGATTAATGTTAGTTTCATTCCCTCTTCATTATAGCTGGATTTAAGATTTTCAGTGTCATAAAAGGACATAGTTCCCTGACAAGTTTCTTAAGACTTCAGAAAGTTCTTAATCACATACAACAAAACAAATCAAGAAAAACTGAAAAAAATCCCAGATATAACCCAATTCCTCTCACTTCATTGTTTTCTTTCTATAGTTAAAAATGTTTGCCACCATGGGAGGTGAATTAACAGTCAAATCATTCTCCTTGATCTTCATTAAGACTTAAATATTTTCTATTCACTTTCTTATTAAAAGAATAGAAGATATTTATCATAGAACATTTAGAAATTATTATTGAGCAGAGAAGAAAATTGCAATTATTCATAATCTCAAAAGACCCAAAGTGTTAACTCAGCAATGTATATGCTTCCAGATTTTCTATGCACTTATCTAGCACACAAATGAGACTAGATCATACCTCTTCTTTATAATGGGTCCTCTTTTCTCCTCTTTAAGAAATGTGTCACACTTTTAGAATTATCTATCTTTTAAAATAGTCTACTCTGTTATGTAAGGGAAAAAATGATTTGTGACACCTCTAAGTATAAATGAGAGTACACTCATCTGTTGTGAGGATGAGCAGACTTCCTAAATCCATAGAGTGGGAACGGGATGTGGAGACATTTTCTTACAAATTTATAACTATAAGGACTGTGCTCTTAAACAATAAACAAACCCATCATTCCTATATTGTTTGCAGTATCCTCTAGGGTTTAGAAATTACAATCTATCCATTTATGTCTCCAAACATACACTTACAAGTATATACACATGCAAACCCACATTAGCCTCAGAGAGAAAAAAATTCTAAGTTTTAGGCTTAATACACCTACCAGTGAAGCCCATGAGAAGACACAATTTAAGTGTTATAAAAAAGCTCCAACTGGAGAAAGAACTCCCAATTTACTACTAATTTAAAGAGTAAATTGAAAGCTTTTAAAAGACAGCCTAAGAGAAGAGCTGCCACTCCTGGTGAAACAGAAGGTTAGGGCTATAATTGGCACTTACCACAATGAAATGCTCTTCAAGAAAAGAAAATCATAAGGTTGGAAATCTATAATTTGTGAGTTAACACCACGTTCCATAATATTTTGCATGAGCCTACAGGAGACGACCACAGCAGCTGATCACAACAGTTAACTACTGCAGTGCACCCGCGGGGTCACGTGCCCAAAGAGCGACTACGGCACCTGGTCTGGGTGATGCTGACGAATTACACCTATGTGTGCAGGCTGCTCGGAAAGGTTCTTCTGCTAAGGGTTTGTGTGCCTATGTCATCTGATTATAGAAAGAGAAGAACCCAACTTACTCGAGTTTGAGACTGAACTATTAGCAATGACTTGGAGCCACTGAATTATTTTGTTTTTTCCTTATTTTGAAAGATGACCCTGGTACCTATGACTGGTTTAGATCACTTCAGTCATGTGGAATAAGCACTGACTTGTGAATTGTGTTACCTTCTGATATGAATAAGACCAGAGACTTCTCTGGAATATGCAGAATCATTATTAATACCTAAGACAGTCAACTATTCAGCAATTGGAAAGTGGTAGACTGAACTACACCAGTTCACACTAAAATTATAAGAAAAAATGTTGTTCAATAGAAAACTATACATTATCTCCAACATATCACTTTACTGTTACAGGATTCTGAATATATGGCTCACAATTCCAAATTGTAGATAACTTGGATCAATGGAACTATATTACACACACACACACACACACACACACACACACACATATACACACATACACACATATATATGAAAATGAATGGTGGAAGAACTACCACTGCCCTTCCCATCATTCCCCACTCACCGTCAATCAATAACTCTTGGGCATGGAAGGTTCCACAAAGAAGACATGACTTGCTCAATCTGTATAGTCTATAGTCTTATCTTTAAAAATGGCCATTTCTAGGAGGATAACCTTTGAATCCCTAGAACATCCTGCTAATAAGAATTTTCCTCACAATGGGGCAAGGAATGTGGCTTGTGGGAAGAAATAGCATGGAGATCAACAATTATTATCACATCTTATATATCATATATGTCTCTTTTTTAAGTTTTAAGCCATTTTGTAACAGTTTGACCAGGTAAATTTATCCTAATAAGATTTTGGTGAAAACCTTTTATCTTCTAGGGGTTGAGCAGAGTAACTGAAGTGCATCATGTGCACATTGCATATTTAGATGACTGAGCCCATAAAACCCATGAACACTCAGGGAGCTTCCCCACACATCATCATCACTGAGGGAACTGCATTCTGATGTGAGTCCCCTGGGAGGAGACACCTTTAAGCTTCCTATGTGCCTTATAGCTTTGTTGATTGTCATCTGTGTTTTTGCCATAAGAATATAGTCAAGTGAATAAAAGCTTCTGAGTCCTGTAAGTCTTCTAGAAAATCACTGGAGCCTGAGAGTGGTTCTGGAGAACCCCATCACACCTCCATTTGCATATTTTCAATATGCTGTATTTGGACTTTTCTTTGAATCAGTAATATCCTGGTTCCCAACTGGCAAATCAAACAAAGTCTTTAACATATATTTAAAATGTATTTATAAATCATTTTATCTTTTAAAATACCTTTTATAGAAGCAAAGTTACTTAACATAAATAGTTGGAGCTTCTAGAGTAAAATAAACCAATATTCTTTTTTCTTACAACTTTGCTGCTGGTTAAGATCTCAAGTCAAGTAAACTCCTCTAATTACCATGTGAAAATAAATAAATCAAAACATGTGTCCTATAGCTAACCTCTCCTGATTAGCAGACTTGCAAGGTTTTCAGGAGGCTGGCTCAATGAGACTCTAGTCAGACCCTCATCACTTAATAAAGCCCAGGGGACAGGGCTATCCATTTAGAAGAGGGTCACAAGACCCTAAAAAGCTGCACTGATGTTATTCCACTATCAAATTCACTGAATTCTTACACCTCATACATGCAATTTCCATGGGGGATACACAAACTTCCGAAGCAACCACCCGTGCTTAACACCTTTATTTCACCAATGGAAAATTATTTCTAACACCCCTTATGCTAATAATAAACAATCACTCCTGTGTAAATTTCCCTGTAAGAGTGCTAAGTTACCACCTCTGAAGGCGTTGATTTCTGGTTGGGGTGTTTTATAGGATATGCTATTTAACCTACTCTCAAGTGTGGATTCCTAATAAGGTACTGTAAACACCAACTAACCCTAGGGTGTAAATTAGAGTTAACTTGCATATACAAACACATCACATTGTTAATACCCAAAAAGTCTGAAAATAAACTTCACACACACAATAAAATAGCAGTGTTAGGAGGAACATTACACACTCAGAGCAATCTATCTTTGCATCCTGTAGGCATTCTGGTTTTCTTTATCCATTTCTTCAATAATTAAAAATATCAAGCATCGGGCCCTCCTTGGTGGCGCAGCGGATTAAAGCACTGCACTAAAAAGATAAAGCCACTTCCGCATGAGTTCGATCCCCACCCGCCCCGGAGGAGATCCACATGGCGTGGCAGACCTCTCCTGACCCGCCCACTGCTCCCCTCAGCAGTGTACTTCGTCGATCTGCCTGTTCTGCTCCCCGCTCTGTCTCTGGTGAAGCCTCTCACCCTCCGCATCTCTGGCCTGTACCCCAGTTCTGTACGAATAAATAAATAAATCTTTAAAAAAAAAATCAAGCATCTTCTATATATGAGTAGTATTGTTATTAGATCATTGATTTAAAGATGATTAAAGTTGGATCTCATTAAACAGGAAGAAAATTAATGTAACAAAGTGTTCCCCCATGTAGTAGTAAAGTAGTAATACTATAAACATTACTTTTGCTCCCCATTGTAACAAATATCAGAAATGTATCTTGCCACATAGGTGGTGAAACCCCTGTTACCACCAGAGTAAATGCCTTTAATTCACGCTCTTTCCCCGAGAGCACAGCAAGTCTTCCCCACCAACGTAACGCCAGACTAACACACCTTCCTAAGCGTCGGCAATGTGTAGGGTAAAAGGAGTTAATCAGGCTTTTTACACCACTAGCCTCTGTGGCTATCGCCTGTGACATCTATCATGTTAATGCAAAAGGTGTTTGGGAGTGAGGGGCATAGCCCTGCTTGTGGGCACCTGGAGTGTGGGTGTGTGCATGGGCAGGGGTGCACACCTGAGCTTAGAGCTGGCTAAAGTGGAGGTTTTGAAGAGACAAAACCACAGAGGGCCTGAGAGGGCACGCAAGAAAGCCCAAGGAGCACAGAGATTTGTGTGGTTGGGTGGTGGGGAGGGGAGGCTGGGAGGCTCGCTTGGTTGCCTTCCCTCTGCCTGGCATGCCTTCCCTATTGCCTTGCATGCCAGTCTCCTGGCCTGGTGTGTCTGCGCATCCAGTTCCCTGAGAGCATTAAAGTCTGCAAAACCCACTGAGGGCTGCAGGACTGTCTGTATACTGCCCTGATGGGTAGTGAATCTGCCCTGCGCCTGTGGATACAACACAGCTTTACTCCATAACAAAACTATCATCAACGATGACTGTGTGACAAGCACTACCTAAGTATACATGTGTTCTACCCCATTTGTCAAAAATTCCAAAAGCTCTGGTTGCTTAATAAACAAATTTAGGAAGAGCAATTACTTGTTGGGTAAAAAGTAAATGTTAAGGTGAGATTTGAGGGTCCTCCCTAGAGATGCAATGGGTTGAAGCACAGCACTATGGGTCTGTCCACAGCTACTGCAGCACGAGTTTGATCCCTGCCAGGGAGCTGATCCACAGGACACCCAGACCTCTCCTGTCTTGCTCACTGCTCCCCTCAGCAGTGTATTTCAGCATATGCGCCTGCTCTGTTCCCCATTTTGCCTCTGGTGGGTCCTCTTAACCCCTCGCACGTCTGGCCTGTGCCCTAGTTCTTGTAGCATGGATGGATAAATCTTTTAAAAAAGAAAAAGTGAGATTTGAGCTAAACTTTTCACTTCTACTTTCTGATACCTGCTGTCCAGTTGATAAGTCACTAATGCAAAAAAAGATAAAATGACAATTAGATACGTGTGTGGGATGGGTAAGGAAGATGAGATCATGTGCTTTGAATTGACTGAAATTAAGTTCAAAGATATTAGGTTCTGGTTGAACATTAAGCAATATTAAATTTGTGCATGTGAAAAGAATGAATAAAGTCTCAGATATATTCAGAATTCAGAAAACAGTAAATTGATTAGTATGGATAGAGCTACGATGTTTAAGAGAAGAAATCTGTAAGTTCATACAGAGATATTTACTAACTAGTATTCATTATTCTAGGTACTGGAGATCCAGTGGTGAATAAGATGCCAAAAATACCAGCCCCTCAGCAAGCTTATCACTTGCCAACAGAGCTGAAATGATGGACGATTCAATAAATGTGTCGAAACAAGTGATGCTGATATGAAGTAAACCAAATCCCTACATCACCCAATACATAAAATTCATTTAAGGTAGATTCATAATATGAAGCAAAACAAAACTTAAAATTTAGATTAGACAACATTTTAGTATTCTGTTGCAGAATATCATGATAATGTTGAGGTAGGGAAAGTTAGATCATTCACAGAAATCTCAAAACTGAAAAATACTGACAGTAAATTTGTGAAGTCTTACATGACAAAACAAGTTTCAACTTGTTATCTCAGATAAATTTTTCTCACTATCATGAGATTAAGCTACTATGACTTCATTGTAAAGTCTCATAAATATTATGCAGCTCAAAGGAAATAAAGAGCCCATTCATTTGGAAGTTATTTTTCATTCAGTAAAATAAATTTACATATCTTAAGAATCCCATTATATCAAACTTTGGTGTTAAAAGAAAAAGTCACTCTCTTAAGCTGTGCCTACCCCTCACCTCTCACTGGGGAGTACGGAACACAGGTTCAATGAATTTAAAGGTTGAAGATTTCTGTGTGTGGACATATTAAATAGGAACAGAAAGACTGACATCCTTCAGGTGATCTGTGAAACATAGTAGCTAAAAGTGGGGTTCACTGTAATCCAGGATTGCTCCCAGTCTCCTGCCTAAACAAAAATCTCAAACAGTAACCTCAGTTTCCCGGTACTCTGCACCAGTGAATAGACAGCTCTACAGAATAGGGATTATTTGTTAACTCCAAAAAGATAATAGAATTAGGAAAGTACATCAAAACCATAGTATTAATAAGAAATCTGCTTTTTGATTTATAATTCTAAAGTTTGAGACTTTATACTATTTTAAGTGCATAGTTGATAATTTACTAATTTTTTAAATACTTATTTATGCATACAGAACTGGGGTACAGGCCAGAGGTACAAGGGCAGTGAGAGGAGTGAGAGGATTCACCAGAGCCAGAGTGGGGAGCA
>NW_004567114.1:15072284-15075182 GCF_000260355.1 Condylura cristata
TCAGCAGTGTACTTCATCAATCTGCCTGTTCTGCTCCCCACTCTGTCTCTGGTGAATCCTCTCACCACACCTGCACCTCTGGCCTGTACCCCAGCTCTGTATGTATAAATAAATAAATCTTTTTAAAAATGGAATCATCCCCATTGATATTTTCACTTTGCACAAATTGTTACCGTTTCATTCATTGGCAGCTCTTTCCTGAGATACTGGGTCATGATGTTTTGCAACCATCCCAGGCTGGGGAGGTTCACCTTTAGGCTTGCTGATGAAAAGGTAATTTGAGACCTCTGTAGATTTTTCCAGACTTTTAATTCTGAATCAGGGGTCAAACCAGCTTTCTTTCTCAATATTTCTGTCTCCTCAATTCTGCCCTCCGACCTTGAATGATGCCATCCTTGCACAGAGTGCCTGCCCATGCCCTCTGGGCTCAGGTGTCTGTAATTACAGTGTGCATGCAAAATCACAGGTGTGGGTCATAGATGCCAATGGCCTGAGGCAGGGCATAAAAAGCACGTCCATGCCCTCGGGGTTTCTTGCACCATACAACCAATACATCATTTTTCTGTAAGTTTCCCTGAGTTAATGAGCAACACCAACCCATGCCCACAAAAGTAATACAAACTGCTTCAAAATTCAACTGATTACAACAGAATGCAACTAAGAGGCATGCCTATAATAATCCACAAAGGCAACACAGAAGCATTCAACAGAATGACACAAACACACCAATGGTCTCTCCTACCAGGCCAAACAAGGTGCCACAGCTGGCATTGAGCCAGCCTTCCCATGCGAAGGCAAATAGGGCTTGACTCTCTGGCACCACAGCAATGGAAAAGAAGGCATTAGGCAGATGTTGCAAAATGATGCATGCCCAGCTCATGGGATCTGCCACTGAAGGCCCTGCAGCACCCACGAGGAACCCAACCACTTTACCTCACAGTAACCCATTGCCATATGCCAAGAGCCATCAGGCTTCTTCATTGGCCACATGAGTAAATGGTAGGGATGGTGGCCAGTGCAAACACTGCCCACTCTCTCCAGCTCTGCTATGGTGCTTTACCTCTCCATGCCCATCTGGCAACATACACTATTTGCTACTCAGTCACCTAGGGGCTGGCAGCTAAATAGACAGATCTTTAGCATGTCCATGTGACACTGCCTTCACCACACTTACCCAAGGTGACATTCTCTGGCTGCAACAGTTTATAGCTACAAGCCACATAGTACATCCATGTCCAAGATGTAATCTGGTATCTGCAACACCCGCACTTTATATACATTTGGTGGTAACTGCCCAGTCCCCAGTCTCATTGCTGGCACCTACACACTCCAGCTGCCAGAGCCACCAATATATCAAGTAAATACCTGAAACTTTTCTGGGGTCCCATGTAACAGAGTACACTGTGCCCTCATGTCTACTAAGGCCACTGCACATTGGTTGGGGCCCAGTGGATAACAAACTCCAACATAGGCCTCTGGTCCCAGCCCTCCAAGGTGAATAGTTCCTTGGCCCTCACACTATTCCAAAGCAAACAGTGCCTCCTGTTGGCAGCAGGAGGGCACAGCCTGGGCCTGGACTTCACTTCCCAGATTTCCCCTTGACAGTAGCCCACCTTGCTCATGGGAGTGAACCTCAGGACCTCTGGCAATAATCTGCGTAATTCTAGCAGTAGGCACCGGGCCCTGCATGTATTTTAATGCTAACTACTAGAGCTACTGCTTTCACTAGATCCATCCACACTGCTCACAGGCTACTTTATGAGGTTCCGTGACTTGAGTGGCTTGCTTGCCTTTCTCCCCATTGGAGAGCACTGGATCTCACTGCACTCACACTGGCTGCCATTGTGGTGAAGGCATGAATTCCGGGTCCCGCGTCAGGTGCCAGAATCACCCTAAAGGACCCAAGCGAGGACGAAGGGGCATTTTCCAGTACCAGATCCCTCAGCAGTGAAACGCTCATTGTCAGCACCACAAGCATGTACGCTAAACATGGCTGGCCACATTCCCAATTCATAACAAAGTTGTGTGAAAGCGCAAAAGTGCTGCAAATATTTGCCACTTACTCACCATCTCCAACATGTCCCCCACGGCAGCCACCATCCAGCCAACAGGGAGGGTCACTCCACCTACACCAGCCATTCCACACTGTCTCACGCTGGGCACAGGGTCCCTAGGGCTGGCTCCTCCATCCCCTGCACTGTGCAAATGACTCTGTCCACCCTCATGCCCGCAAATGCAGCCCCAGATGGCCAAGGTGTCTCCTGGTTTCTGACAGAAACGTTTACCCTGGTCCACCAGCTCCACTAGCATATGGGCAGTCTGTGTACTCCTCGCCTGCGTCGGCCCTGACCCCCGAGCCACAGGCTGCCGCCATGCCACAGCTGTGCCACCGCCAAGCAAGGATGGAGCATGGGGCAGTCTCCTCCTCACTGGAGTGGTGGTCAGCCTTGCTGGATCTTCCTCCAGAAACCTGAAACGTTTTCACAGACCTTGTTTTCTTCTCTCCACATAGACTCTCCTGGAGCTGTGAGAAACACCCAGTGCACTGCCCCTGCCGCTAGCCGGTGCCTTTTCTGTCCAAGGTCCCTTCAACAACTGCCACCGGGCTCCACCTTGTTGGCCATTCATGGGGAAGTGCCCACAGGGAGAGGCCGGCCCCCCTCAGGCTCTCCGGCTCTCAGAGGCCTCCTTAGCCATCTGTGCCACTTGTTTTGCAGCCATCCAGGCCGAGAAGACCCACAGTCTGTTTTCACAGATGCAAAGATAATTTTAGAGCCTTCAGCAGGTTTTTACAGGCCTATAATGTGAAACCAGGGGCTAGACCTGCTTCCTCAGTGCTTCTTTGGCGGTCTCTGTCCTCCTGCCTCAGACTGAGGTGCCCCTCTATGCCCTCACCTC
>NW_004567114.1:15075617-15078887 GCF_000260355.1 Condylura cristata
TAGATCTGCCTGTTCTGCTCCCCACTCTGTCTCTGGTGAAGCCTCTCACCACCCCTGAGCCTCTGGCCCATACTCCAGCTCTGTATGTACAAGTAAATAAATATTAAAAAAAAAAAAAGCCTGATAACCTCATTTACCCTCCACACAGGCATGTGTGCATGTGTATCTGGGCCTGATTTTAAAAGCGTGTCTAATTTACTGGCACTAAAAGACTCTCCAGCTTCATTTTGTATCTGTCATTTCCAGTCCTAGCCCCAGTCAAGACTCAAAGCGCTCATGGTTCTTTTTATTGAGAATAATATTAGAAGTCAAGATCGGGACACTGAAGGTGACTGTTGAAACAGAGATGTATGGTATTCACATACTTAGAATGCTGTGGTTGAATTCAAGGAGTCTACTAAAATTAGTACTTTATGAAGTAAAGTATAATTAAATTATATTAAATATGCTAAATTTATATTTTAAAATATAGTAAAATGTCTTATAAATGTAGTTCATTCAAAAGCTTACAAATAACTGCTAAGAATTACTAGGCTTTCATAAATATACACTAAAGAAATTCTTTCATTTTATAAGATGATCAATTATGATTACTTCCAAATAGTTTTTCAAAACAATCTTGTTTTGAAACCTTAAAGCACCACAAAACAGTGCACCAGTAGAGGAACAAGCAATAGGTAAATACAAGTAATTTGTAGCAGAAACCTGAATGTGCAGTAAACACAGGAAAAGATGTGTATCTTCACTAGAGCGTTAGTTTTCTGCAACTGTTTTATGAAAACTCAGTGGCTTTAAACAACACAACAACCTTACAGTTCAGGAGGAGGCCTAGCAGGGAACCAACTGATAAAATGAAGGTAGCAGGATAAACTCTTAGGCCCTAGGAGAGAATCCATTTCCTTACCCTTCCCAACTTTCAAGAGGCCACTTCTTTGTCTGATCCTCCTCCACTGTCTTGAAAGCTACCAACTTCAGACCAAAGCTTCCACTTTCTGCCTTCTCTCTTGCTCTCTTTTTCAGCCTCCTTCCACTTTTAAGAACACTTGTTATTAGATCCACATGAATAATCCAGGCTACCCACACTGTCTCAATACCAACAAATAACAACCGCAGTTTCACACACAACCTTCATTCTTTTGACAAGTTCTACCAATTAGGAAGTGGACATCTGGGAAGGGTGTCGATATTTTATTTACCACAATATTTTATTTACCACAACTAGTAATGTTGGGCTACATTAAAACCAGCTTTATGTACTTTCAAAAACTGCCAGTGTGGATTATAGGTAAACTGTAGTATACTCATGTAACAACATATATATAATAATTAATATGCATAAAACAGAATAACATGTATATATTGAATAGCCATATATCAAAACATAAATTAGTAAAACATCCAGATAATTACATGATTTATTTAACTGTTTAAATGCACACATGCATACACAGATATATAATTTATAACCCACAATTCTATAAAGGGGAAGAACATGAAAAAAAATGCTTTCTATTGCAACTTGGTATTCCCTCATCATACTCAATCTCCAAGCTTCACAGGAGGGAGATGCTAACATCCTTTGCTTTAAGAAAAGTCCACTTTAGTAGTTACAAGTGAGATAAAAATATAACCCCACTGATGTTTATTGAAACTGTAACATTTTTGTTTCTTAAAATTAATGAATAATTTATTTCCATTTAATAATGAATAACTAGGTAAACAAAAATAAATTATTCAACAATTGAATCAGAGGTTTCCAACACTACACACATAGCATCTTAAACTCAACAATTTATCTTCTATTTACTCTTTCAAACAAAGCCAGCTCTCCCCCATGAAGGTCCTGTCTTTGCTAACTCTATTTTATCCTGAACACTTGGCTTCTTGTTCTAGCTTTCTAATAGTCTCTGCTTCTACCCTTGCTTCCAAACTCTATTCTGGACAGAGCAACCAGAACTTCTTTTAGAAGGTAGATCTGTATCACTTCTCTTTGTAAAACACTCCAGTGACTTCATATTTCACCTAAAAATAATAATAAAAAAAAAACCTCCAAACTTTTTCCAGTTGCTTCAAGTGTTCACTCTTAAGATGCATGGTAGTCAGAGGTAGTTGAGACAAACTCCATTCAGCTGTGTCTCCTGCCTTCACTTACTTTTATTACATAAAACATCAATTATCAGAGGGTCATCTGCAGACCAAACCACTTTATTGAAAGCAATCCCACTCTCCCCCATCTTTCAGCTTGCTTCCTCTTTGATTACTTTCACCACCTAACACATACCTATTTGTTGATATTCTCCCCCAAGAATATAAGCTACAGAAGAGCAAGGATCAGTCATAGAAGCAGCTTAGCACACAAAGAACACTCCATAAATATGGGTTATATATGAACTTACTGAGTCGATGAAGGACTAATCCAAGTTGGAGTAAGTTTTTTTTTTTTTTTTTTTAATATCACTGAAATAGCAGAACTCAGGAAGTGAGAAAATGGATAAAGGAAAAGAACCACAACAAGGTGATGTCCCTATAAGGGGGTCATGAGGACAAAAAAAGGTCACTGTGAATGCAGCAAGAGACAAACATGCAAGACAAGTGTACAAGGAAACAAATGTAGCTTAGGGGTTTCTCTGGGTGTCTGGTTTGTATGAAGAAATAAGTCTCATAATGCTTTCAAAGTAAACTAGAAACAGGTTGTGCAACAACTAAAATGACAAGATAAGTATTGATTCAATTGCCAAACTTTGATGGTGAAGATACTGTAAAAACCCAAAGGCTCAACAGACAAACATCAGAGGAACACACAGTGTGTGAAGATGAAAGAGACAATAAAGTCATGAGATCTCAGAGGGCTGGGAAGTTATTTAATGCAGGGAGTCATAAGGGTTTGAGTTATGTGTAACTTCCAGGACTCCGCAGAAATATTTACAATTAGTCCCAGTAACTCTGGCTATGTATTAAAATGGTCTTGGAAGCTTTGAACCACTATAAGCCCGGACCATACCCTAAGTTTATTAAAGATGAGCATTTAGGGCTCTCCCTGTGGCACAAGTACAGGACTATGAAGCTATCTGCAGCCACTGCAGCACAAATTAGACCCTTGGCCTGGGAAGTGACCCATGTGGTACAGCAGACCTCTACTGTCTTGCCCACTGTTCACCTCTGCAGTGTATTTCAGCCAATCTGCCTGTTCTGCCCAACCCCCCCCCTCTGGTGTATCCCCTCACTCATCCCCTGCACCTCTGGCCTGCACCCCAGCTCATGCATTGTTGG
>NW_004567114.1:15078987-15085769 GCF_000260355.1 Condylura cristata
AAAAAAAAAAAATAATGAGCATTAGTGTAACACCCACATATTAAGTTTTTTAAAAAGCATCCTAGTCAAAGCTAATATGCAGTCAGAGCAGAGTAGCTGTCGGGCCTCATACAGGTCTGCCGGCCATCCCAGGTTCATTGCCATGTGTAGGGTCTCAGTTACAAGCTTACCAGGTTCTAGAGAACCTGAAAGCAGGTTATGGAGCCCACATGGGCGAGCAGGAACAATTCTTATTACAGCCATGGGAGATTTACAGGCAGCAGCAGCATTATCTGGCTGGCTGGCTGGCTGGTGAGAACAGCCTGGCCTAGTGACTCAGGGGCAATAGCCCTGTGCTGGCCCCCACAGTGGGCCTCTGGGCTCCCATTGGGCTCCCAGCCCTGGCAGCAGTAGCAGCAGTGGCCCTATGCTGTGAGTGGCCATGAGAGGCACTTGTAGACAAAGCCAGCACAGGGCCAACATTAGGCCTACTTCACAGAAGTATATTTTGCACATGCAAACTCTACATCAGGGCTACATATTTTTACTCCTTTCTACACATGCTGACTATATCTCAAGGCTACATGTTATCTGCCAGGCCAGCTGTGCTGGTAGGTCATGGGGTAACATACTCTGAGAAAATCTAAGAAAACTCTCCATGTTCCCACAAGCCCTATACTAATAAACAGGAATTTAATTTAACCAGAGAATCATTGATGCTCAAAGTGCTGGCCTCTTTGGTACTAGCTGGCAAATGTTGAAATGCAAACAATTTCTACTTTGTCAGAAGTCAAAGCCATTCAGACCTGCAAGTTGGCAACTCGGGTTAGGGCCTAGCAGTCTGCTTCCTAATGTGCCTTCAGATGACTCTGGTGCCACTGTCTCAGAGTTGCCAGATTTAGCAAATACAAGTACAGTATGTTACATGCTACATGTGCATGCTAACATGCTCTTCACCTGACAGAAACATTTACTGGGCACCACCTACTTGATCTTCCCATCCTAGCTTAAAAGGATAGAAGGGTATTAAAGCTGGTTCTTTAAATACTGGGGCAGAAGTGTCATCCTCAAGTTATAAAAGGCAGCATTCAGAGAAAAAATGTAGCTTTGCTGAGGTAATTGTGATTATGATTGCAAACACCTTGGAATTAAATTGTCTAGGGAAGCCCAGATGAAGGAGCTGACCCAGGCAACAAAGGTGCCACCCCTGCTCCCTTGTCTCAGAATGGTCAGCATTACACTGCTCACACACAGGAGTCTTTTAGCAGCACAGCCCTGACACAGTATTGTGTTTCTGAGACCATCTCGACCTTACTGGTGACTCAACCCTGTTAAGGCCTCTATATAAATTTTTAAGATTCTCGAAAGCAAGTGAAGAGATCTGTCTGTCTTGTGGTCTCCCCAAAAGCAGTCTCCTGAACAAAATCTTTGTTATTCAACCTGCCAACTACTGATGCAGACTGTCCAGCCTCCCTTTAGGGTCTTCTTACCCTCCTGAATGCCGGTCAGTTTTGATTTAACCCTGTGAGTTCCTGAGTTTGTGAACCAAAGGCATCATACGGGCTATCCTAGAAATAAGCAGGTCGAGATTTGTGTGTCAATACTGTGACAAAGGAAGTGACAATCATAGGAAAAGGTGTTAAAACCCTGAACTTTGGGGACATATTTATTTTAATGAGAGAAAAGCAGTTAGTAAGCCAATGGGATACAGAAAATGTGCTTCTTAACGTATTTACTGCCAATTTTAGTGAGATCATTATACCGTAGAATATTAATCAATAGTCTGATAAATGTAAAGGAAAAAGTAAGTTCTTTGAAGGCAAGGACCATAAATATTATACTTCAAAAAAAGTAATCACCATAATCCTAGTGCATTAATATACAGACCAGGGTTAGTCAATTAACTTTCAATTAATCTTTTTCAAGTGAATGACTGACTGGATGAATAGTTGGGAATGAAATGAGAGTTATTTCTGTCATTAAGATATAGCTTGGAATGAAAATGTGCCTCTCTCAGTGGGATGAAATGTCTGGCATCGGACTCCACACAGCAGCAAACTCATTTGGGCAGAAGGGAAGGTAACACTAGCAAGCTTTCTATAGGTATAGCACAAAAGAAGCAAAATAGCTTAATAAACAATGTCACAGGATATTAGAGAAGAGCAAGTCTCTGAAAGGACATGAGAAAATTATAAAACAGTCTAGCTGGAAAACAATATATAGAGAGTATTTATTTCCTGACTACTTATGCTTTAAAGGACAATAAATGCACTATCAATGCATTGGGTGGAATGCTTTTGCCCTGGAAGATGCAGGTGTGCTTCTGACAACTCAGCCTCAACTGGCTTTGTGGTAGGTTGTGCTATCATTAAAAAATGAACCAGTTGTAAAAATAAGTCTTCATCTCAATGGAAGAATTTATTGCTCCAATAAAAGGAAAGGCCCCCAAGGTTCACTGACTCCACTTTACTGAAGAAAGAAAGTAAAACTTAGGGATTTTTCTGTGTTATATGAGTAGGTCATTGTAGCAAACGTGGGCGGAGGTGGCAAATAGCTGAAGATATTAAAGGAAGTTAAGCCTAAAGGGAAAAATAGGGGATGGACATTTGGGTTGTTGAAATAAAAATGAACCTCATTTGGGAAGGTGCAAGTGAAGTAATTTGAGTCTATTTTACTCTATAGAATCTCAGTTGGATGTTTCCACCGCTCCAGTAAATCACTTACTGAAACTGCCTCTTTGGGCAATAAGTTAGTTTCCTATTGTAGCTGAAACAAATGACCACAAACTTGTGTTTTAAAAGAACACAAATTTATTTCACAGTGCTGAATGGGATAACTCCAAAATGGGTTTTACTGCACTTAAATCAGGGTCCTAGGCAAGGCTGTATTCCTTCAGGAGGATCTAAGGAAGTGGCATATCCTTGCCATTTCTGGTTTCCACAGACACCTCAATTCCTGATGCATAATTCCTCCATTTTCAAAGTAAACAGTGCCCAGTACTGTCTTTCCCCATGAGACCACTAGGATACTGGTGCTCCTGCTTCCATCTTTCCCATGCCAAGGTCCTTGTGATTGCCTTGGGCTAACCTAGGTAATAAGAGAAAACGTGCCTACCTCAAGAACCTGAACTTAGTCACATCTTCAAAATCCCTCTTGTCCTGTGAGGGACACAGTCACGGGTTCTTTGGACTAGAATGCAGGCATCTTTGAGAACCTTTGTTGTGTTTCCAGAGAGAAGTATTCTCTTTTGGGATTTTCACTTAAATGTATATTATGGTCACTGTGTGCAGATTCACAGGGAGTGGAACATTGTATTTTTTTGCTTTGCATCTCATCAGCAGTCATCAGGGTGGTCATTAGTATTTAGGCAGTGATATTTTTACTTACTCAAAGGGCACAATAGAAGTCATTTCAGTTCCAAGGCTATTGAAAAGTCACCTTATTATACCATGGAATAAGAGATGTGTCATGGAGAGAGTAACATTTTACCTGATCTCATTTTCACTCTCATCACTCTATGGAAAGAAAAGGGGGAAAGCAGATGTACAGGAGGAAAGAAAAGATGAAACCATCCACATTATTGAAGGGAGGTGGAACATGGGTGAACTCATTGAAGAGAGAATGTCTGAGCACAATAATTAAACTTGGCAGGGAGTATAGTCCATGCCAGCATGTGTCCAACAGAAAAGAGAGCAACAGGACCAGAGAGATGCTGAGCTGAGGAGGAGGAAGAAAGTAGAAGGCACTGGTCTCATGATGGGGGATTTATGAATGGACTGCTTTCAACAGAATAGCAAGTATAGTTCCAAGGCCTCGGCAGTTGCTAAATTAATAAATGGGATAACCAGTGATGACAGCCTTTTGATCAATGAAAATGTACAGGCTCTTGACTTGGTAGTGTACAAAGCACTCAGGTGAGAATTAGATGTGTTAATAAAAGGAACACTCATAATGTCAGAAAATGTGAGTGTGAGGGAAATGAAACCCAGAAGAGAGAGCAGCGTCCATTTTGTTCATCTGGGACCTAGGACAAGAGAATTAGCACAAAAGAAGCAAAATTACAGCCTGAAAAGCATGTCGTTGTTAATAATTTCACAAAAGGAAATTAAATCAGGCAAACTGATGCTGCGGGAGGCATCCTGAGAGGGAAGCCTCAGATCTTCACACAGGAGCTCTGTTTTTGAAGTGGCTCAGTTAAAACACTCATTGTAGATTACCCTGCAGGATCAGAGTGGGCTGGAAAGATAGACCAAAGGCAGAATAAAAAACATGTTAGATAATAGAAACATTATCCAACATAAAACAAAAGCAACAGCAGCAACAAAAATATATATGGATCTTATTTAAAAGGCCCATGAACAGCAAGGGAAGTAGAAAAACAGAAAGATGTTTCTGTTCTCTACAACACTCTAGGCACTACAATGAGCTTCTGCCTGAGAAGCTGTGATGGTGTAATAATGTGAATGTGCCTGCTCGCGCATCACACGAGAGTGCACCTACACGACCAGATACAGTCAACCCAGTGGGAATCCTTACAAGATGGAGCAGTGGGAACAGAAACTGGACTGTAAGTGTTGAGCATGAACATGTACACACAAGGGTCAAATTATGCTGCTATATAACTAAAACTTCAATAATGTCATAAGCCACTGTTACATCAATAACAATTGAAAAAAATAAGTAGCTTAGAAGATGAATCCAGGAACCTGAGTCCCGGGTTGTTAATAGAACTAACAATTTATATGTTTAGACCACATCATATGCTTTTTCATTTTTTGTGTGATTGGTTGATTTAATTGCTAAATGTTTAATTATGAAAAAATTACAATATTTAAAATTTGTTTTTATGGCATTAAATTAAATGCAATATTTAATTATTGGTACAGTATTTAATAGTTAATATCATATTTAATAATTAAAATGCTCACTATTTAAATCTGGTGGACAGCAAATGATGAATCACTGCACTTTTAATTTGGAATAACAATTATTACTTAAGTTTTATATTGCTGTAGATACAATTTGTTTTTAAATTTGTACTTTGTCTTCTGCTTTCTCTTTTACCTTTTTTTTTTTTTACCATTTTTTCCCCTTGGATATACTAAGGGTATCTTACTCTTTGGGGTTGCTATAATAAATATCACAGTATATAAGCAAAATAAATGTTCTTCTCCTATTTCTGGAGGCTGTACATTTGAGACCAGAGTGCCAGTATGGTCTGTGTGATCCTCTTCCAGGTCTCAGAGCTCTTGCTTTCCTATGTGACAGGAAGGAAGAGCAAGCACCTATTTTATAAGGGCACTAAGCCCATTCATGAGGACTCCACCTCTGTGGTCTCTTCATGTCGCAGGTCCTACTACCATCCTACTACATCATCTTAGTCATTAGTTTTCAAGACATCAATTGGATGGGGTGGGGGAAGCCCAAATACTAAGACCACAGGAAGAAATCTTAGTATATGATGAATATGAAATCTTTGCCTGATGATTATCCCAATGACTTTTTTCATTTTTTCACATCTTAGAAGAGTTTCCTCCTATTTTTAACCTTGTATCTATTTTACTGTTGTTTGTTATTTTTAAATCAGTACTTTATACTGTATCTTATCAAATATACTCTCAGTAGCCATCAATATGGATTTTCTTATGTCAGCGATTAAAAGTAAAACAGTCTTTCCTGAAAGAATGTTATCATTGCTGAACACAAAATCAGAACATAGTAACACAAAAAACAACTATTTTGTTATATGCATAAATTTTGAGGTTATAAGTCCAGGCAGCACTTGAGCACTATCTTTGACCCTTCTGACATCACTGAGTATTTACCTGGCATACCAGCTAGTCAAGAGGTCCCTCAAAGATTTCACCCGATGCCTAACATCTTGGAGAACAACATGTAGGCTACATTTACATAGGTAAATTTTAGAGAGGTAGCCACATGTGCTCTCTCTAACATGACAGTCTCGAAGTCATTCTTACATGATGTCTCGCTTCCACAAATCAAGTATTCCAAGAGAAATAAGAGGAGTTGCATGGTTGTTTATTCAGTCAACCTCATTTTTACTACTCAGATTATGAGTTTATTTTCTCTTTTTCCTACTTCCCCTTTTTCCATTAGCCTTTCTTCCCTATTATATAAATAGTTCTAAACCAAGTCTGTTACACTGCTGAAAACTAGAGATAAAGAACGAATTTTAAAGAAGAGAAAATGATTCATTAGTTAGGAAATATAAAGTACCAGATAAAAATTTTGAAGTGTAAAGTAATATAAAAATGAGCCTAATTAACTTTAGATAATTTCAGAATGCATATTATTAATAAGGCTTCTAGCCTTTACTAAATTGACACTTTGGGTAGGATAACTCTTTGTTGAGGGGATTGCGCCAATGCACTGTTGAATTCTTAGCATCATCTCTGGTCTCCACAAACTTGATACTAGTAGAAAACTCCCACCCTCAATTTTTGACAATTAAAAATGTCACCAGACATTGCCAAGTATTGTCTGGGAAGAAAAGTCTTTCCAGATTTAGAACCACTGTCCTAGAACAATTACTACTAAAATATTTAAGTGGTAGAAACAACAGGCAATATAGACAATGTAAAAATATTCCAAATCCAACAAATTCTGCAAAGAAATAACAGGTAGTCAAAACATAAAAAGGATAAACTGGATAACAAATAGCAAGATGCATGATTTAAATGGAAGCATTAATAATTCCGTTAAATATTCCGTTAAATATTAAATATTAGTAAAATAACATACCTATTAAAAGTGAAGAATTGGGGCCCTCCCTGGTGGCGCAG
>NW_004567114.1:15086964-15101827 GCF_000260355.1 Condylura cristata
CTGTGCTTTTAACCCGCTGCGCCACCAGGGAGGGCCAATGCTACTTATAATTTAACAAAAAAGAATTGTGTTTTCCTTTAAAATACTAAACAAGAAGATACTTAAAAATCTAGAGGTAGCTTTCACTCCCTACATATAACAAACTCTAAATAAATGAATATAAAACATGAGATTTAGATGTAGGACTGCTTCTTCTGTATTGCCCTAACATCCCAATTATAGCAAAAACAGTTTAGGGCACTCAACAGAGCCTCAGAGAAAAACACTGGTCTTGGCATCAAAGAATCCAGTTTCCAATACACCTTTTCCAATATTACTTTGAGAGCTTTGAGAAATTACCTCTCAGTCACCGATTTTGCATTCCCAACTTTTAAAAACTTACAAGATAATATATCCTTAAGGTTAGGATTAAATTTGTTCTTGGGTATTTTATGTTGTAAATTTCCATCTAAATACAAAGTTTATTATTTTTAACTTAACTTGATTAAAAAATCAAACAGATAGAGAATCTCTATCAGTTATAATAGCCTTCTATACACATAACCCTACTATCTATCAAGGGTTTTCATGCCATCATATCATTCATTCAATAATAATGTGTTGACAGCTCTATGATGCCACATAGGACTCAAATTACTTCTCTAGATCATTTCCTCCACAAAAGGAGAACTGCAAAATATCTCAATTTACCAAGATAGAGAGTGGGGGCAGTATCAGTCATCTCTAACCCTCCATTAGGAAAGCAAAAGCCTCCAAGTCATGGTCTGCCTGACACCAGACTGGATGTCACTAGTCATGGCAGTGCATCCATTCATCCCTGGATGCTCCTGCTGAGCAAGAGGGGAAGATCAAGCGTCATCAAACGCCTGCACCTGCACATATAGGTGAAGGAGATGTGGTTCTTAGGAGGACAACAGGCTCTGTCACAGGATTCCCAAGGTGAGAAAACATTTCTCCCTTTAGGACCTTACTTATACAATCCGAGGAGGAATGCGTCACTCCCTTATCCAAGAAGGAAAAAGTTCAAGTAGGAGAATTTGGAGCTTCAACGCAGCCTTTTCAGATGTCCCTTTTAATGGTCACCTGTACAACCTGAACAGTCTAGAGCATCCACATTTTCAATCACTGGACTTCAAGAACCAAGTGGATTTACTATTTTACAGCATGGATGTACTCATTAGATCTTTTGAGCATAAATATTCTAGTGTAACATTGATGAGAAGAATAAAACCCATAATGTAATCATCATGACTGCCATCCACAGTTCAGAAACCTTTCTCAAAGGTTATACTAAGGTAAATGCTATTCTAATGGAAAGTTTACATATTCTTCAGGAAGCTTTGCGGCCAGCCCTCTACCAAATCAGCACTCTCCACTTCCATGCCTCCAAATGGCTCAGACAGAGCACATTACCTTTTAGTGACATTCCACTTTAGTATTGCAATCTAGGCTATTAGTTCACCTCTCACAGCCTCAAAATATGAAAAACTACCCAATTCTTCCCATTTTATGCAAAAAGAATTTTTTTAAGGTAGATTCAGTAAAGTTTTAAGAACTGTTACCAATACAATGTGTAAAGCCAAGAATCCCCACCCACATCTCTCTGTACCCTAATGCATTCACATAGAGGGCACAGGTAACACATAGTTCCATATGCTACACTTTTCACTTTAAAATTTTCTTAAATAGCTCAAAAAGATTTCACTTTACAAAAGTGCCATTTTACATAAAGTTAATTACATAAAACAGGTTATCGCATCTTTGAAGTTAAAAAAAAAACTCAAAATTTAAAAAGGGAAATTAAATGCCAATGTTTGATATTATCAATCCTTATTTACCTTGACTGATATTGTCTGTAGAATTCATTAAATCACAAACCAAAGAATCTTGAGACTATCTGGACAACACTAGGGATTTTATGAAAGCATATGACATGTTCTCAAGGCTCAGTAATCATGGTTCTGTTGCAAGAATTGTTTTTGTGAGTTTAGGTGAGTATTTTACCTAAGAGAAGGAAAGATCCAATGTCTTAAAGACAATATGCAATCCCAGAGATTGAATACCTCCAAAAGGGCTACAACTTTATTTTACAAAACTTTTTTTTTGTGTGTCTAGGCTAAAAGCTCTGAACAATAACAACACATTTTCAAACCTGACAAGTACAATAAAACCCATTTCTAACAAAAGCAGAAGTAAGCAAAACTGGTTTCAGATGTGACTCAAAGGTGACATGCATAGCTAGAAAAGGTGAAAAAGCTTATTTGATACAAAAATCCAGGACAAAATAAATTGCAAGCAGCTTTTCCTGGAAGCTGTCCAGTTTAGCCAACTTGACCTTGCCATATCTGTTAATGCCTCAGTTTGGAATTTTCCACTCTTAAATCCTCTCCCAGCTCACACCACTCTTTGACAGATGCTGAAGCACAGGGCACAGTGAAGTGGATGAGATGCATCTGAGACACTTAGATGCTGAGGGAGACTCTGAAGTGGAAGGCTGTGAAGGTAGAAAGCAATCTGGATATGGAATTAATTAAAAAATAATGCACTTTTCATTGAAAACCATAGAGAGAAATAAAATGGCTTAAGAGTTTCCACTTTTTAACTAAGATGGAGCTGGCAAACTGGAGAGCAGTTAAAATATTTATGTCTTTAAATGCATGTGGACAGATTTTCTACCTTATGCCACTGACCCAAGAGAAAATTCTGGAAGCTGACTAATACAGTTGATTTCCATTTCCAAAGGCTACTCCCAGAAAAAAGAGGTGGAATGAGGTTAAAAGGCATCCCTACTTTTACTCAAACTACATAAACAGTGTCTTTGTGTAAACTTTGAGACAAATATTTGGCTTTGCTACTGCTGACCCCACCCATGTCATCACAAAACAATGTCTCCTAATGAAATCCACTTACTATTCTTTAACCCTAAAAAATATCACATGGTCCTATAATCCTGAAATTAAGTAGTATATGCATATCACTTCTTAAAGTAATATTAAGGTGCACTGTCTATTTATCAACCATATAGCCAATGTATTTATCAGTGGTGGCTTTAAGTAGAATTACTAATAAATACTTATTTTGTATTGACACACTGTGTATGAATAACATTTCTACATATCTTATTTTTATATTCAGAGCCTTGGAAGAAGATAAATATTATCTTCCTTATAAGTTATGAAGACCAATATTTTGCCTTATCGTCCTAGAATATCAATTCTGAGTCCATGAGTAAGACCAAGCAATTCTATCATTGGAATGACAGATTCAGAAAATCGAATATGATCCATTCTCAGACACAGTCATCCCCAACCTACCTCTTCTTCATATTAAAATTGAATTTTTCTGTTGAATCTACCTATAGACAAGTAGAACAACGTCAAGCTTTGCCACTTTCCTGCTTCAAGTGACATACTGAGAAAAGACAGTGGAACACTCATCCTATATTTACTAAAAGTCATGTAGATATTGAAGTGATGTCATCAATTAATGTCACATTTCACAGACAGTGCAAAGCATGTCACAAATTGTTCCTTGTCCCTCCTACTAGCCAGACACCCTCTAATAATCTTTCTATCTGATGATATTCCAACTACTCTGATATTTCCAAGTAACAATCTACAAAAACCTTATGCTGACCAACTTCCTTTGTTCTTGAATAAATTTGCTCAGAAGTCCCAGAGTGCAAGCAGATATCAATAAGTCTGGATGTTGGCTACAACCCAAATTGCATTTAAATGTTTTTTTTTTCTTTCTCTTGCCATTTTCATACTTATCTGAAATAAGCTATAATGAGAACTTTCTTGTTTTGCAGTATTCTCCTCCTCTGCCTTTTTTTCCTACAGAACTACTCTCTACAAATCTCTAAATCACTTCCAAACTCAAATGGTAGCATCAACGATAAATTTTGTCCTGCAATAAAAACTGCTAAATAAAACAAAAATTGCTTTGATAAAAATTGCTACTGGATGATTTGTAAACAAGCAATCCCATCTCTGCATTTGCTGGTGGTCACCTCAGGTGTCCATATTTGGCTTCTTACAGTGTAAGGAAAACTATGGAACTATGGCATATTTTTCTTGGTTTTCTCATGCAGATTTTCACTGCTTTTGTACTGTTTTAAAGCTTCATAAATTGTAGCCAACTGGTAGTGATGTAAAATAATTCTTGTCTTTAGAAATAAAAATTCAATCGACTTCCTTTTACCCCAGGTGGAAAAAAAGAGTTTTTGTAAATATATGTCATCATGGATTTGGCCCATATAAATTTGTGTATTTTTGATTTTTGAACACTTGTGTGATCCATTAATAATGAGCTAAACTCGATAACTTTTGTTTATTTTGTATCTGTATAAGACTTAAGATTTTATCTTTAAAAATATATCTTTTAACACCAGGATTCGCAATTTAACCAAGAGTTAAGAAATTTGAAGTTATAGACTATTAAAAGATGAAAGGAGTATAGTTATCTAAAATTTATCACAAGTGCTCTGTGTATATGAAAATGACTAAAACCCCTTTTAAAATTTGATATAAAATTTACAATATCTTTGGATGTGCAATAATTCAAGATACTGTCAATTAAAGAAGCTAAGATGGAAAAGGTTGAAACAGTAAAGCAATAAAAATGATTCTGTGTCCCATTTTCTTTTATTTTTCTATTACTTGACCTGCCAGGATATTTTTTAATAAAGGATAAAAGATGACCAAAGAACATTCACTTATGATTCTATTTAGGCAGACATTCTATGTATGTGTATGTATGTATGTATGTATGTATGTATGTATGTATGTATGTATGTATGTGTGTTTGTGTGTGTGTGTGTGTGTGTATATATATATATGTATATATATATATTTCTCTGCAACTATTCAAGGAAGAACATCCCATTTAATTCTACCTCCTTGCTGAGCTGAAGTTGAAAGTGATAAACACAGATTCTCCTTGATGTCCTGGGAGCTACAGCATATGGAATGCAAAATGACAAAGGTCAAGGTCACCAGCTCCAGATAACATTAGTTCAGATTCTGACTCCAGAATTTACTGACTGTGTGTGTTTTGTTATTCATGTAACTCCTCTGAGTTTCAAGTAGCTCAAATAGAAAACTATAATAGTACTGAAAATAAAATTGCTTTAAGATTTGACTAAGGTTGATTTAAAAAAAAAAACTAAAACATGAAGAGCAGGATCTGTTTTACTGTAGTCATTTAATAAACACTACATTGTTTATATTTTTCATTCTTTGATGTACCACTAGAATCCCTTTAATTTGCACTACAATACCAACATTGTCAACCAGATTCAAGAATTAAAAAAGAATGTCTAATCATCATGTACATACAAAATCAGAAGGAAGATTTGTTTTGCAAGCATAAAATAAAAAAGATGGCATCTAAGACAAAAAAAAAAAAACACTATGTTGCATAAACTGAATGTCAGATGAACATGTTAATTGACCATTATGGACGATTTCTGTAGCAACTACTCACCTAAAGAATAGAGCTGTTACTTGTGATAACTCAGGAAATTGGGTAAATGTAACTTATTTTTTTCTACAAAAATAATGTGTACCCTCCATTGGGTTCAATCTCTATTACTGAAATAGGAAAATTATGTATGATATTTATGACATATATATGCCTATGTATTATATATGGATGTGCATCATATATAAGGCATATATATGCTATATACACATATATATATATATATATATACGTAAATATTTACCTATCATATTGGAAGTAGGATATCTGCCTCTTAGAATCATAAAAAAAAATGAATGAATTAGTTTCACATAAAGAACACAACATCTAATCAACTTCATGATTCGAACTGAGAAATGAATTTATTTTAGTCACCCCATTGGTAATAAGAAATCTAGGTGGTCAATTCCTTTTACACAATGATGTAGTAAAGAAAAATGATACAAAGGATGAAGAAGTATGCTGCCATCCTCTTGGAGGATAGCGTACTATGTAAATCCAAGCTGGCACTCCTCTAAAGAACATAAATTTAAGCACTTCAAATGCAGTAACTACCTTACTGATGCAAAGAAGAGTATCTTTTCCCACCTTATTTTTCTTTCTATACAGTTTCCAGGTGTTGTGATATAATTTTTCTCACAACCAGGTAATTATACCCTGGGAATTGTGTGGTTAGTCAGCTAACCATCTGCTTTCCAAAAGTAATCACGTGACGTGTTTGCAATTTTCTTGATTCAACCCACAAAGAGGATGTAGAAATCTCAGATGCAGAATTTGAGAAATTCTTCATTTTGGAATAATAACCTATAAGGACAAAGAAGACTCTAACTTGCCTTCTTGATTTGCTTGTAAATTTACAAGGGCAGTGGAGAACAAAGTTTCAGAGGCAAGGAAAGGAGAGAAGACTGTTTAATATGTAAATATAAATATGAATGAATATATGACTATTCTAATTTTTTCTTGATTGCACTTCCCCCCAACACCCCAAACTATGAACAGGCTGTGAATACATGCCTCCAGACACCCAGACAAAAGCAGCAATCTTAATTAGCCAAATTAAAACAGTAAGACACATCCGATTATCCCTTTTTAGTCTAAACCAGCTTCTAAAATGACAACTGATGTGAAAATAATTAAAACAAGACAGACTGGAAAAAGAGGAGAAATAATGTATTTAGATTTTGAAGAGAAGTAATTAGTTTTGGCAGGTTATTTATTTATGTAAATTGAAAAATTAGCTCTAGTAGGCAGAGGCGATACATTCAAGTGTCTGCATTTCTGGCACAACATGGGAGAAGAAAAAGTTCTAATGAAAAGCAACAAGATGAATTTCAAGCAAGGGAAGGCCCTTTAAATTGTTACTTTTTTTTTTGTTTAAGGGAGACAGATTCCCAAAGAAAACAGAATTCATAAAATCTGTCTCAGTAGTTTAGTATTATTGTGGAGGAAAAAACAATCTCACTAATTTCCTAGAATTGCCTAGCCTCAATACAGATATAGATTTTTTTTTTTTAATTTAAACAGGTGTCTTGGCTTTTGTTGTCCTGTGCTATATTCACAGTTATTCTTCCTTCAAATTGACATTTTTATACAGTTCTATTTCTCCATTTCAACAGTTCTGTTTACAGTAGACATGTAGAACAGGCCTCACCTCATGCCACATTTGTCATATGCCATCCATGCACTGCTCCCATCTGGATCCCAAACATACGTGACTTAAACAATCACAGATAAATCAATGACTCCTGGACCAATGAATCAGGCACTGTCAGTCATACTTATATATGCAGGCACCTACCTTACTTAAATATACAGTTCTTCTTGAATGCTTTAATTTATCCATCATTCTTGCAGAAACTATGCAGTGCACTGATAAAGGATGAACAGGAGACAGTGGAGAGTCAAAGAAGGGAAATGTACATTCTACTGGGTTAGGAGTGCAAAGAAATGTTTAAAACATTCAAAAAACTGTTCAAAAACAGTTTATCTTCCATCTCTCTAAGATCCAATAACCACAACTACCTCAATGAGAGAGAAATTTATTTTGAGTAGATGAAAGTAAAGCTTCAAGTAGCCACATCAGTTAGAGGACACATACACACACATATTAAACACACACTCAGTCTAGATAGTTAGGTAGACACTTTTAATTAAAATCAAAATATGCCTCCCAGATTTTTCGGTTAATTAGATCATAATCCATCATATATCTAAGAAGTTTTAATATATATGATGTTACTGAGGATCCATGGTATTCTATTATTTATTCACAAAAATTGTCATATCCATTGATAGTCTGAGTATAATTTAAAAAATCTACTGATTTCAAAATTGTATTAAATGATGCCTTGAAAAATCTCACTTTTCTGTGGTTTTCTTCTGTGTAAAGATGGATACATGAAAATGAAATAAAATAGTGAAATAGAGCTTTGGACTTACATTTATGGAGAAAAATAAAATGTGTTTAATCTGATTTCTCCTTTCTCTTCACACAGGAAAACTATAGGAAACTTCAGCAATGGGAATACAAGCAAAATTAAATGTTGGTGTCTGTTCCCTAATTTCTATGCAGTGAAAGCAAAGACTATATGTTTCAGCTGAAGAACAAAAGTAGCTCAGACCTTGAATCACAATTTGAGGAGAATGGTCAAGAAGGACTATCTGATTTATGTGAGGAAGAAACAACCATTTTTCCTGATAAATCATTGAGTTTTGGAGATTTATTTGCTATCACAGCTTAGCTTACTCTACCCTAACAATTACAATTCTGTAAAAATCTGATCATTCAATACCTTCCCTCATAAGTGAAATAAGGAAAAAATGTCAACTATTGGTTCTTTATCAGGTGTGCATGGCTAACATCAATTAAAATGTATAAAATTAATATTGAGGTACCTGGTAGCAAAAGGTATGAAGCAAGCTGCAGCCACTGCAGCACAGGTTCCATGCCCAGCATGGAGCTGACCCTTACGGTGCAGCAGACCTCTCCTGGCTCCTGTCTTGCCTGCTACTACCTACCCTCAGCAGTGTATTTCACTCAATCCACCTGCTCTGCTCCCCACTCTGTCTCTGGCGAATCCTCTCACCCCCAACATCTCTGCACAGTTCTTGTATGCATAAATAAACAAATATTTAAAACAAACAAACAAGAAAGGGATTAATATTTAAAAACTGCTGCTCTGAGGACAAGAGAACTCAGTTCTCCTTATAAAGTGGAGATATTATCACAGTGTACTTAGTATGTTCTCATAAAAACTCAATGAAGTACTTCTAGTAAAGATTCTACCACAGTCCCATGCACATTGTAAGCCCTAATAATGACTATATGCTATTGTTGTGGTTTATTTAGATAGAACACTGAAATACTTGTGAAAGGAACATGTTTTCCAAAATTGCATTACTATTAGTACAACTGCCTAAAAGGAATTGGTGTCCTTCCAATAGTCTCTCCAGAGGTTACCTGATGGACTGGCATGTGGCAAGAGAGGGCTATTTCTTTTCCTGAGCCCTGAATCTTTCTGACAGCATCTGACCACACTGCTGCTGAGCCCTTACCTGGGCAGCCAAGCAATGCACTAGATAAATGGCAAGATCCTTCTAATGCCAATGAAGTTTTATGGACAGTAGCAATACCTATTTACAACCTCAGTAAACTAGTTTACAATTCTACTGATGCTTCTTAATTTGTGCCTTTGTGCCAATGGAATGGTTCACAATGCCAGGAAAGGGTGAAAGAAACATTTTAAATAGACTCAAGGTGAATTTCATAAAAGCTTATGAATATAACATTTTCTTAAATTCTATTCTGTATTGTGTGCAATATAATTATATTCATCTGCAAAAGAGTTGCATCCAAACTTCCAACCCAAAGAATCTCAGAGTCAGTATACACAAATAATCACACTAGTACTTTTTATTTTAAGCCAGATAACCAAATGTATGGCTTTATGAAAAACAACTGTCAGGCATTTCATCATATCTTTTACATCCAGGTAAAGAAACCAGGTCTAGGCATATCAGAACCTACAATGCATAGGAAACCATTTGGTGAAATATTTTTAGGTAACTTAAACTTGCTCCCCTATTTTTTCTAAGTAGGCTGGGATAATGCCCTTTTGCCTAAAATTGAGTTAAATGAAAAACCCCTTATAACAAATCCTTCCTTCATTCTTAGCTCAGCAGAATCTGACCTTCTAAGATATTCCTGTATTAATGACAATGTTGATGGTGGGCTGCTGATGATAAAATTATCATCAAAATATAGTTACTGCTTATTGTGTGCCACATGATGTATAAGCTTTCACACTTAATTTCTATGTAATTTTGATAACAACCCTTGAGCAAAATATAATTTTCTTCATCATTATATGGATAAGAACAACATGGTTTAGAGAGATTCACAAATGTCATAAGGTCAAACAACTACAGGTCATACATGGTAAATTTAGGTGGAATCAACACACCAGTCTAACACTAATTTCTCCCTATTTTAACTATATGTCATATTACTCTCCATTATCTAGATCTTCCATTAGCTCTTTGTTACATCATATGTCTTTTTTTAGAGATTTATTTATTTATGATATAAGAACTGGGGTACAGGCCAGAAGGGTTGGGGGTGAGAGGATCATCAGAGACATAGTGGAGAGCAGAACAGGCCAATTGGCTGAAATACGCTGCTGAGGGGGGCAGCAGTCAAGACAAGAGAGGTCTGCTGAGCCCGGTGGGTCAGCTCCCTGGCAGGGGATATAACTCATACTGCAGTGGTTGCAGATAGCTTTGTAGTACTAAGCTATAACCTGTTGTGTCATCAGGGAGGGCCCTATGATATATATCAATATGTGCATGTATCTTGATGCACAAAAGAAGTGACAAATCCAGTGTTCATGAATATGCTATTTTTTAACTCAAGCAATAATTCTTTCACTGTGCTCTTTAAAAGAAACGATCACTCTCTAGTCCAAACCCTGGTTTTCAAATCTGTCAAAAGGAAATAACACCTTCCTCACTTAAGATTTTATTACTGTCATATTAATTATGCTATTTTTATGCTATATTTATTTGAACTTTGAATTTTGAAAGTAACTGGGAATCAATTTACCCTTCTTACAATGTAACACTAATCATCAACAGAAAACCACAGATGCTTAGAAGTGGAAGTATTGGCAGTACTGAAAATTATTTCAAAGCAAATAATAAACATTCATTCAGTTGGTAACTATGTATCCAGTAATATCTATTGCTAGTCCCTGATTTAGAAACTGGTGTAATAAAAGTCAGAATTAAGGGAATAATAATGAAAATGGAGAACAGAAACTGTCAAATTTGTAAGTGAAAGATTTCTTCATATAGAAGAGTAAGATCAAATGGTGGTTTTCACAAGAGTTTTGCATCAGTATTACTCCATCTAAGGAATCAGATACTGCAGCTGAATCTTATGATAATGTTTTCAACCGATTCCAATGGCATCCACTAGAGCTTGAAATTCACTGGGCTTTAATATTTTATAAGGTTCTTCCGAAACAAATGTTTCATGTATCTGTTATTCATAATTGATTTTATTGTACAAAAAAGGAAAGGAAAATCTTATGGAAAGCTTATGAACTGCTTAGTAGTATCTCTATGAAATGCTTCCAGTCTGTAGAAATTCTCTGAAATTTCATCTGTAAAGACAGAATTTTAGTGATTTTAATTTTACTTTCTGATGTTTTATATTTATATTTTAAAATCTAGTACCTTATTCTTCTTTCTGAGTTACCTACTGCCTTACACTATTGTGATGCAACTTTTAATAATATTGATTAAAGACAATGTCAGAAATCCAACCGTGCATATATGTGGATAATTGATAACATTTATTTCATAATGACCTGATAAAGAACACTAACACACACAATTTATTACAACTCCCACAATCTCCATTGCCAGCTGCAGCACCTTAATGTATATGATTGTCATCATAATTGTAGACCCTCTTCCAACCAACTTGGATCATTACCTACAATCCTGGAATAAATTGAACTTCATCATCATTGACCTTATACATGATTGAGCACAATAATGCATAGGGAAGAATTCTGTAAACTGAAAGGCATCCCATGATATATATTATCCTTATCTTTAATTAGTATGCATTAAAACTTTATTGCTTGAGCAAAGTTTTACAATTTTGAAGCTTTAAAGCTCTGGAAAAATTCAACCATGAAACCCTGGTATAGGGAAGGGCTATCTTTTCAAGAATATGTGTATCTTCAATAGCCTTGGAGGGCAGAGATTATCTCCCTGTAGGGTAAGGGGCAGACTTGTAACTTCCCAGGGTAATAATGATTGGTTTTTACTCACAGGCAAAAATTAGGTGAATTTGCTATCAGTTCCTTTAAAATACGGAATTCAATGAGCTAAGGACCCCCATTTGGAATATTAACCCACTGTGTACACCATCCTTGACCCAAGACCAGCTCCATCTGTGGAATTTAGAGGGAAAGCAAATAGGAAGCAAAAGTGATGTAAATATAAAGTGCACATTGCCTGGTGTGCTATAAAAAAGTCTACTCTCCTTCTCCCAGGAACTGTGTGGGTTTTTGACAATATCAATGGAACTATGATAGAAATTGTTAGACTGTAAGTAGAGTAAAATCTCAGACCTTTTACAACAATTGACAGTGTATGGGTATATAATCCTCTTACAGGATAAGAATGAATTATTGGCAAAAATAACAATAATGCAGTACACAATGACTTCCTAAAGATAGTCTTTAAAAAAAAAAAATTCTCTCAATCCCTATCTTCTTTCTCAGTGACCCCTTGTGGGAGCTCAGTCCTCTCATCTTCCCTTCTATCTACCCATCCTCCTTTTTCTTCATTATACTAAATATTCCATGCTGGTTAAAGTTTGTTCTACACTTCTAATATCTGTCTGCATTAGCATGTTCACTGTTCCAGGAACAGCATGTCCCTGAAAATCTCTGCTGGATATAAAACTTTCAAGCATAACTAATATGACAGCGAAATGAATTTCATTTAAGTGAACAATACATTTCTTGGCCTTCGTGGGTCAAGGTTACAATGGAGGATACAACTTCTGTTTATAATCATTTGTCATTTATCCAAAATAACCTAGGTAGCCCTCTGTACAGGAATGCCTTTTTTTTTCACAGTAAAACATCTTTGGAAAAAAAACCTTATAATCACAAAGAACTAACAATTTATAGTCCAGATCAGTTGCCTTCATTTACTAGATATTGAATACACAGTGAAGTGAGTATTACTCAATTAACACTTTTAAAACATTTTAGCTAAGAAAAACCTCGAAAATGAATGGCACTGTACTGGTCAAAGGGATTTGGGAATCCCAGTGGGAACTGACCTGAAGATTTGGATTATTGACTAAGCCTTCACTGACTATCTGATTGGAAACACTTCTCCCCTGACACATAGATTTATGACACCATTCTGCCTTCCTGATAAATGCCATGCCTTCCATCTCTAGCCCCTGCAAAAAAGAAGCTGTAGCTGTTCTTTTATAAATCCTTATTTCTTATGTTTCCTGTCAGGGAAACCAACACCATGGGAGGTAACATCCCAAGACCATCAATCCATAATGCTGGAATAGAAGCGCAGGTCACTACCAGTCTCTACATTTCACTATTTTCATTCATGCATGTGTTTATTCATTCTTCCTTTAAATTGCATCCTGTGTCTTTTTAATGTACCAGGCATTGTACTAGGTTCAGACATAAAGGAAAATCCCAAATTATGCTCTGGGAAATTTTTAAAGTGAACGAAAAAGAATTATGGAAGAATAGAAAAAGGTAAAAGAGCTATTTCTACATTTGTCCAGGAAATAGTCACCCAAATTTAGAAACTGACTTGTCTACTGAAGAATAGCTGGACACTTTCCTAGATGAATCAAGTGGGAAAAGCAGTGTGGTCAGAGGGAAGGGCATGCCAAGGTCCTTTTTTCCCTATGCAAAATTTTTGAATTTTGAAAGCAACTTGGAATTAACAATAGTTACTAAAGTTATAAAATTACATGATTTTATTTATTTACTTGTTCATTAGACCATTCTAGTGACAGAACAGTGAGTATTAGCAAGTATAGAACAGTGGACATGTAAATGTAGTTATTTATTCCAAATATTTTTTTGAATACACTAAAATCTAATAAGAATACACTTAATGTACAAAGATCTGTGAGTAGGGAGCACTGAAAAAAATTGGGCTTGGAGATATAATGTAAATTTTTGAGTCATATGTAAAGGAACTGCATTATTTTCATTTGCTAATATACACACAAGTTTCCATATCTTGGTTTCCATGAGTAACGCTATAATGAACTTGGGGTTGCAATTATATTTCTGATATCCTATTTTCATTTCCTTTGGATGTATACTCCAAAGTGAGATTGTTGGACCCTATAATAGTTCTATTTTTTTTTAAGTTTTTGAGGCTCCTCCATATTCTTTTCCACAGAGACCGTACCAATTTATAGTCTCACCAATAGTACATAAGATAGACAAGGTCTGGAAACAACCCAAGTGTCTAGAAATGGATGGAAAAAGAGGATGTAGCATATAGATACCTATATATTTGTAGATATGCCTTTAGATCTGTGTGTGTGTGTGTGTGTGTGAGAGAGAGAGAGAGAGAGAGAGAGAGAGAGAGATGGAGTATTATGCTAAGTAGAATAAACATAATAAACAGCAAATACTACACGGTACATGTGATACATGTTGAATCTAAAAAGTGAATCTCCTAGAAAAAGAGAACAAAAAAATTGGCTTAGAGGTTGGGATGGGGAAAATAATTAGAGACTGGTTAAAGGGTACAGTAAGAATTGTCAGTGATATGACTGAATAATACCTGAGCTTCTAATGTAAAACATGGTGACTATAACTGATAACACAATGGTACACTTTAAATTTTCAAGAGAGAAGTACTTAAATGTTATCTCACATGTGTGAGGTCATCGATGTGTTAACTAGATGGAGGAATTCTCACACAAAGCATAGATATATCAAATCACTATGATGTGTCCCTTAAATGTCTTACAATTATGTATACGGGCTATGCTTTAATGAAGATGAAATAAAATAAATAATAACAGAGGCAGTTATTTCGCTTAAATTATATACTTTCAGGAAATATCAGCAAATTGGAACAATACAAGACTCAAGGTGGACTTCTGCAGAATGCAGACTTGTAGTGAAAGGGCAGAAGAAGAGGTAGGACAAATTAAATCTAATGATCAGAAGTTATAAATACAGAAGGGCATCCAAAATCCAAGGGAAAGAAGGGGCTAAAAAAAAAACTGAAATGTTCAAAAAAGTATGTTATTGGTGGCCCTCCCTGGTGGCGCAGCAGGTTAAAGCGCAGCACC
>NW_004567114.1:15102992-15114384 GCF_000260355.1 Condylura cristata
AGTCTCAACACCAGGAAACTCTCAGCAGACACTGTGGTATGTATTTGATCCCCAACCAGGAAGCTGACACACATGGTGCAGCAGATCTCTTCTGTCTCACTGGCTGCGCCTCTCAGCAGTGTATTTCAGTAGATCCACCTATTCTGTCTCTGGTGAATCTCTCAGCTCCCACACCTCTGGCCTGCATCTCAGTTCTTGTATGCATAAATAAATAAATCTTTAAAAAAGAAATGGAATGAATCCCTGTTGCCTCTGTGAGGTTCTGACCTTAATCATCTAAAAATGTCCATTTCCTTTGAAAATTTCTTTACAGCCCTAGAGGCGTTTTTCCATTTATGGACCAGTTCACCACATGTTGCCAAGGATGACAGCTTTCTATCCCCTCTTCTCTTGTCTTTTCTCCCTCTCAGTTAGGTTCCTTGGGTCATAACTATTATTTTCCCCCAGCCATGATGACAGACATTTCCATTCAAATTTTCACTAGCTATACAGAACTCATTTAGTTCTCACCAAAAAATATGTCTGCCTTTTGCTGCAAACTTTTTGGTTTTCAAAAAAACCAATCTTCTCCCTTTGAGTTCCAAAGTGGCTCTGAATGGTCCAAACTGGAGAGGCTGGGAGTTGGAAAGTTGCCTCCTCTTACCTTTGAGTTCTACTCTACTTGAGAGGTAGCAATGGTTCTACCAGTCCAACCCCCCCCACACACACACACACACCCTACAGGACTCACACTTGAGTCAGGACGGTTGGGCTGACGGATCCCCGTGATAAACACCTTGACACACTCAGTACTGACTTGAATGCAGGCTTTCTTATTGGCTGTAAAAGCATTTTTGTTTGTCCCTTCTCTTCTTCTAAGTCCTCTTTAAAAAGGCTTCTTGAATTCTTGAAAACACACATCTCTAAAGCCAGCACTGATCAACCAGCATCATTAATGTCCTTTCATGTATGGATATGCCCATTCCTCTCCCCAGTTCAACACAAGAGCCATAGCATGTAGATTTCTTGCTATGCACCCATACTGTTACAGTAACATATTTGGCTTATTCCACTTAATTACCCATCCCAAAAATGTATAAAATGTTAATACTTTTAGATTTACATATGAGAAAACTAAGTTTTAGAAACATGAAAGTTTGCCAGCATCACCCAAAACCATGGCCCACCTTTACTGGCCTCTGAAGCCAACCTCTCCTCTTCATGTCATTCTGTAAGTGCCTTCAAGGCAAACGTTCTGTTGGATCATTCTCCACTGCACCGGAAATTCCTGATAGTAGAAATGGCTCAGAACTGGTAGGGTATCAACTGAGAATTGTTGAATAAATGACTAATGGTGGAAGATACATCTCTCCCTGGAAATTGACTTTGGAATTAATTTGAGATGCAGCTTAGATATGTATACGAGTCTCCAGCCAATCTATTATTTAGTACTTATTCACTGTAACATCTATATCCTTATTCTGGGCTTTGTGAGGAAAAACAAAGAAGAAATGCAAGCCCTAACTTCTTGGAGTTTTTGTTTTAAATAAGCAACAACAAAACCACCTAAGGGAATAGCCAGAGCTTCCCACCTCAACCAGCAGATAGAGGTCAGGGAGACCCAAGATGTATTCAGGAGAGGTTGGCTCTCAGGACACAGTTCTGGAGAGGGCTAAGCCTCTGAGAATAATCAGCATGAACCATAAACCACTTCGTGGACGATGGCTAAACAACTCAACTTTAAACCCAAATCTATTTTGACTCGAAAATAGATTGCCCATGACAAACTACTCATTTTTAAGTTCTGTGGAGTGCCTCAACAGCCCAAAATAAGAGATGCTGCATTGCTCCCAGACCTCTTGATAGTGACTGAGATGAAAATACACTCACCGAAAACGCTGAGTATCTTCAATGTGCCCCTTCAACTCCACTCTGCATGTCATATTACCGGGAAATGCACCTTGCTCCGCACTCAAGATTGATCTTTGTGGGCCATATCAACAGGTTTACTTGTTCCTGCATTCTGCTGACAGGAAGCACCTGTAAGTGTTGGAGGGAGAATAAATTCTCTGCATATATTACCCTAGTTCATCCCCCTTTCTCTCTACTGCATCAAATCCAGTTGACCCCTTTACACAGAGGAATCTTTCTCTTTCCTCTCCTCTCTTCCTTTTCCCACTCCCTATATAATTGGTAATGAATGGGTTGCCCTATTATTCTCTCTTATCCTTTGTTATTCCCCTGTAATGTGACTGCATCATTGTACATAGTCTGTTCTGTGAAATTTCACCAAAAGACCCTGGTTGAGGTATATCCATCTATTTCCTTCTAGGTTCCTGCCTTCCTGACATACCAATACTACAGATATATACTTCACTGAGAGAGGAAAAAAGACATGCTGTGCCCATAGGAAATTAAAGCATACTTGTAGAAGCTGGAGAAGCCACTCTTTATGGAGATGTATCATTTGTTTAATTAAAGTCTAATGCCAGAGAAGCTCTTAGATTGCAGGTAAGACTTCATGAGTAGAGAGACCACGTATAAACCAGAAATGAAATTCTAGATCATTCCTTTCCTCTGGTTCTGCAATCTGGCATTTTCTCCCTGGCTAAAATCGGGGGGGGGGGAGTCTTAGCTTTTCTCAGGTGTCACGGGAATCATGCAGTGAAAGGATTAATGGATATTTATGCACATACTGATTCACAACCTCCTAAGTCTAGTTAATAGAAATCACATGCCATTCATTACACACATGCACGCTCTTAAAAGCACTCTGGAGAGTTATTCATAGGAATATTGTGGCCAGAAGGTGAAGGCTTACAACAGCCTGTTGAGGTGCAAGTTGGAATGTGTAAGATATGCAGTTTGGGTTAGCAACAATATGAGAACTAGGGGATTGTCCTAGTAAATCACCAAGAAGTAGAGGAATTGCTATAAAAACGATGGCCAAGTGAAGGGCTATCCACTGTCCTCCAGGGTGAAGATTTTAAATGCCACCTTGCAAATTCAGCAATTCTTAATGTATGCTTTGATATGCTTATAATTATTTCTTTATTATATATATATATATACATTTTATATTTAACCAGATTTTTTTTCATCCAAGAAGATAACTTTTATACCTGCTTCCTCCCATGACTCAGTGTAACTTAGCCTAGTTAGCAAAAAAAGAAGAAAACATACTTCGAATTTCATTCCTTACATGACTATGCTTCCCATGCTTTAGAAAGAGTTTGAACATTCAAGATTTATCTGGACTGAAGCAACTTACGACTGGGGACTTTTTAATAAAAGTGTATTTAGGTGGCATGCATGTAAATACTATATTAGCAATGACTTTTATGAATGACAGGCAGGGGTAGGGGAGACTGAAAATATTTTTGTTCCATCCACATGCAAAGTCAACTTAAGGATCAGTCTGCAGTGATAAGTAATCATGAACTAGATGTCTCTGAGGAATTTTCTAAAGCACTGTGATAGTTTTGTTAAAATAGCAATATCACCATATAAGAAAATAGAGCCAAAAGGGCCTCAAATTGGTTAAAACTAGAAAATGAGATTTTATTGAGCTTGATTTAAGATTACATTTGTTTCTTTATGAAGTTATAACTTCAGCCATGACAGGACTCACACTGATAATGTCACTGAACCTTGTCATATCTTAAATCTTAAGGCAGAACACATTTTTGAATTTTAACCATTTTTTAATACTTTACCTCATGGTAACATTGTTCCTGACTTACCATTACTTTGTAATGTCACTGAGGCTAAAGTGAACTTATCTAAGAACATAGGGTCAGTAAGTGGCAGAAAAAAAAATTCAAAGTCAAGATTTCCATGCCTAGATTGTGAACCATTTTCACCAGGTAAACATTTTTCTTTATGCCAAATTGATTATCTTATTATTCCACATTTTCGAGAAGTGAAGCCATCAATGCAGAAGTAAGTCCAACACAATTCTAGGCAAAGAAAGGTTTTGCAATTTTGAGGCTTACTGGCACTTGCAAATGGAATCTAAAAATTGAAGGGCTTCCATTTCGTTCTTTGTCACCTCTGTTCCTTTTCTCACTCTACTCAGAAGAAATTATTTTGACCTAAGTCTAAATCTATTCTTTGTAACAATATATGTTCTGCATTTTAGTCTTGGGGAGGAAATAATAAAATAAAAGAAATGAATATAAAGCCTAGTGCTGTTGACTGTTTTCAGTTCAATTGGTCTCTTACTATTATCCTCACCACGACTGAAATACCTTTTAAGAGATAGATGGCTCATCCTGAAGTCATCCAATGCTAGTAATAGCCTATCACTAGGATTCTACCAGAGGGGGGAAAAAATTATTTTTTTTTTCAAGATTTATTTATTTGTGCATACAGAACTGGGGTACAGCCAGAGGCTCAGGGGTGGTGAGAGGCTTCACCAGAGACAGAGCAGGGAGCAGAACAGGCAGATCGACGAAGTACACTGCTGAGGGGAGCAGCAGGCGGGTCAGGAGAGGTCTGCCACGCCATGTGGTCACCTCATGGGCAGGCGGGAATGGAACTCATGCGGAAGTGGCTTTAGCTTCTCAGTGCTGTGCTTTAACCGGCTGTGCCACCAAGGAGGGCCGAAAAAAGGCATTTTTAAAGTGCATCTTTCCTTCTAATTATGCCTTGCAAATGTGTGAGTTGCTACTGTCTGCCCACTCCCTACTAGATTATGGTACAATCTCAGAACTCCAGGAGAACTCAAGAATCCCAGTATTTAAAAAGGCATTGATTCAAGAGAAAATATAGCTTAGTTATTACAGGAAGAAGGTGGCATAGGAAAGGCTACTTTGTAGTGATCAGCTCATATCAAAATCAATAGTGTTCTACTAGAAATTTAAGTCCATCAATAGTTCTGCTTCCTTTCCAGGAGAGGTAAAAGAATTGGAAGGGTTGGGTCTTTCATACCTGAAGGAAAGTGGTATTAAAATTGAAAAAGATTGAAAGTCATCAACATGGAATATAATGGAATGACTAGTCAATGTTCCATCCTGTTTGAAGTTTTCAGAACATCTCTAGAGAATAGATTACCTATGGGTGAAAGTCACACCAAGAATAAAGGATATATATAAAATAAAATTCTATTCAAAAGCCAAGACATTCAAATGAGGGTATTGGTTCACAAGTAAGTGGTAAAAAGTCAATGTTCTCTTGGAAATAAGAACATATTAAAGTCAGTTGTTGTTGCTTTTTTTTTTTTTTTTCTGCCTAAAGGTATCGTCAGACAGCAGTAAATCCTCTTTAACATCCAGGGTTAAGGGCTCTTATTAATCCTCAGAAGTTTGGAAGATGAAAATTCAACACAAATACAAGAGACTATATATATATATATATATATATATATATATATATCTTGAAGTTTAAAATGGTTTAGAGCATCCATTGTTAAATCACACTTTAAAAATCCAAACACAACTGCCACTCTAAAGAATATTCAAGGACAGCAAAGCTGGCAAAAGACATCCCAACCTACCTATATAAATACACACAGCACAGTTGATGGATATAGATACAATGCAAGAAACCTTGTGAATATACTCTTACACAGATTTCCTCACTCCTAAAGCATTTCTGAAACTCTCAGAAAATGATGATTCAAGAAGCTCCAGAAATGTTTTTGAATCCCAGTCATACATCCAGTAAGTATCATGGACCAGGAAAACAAGCAGAATTATTTCTCTATTTCTGTGTCTCTCCTCTCTAGCCACTAGTTTTTTTGTTTTGTTTTGTTTTTAATATAGCAAGCCTTAGTTGTTTTCCCCCCTGCTGTGGTGTTTGTTTTTCTGGTGAATATATCATATATAAGAAGTACAATGTAAGTGTAAAAAAAAAAAAAAAAGAAAGAGTGTCATGAGGACCCTAACTGGTGGCACAGTGTATTGGAGTACGGCTCTGTGAAACTGATGTTGGCCACTTCAGTGTGAGTTCAATCCCTGGCCCTAGAGCCGACCCACAGAGCACAGCAGATCTCTCTTGCCCCACCTGCTGCTCCCCTTAGTAGTGTACTTTGTTAATCTGCCTATTCTGCTCCCCACTCTGTCTCTGGTGAATTCTCCCACTGCCTCTGCAAGTCTGACCTGAACCCCAGTTCTATATGCACAAATGAATAAATCTGTAACAAAAAAAAAAAAACTGTATCATGATCCAAAATGAAATCTTCATATTTCAACATATTCACAGAGCTCCATTTTTCTAATACGTAATACTATCAAAGTCAACCTTGAAGTATTTTATAGGCTCTTCTTATTTATCCATTTACAATTATTCATTTAAGAACACTTATTGTATTTTCCTCCATCCTAAAGGTAATTACTTTTTTATGGATAATACTGTAAAAATCTATGAAAATAATATAATTTGCCAATTATTGATGATGACTTGTTGACATTTGCTATACTTCCGGTGTTTTTCATTTCTTGTTGATATCATTAATCAATAGATTATGTTTAACTGGCTTGGCAGTTCACAATCTTTTTTTTTTTTTAAGATTTATTTATTTTTGCATACAGAACTGGGGTACAGGCCAGAGGCTCAGAGGCAGCGAGAGGCTTCACCATAGACAGAGTGGGGAGCAGAACAGACAGACTGACGAAGTACACTGCTGAGGGAAGCAGCGGGTGGGTCAGGAGGGGTCTGCCACGCCATGTGGTCACCTCCGGGGCAGGCGGGAATCGAAGGCAGTTCACAATCTTTTTAATGTGATAATATCACCCAACCATCCAAGCTAGAGAATTGAGACGCATTCTAGATCCTACACTTTTCCTTACAAAACTCAATTTCAATATGTCACTAAATACTTTATATTCTATTCTGTTAAGTCTGTTAGTTTTCTCTCTATGCCAAAATGCTACAGCCTTAACTCAAACTATATTATCTCTCATCTTGGCTATGAAAAAAGACTTCCTTCCTGTACCTGAAATTAGGTCCACATTTCAATGGATCAATTATTACTATTTCCAAAATTATTACTTTTAGGGGTGGGAACTTTATGGGAACTACACCTGAGAGGAGAAAGACTATATTGTACAAAAAATGTACAATGAAATAAACCAGAAAGGAAAAAGAAAAATATCAAATGGTCTCACTTATAAAAGGAATGTAAAGAAAAACAAAGGAATCATAAAAAAATAACTATAATAAAGTATAAATCAAAATCATCAGTCAACTATAGACAAGGACACCCTGTAGGAGAGGAGGAGGGAGAAGGGCCAAGACAGGGGTGGGAAGAGCACAAGGGACTATGGTGATGGCACACAGGTCAACTGGTAGTGAGAATTTCATGGGGAAACCATACATTGTACAACAATGAAGGTAATAGAATGAATATATTAAAAATATATATGATATATATGTAATATATTAAAAGAAAAATCATTACTTTTAGCACACTGAAGTTTACATTATTCTCTTGCTTTAAGATATTTCAGTGGTTTTCCATTTTCCTGGAAAACATCAAACTCCTTACCATGGTACCCAAAACCACCCCCTGTCCTCTCTTTCAGTCTTTATTCTGCCTGCTTCACCCCCCATTTCCTCCCCTTTCCATTTCAAACATTTTGAGATGCTCCCAGTTCTCCAAACCACCACAGTAATCTTGGCCTTTCAGTGATATCTTCATCACCATTTCTTTTCTGAAGACCACACTTGCTTTTCCTGTCACTGTCCAGGTAGAACAATCACACCCTCCTTTATGGTTCACACTAGTCTATTCTCTTACCTCTACATTCTGCCTTCACCTTTTAAGTGTTTTGCTCCCCTCCTGTACTTGTTGATTGTAGAGACATTGTCTTATTCATCTTTGCACATCCAATATTTGGAGTTTAAGCTCAGATACAAAAAAGAAGTTCAACACTGTCTTAAAATGTGGTGTTTTCAGCTGCCCTGGTGGTGCAGTGGGTTAAAGCACAGCACTGAGATGCTAAAGCCATGCAGCATGAGTTTGATCCCCGCTGGCCCCAAAGGTGATCCACATAGTGTGGCAGATCTCTCCTGACCCGCCCGCTGCTCCCCTCGGCAGTGTACTTCATCGAGCTGCCTGTTCTGCTCCCCACTCTGTCTCTGGTGAATCCTCTTACCACCCCTCTGGTCTGTACCACAGTTCTGTTTGCACAAATAAATAAATATTTTTAAAAAATGTGGTGTTTTCATGAATGGCATCCAAAAACCAGTTGAATATCATTTGAACAAACCACCATGTTATTCCTATGCCTGTGTTATCTTCACTCTACATTTAGCTATTTTTTGACAATGCTCAACAGCCACAAATGAAGGACAAATTCAGCCTATTTAAAATCCCCATGGAACAACAATTCATAAAATTCTATAAAGAGATGAAACTTAGCAAACACCACAAAGTCATTATGAGAAAATTGTCATGCACTAAATCTGCTCAGGACTGTGGGGTGCTTAACTGATAGTCACACTTGTTTTGGGATGTTTGCCTAGAAATGTTCTTTTAATAAATGTCCTAAATAAGATGCATAATTTAGCTCCTTTTCTATATCCTACTGGCCAGATGCCAGCTCTGAGCCACTGCTCTGCTTCTCTCTTTCCCTCGCCTCTTGATCTCTCACCAGTTCTCTCTTGCATTTGACTCAGCACCAAGGTTACCTGCTGGCCTAGCACACTCTCATTAAAAAACCATCACAGTGGTGCCTGATGGCTTCGTTTCTGCCCCAAAAGGTTCAATTTCTATAGAACAAGTAGAGAGCAACTTCTCTCCAGATTCCTATGCCCAGCTCTATGACATGCACACAGACAGTAAGATGAAAGACTGAGAAGTCCGGTCCTTACTGGGTGGATGAGAGAGCTCTCTGCATCTCTTCCCTCTTACCACCTGCCTGGACTTTGTTCAAGTTCTACTTTCCTTTGGAAGTTATCAAGGTCAGTGTTCAAACATGCTTTTTTGGCTCCTAGGCAGCCTCCCAAAACCCAATAAGCTGAGATTTAGAAGATTTTATGGTCCAAGGTAGATTGCTGGGAATTTATTCCCTATTTAGTAACTTGCATCACCTCAATGACCTATCGTTGAACTTTTCCTATCTTAATAAAATGAATCATGCAAAAAAATAATAACCATCCATTTGGTTAGTACATAACCCTCATTCATACATACACACAGTCATGTGAACTTCTTACAAGGTCAACATGCCAGAAGAGCTCTGAACACTGTTCTCACTTTTCTTTCTAGCTAAGCATGAAGCTATTGCTTGATTTAGTAACTATGAGAGTGTCCTATCTGTTCCTGCTGTGGGACTCATTAAAATTCAGTTTCCATAAAACACGATTGGCCTAGAATTTTATTCATAGTGCAGGATAACTTCTAGGAAATAATTATTTACAGGTATGACAACCATTCAATCTCTAGCCTCGTCAAGAGACTGGGCTCAAGAGTTTGTAAATATGTGAAGGCTTCTTAGAATGCAGACATACAGTAAAACCACCTTTGAATTTATTTTAAAATGATGTTAATTATTATCATTTCTGACATAAAGTACTTTATATGCTTTAGATAATTGGTCCTTACAACAGCCTTATAAGATAAACTCTCATCCTGCAGTTGAGACTGAATCACCAATGCTGTCAGAAGTTGGTCATTTTACTTTGCTTTTTCAAGTTTTGGAGCTAGGATCTTAAAGCCCATTCGATTAATTGTGGCATCTTCTTTACCCTTACCTAAGCCACATCTGACTTGAACAACCAGAAAAACAGGGATAAAAACAGATGCTTCCTCAAGAAACTGCCTTATAATGACTGGGATTAACTCACAGCTGACTGGACTACTTTTTCCCTTATGTTGATCCAGGACTGTGAATCTTCATCTCTCTTCACTGGGTTGCAACACAGCCTCAGCATGCCATGCTTTCCTCCCCAGCTGTTAACATTGTGCACTATGGCACTGCCTGCTCATGGGCCAACCCATGGAGGGGAGGCTGTGTGGAGCATGGCATCTGACAAAATGCAGGTCATAGCTCTGAGTGAGCATTATTCATTCTGTCGGTTAAATTCAGAGGCAGCAGCCTGCATTTCTCCCACTGGGCTGCTAAGAGGAACTGCAGAGCATAAGGAGACATTTTAAAAATCAAAATACTATGCTCAGTTCTCCCATGTTGAGAAGGGCATGTCAATTCATCTCACAGAGACCTCATGGGGCAGGGTTTTGTCAACACACTGCAGTGGTCCCTGTGTCCTAATTTAAAATATTTCGGTTCTGTTTTACACTAGGCATTTGATTTTTTGTTCCTAAACCAAATCCACAGTTTGCATTGTGTAGCGAAGCAAAGAAAAGCATGGCCATTTTACAGTTATTTTTTTCTTAAATAATATCCAGTCTCAGGCCCTCCCTGGTGGTGCAGCGGTTTAAAACACAGCACTAAGAAGCTAAAGCCACTTCAGTATGAGTTCGATCCCCAGCCCTGAAGGTGACCCACATGGTGTGGCAGACCTCTCCTGATCTGCCCGCTGCTCCCCTTAGCAGTGTACTTCATCAGTTGGCCTGTTCTGCTCCCCACTCTCTCAGGTGAGTCATTTCACCACCCCTGCACAACTGACCTGTACCCCAGTTCTGAATCCATAAATAAATAGATCTTTAAAAAATATATTAAAAAAGAATCCAGTCTCAAACTTACCAGTTCCTCAAAGTAAAATCAAGGTAGAGGGTGATTGTTTATATTTATAAACTATTGTTTTGTTATCTACTAAGCCAAATTTAATTGCTTTGAATTTCCAAATGAATTTTAGGATGAATTTCTCAATTTGGGAGAAAAAAAAGAGAATTGAACCCATAACAAAATGTGGAGAATAATGTCATTTGTAAAGTATTGTCTTCAAATCTATGAATACAGGATATCTTTCTATTAGTTTCCTTATTAAATTTCATTCAATAATGTTTTGTACTGTAAACTTTTTGCAGGCCTTTAATTTATTTATGTGGTTTATTCTATTTGATACTGTTGTAAATAAAATTGTTCCCTTAATTTCATTTTTGAATGTTTATGACTAGGGTATAGATATATACCATATATTTTTTGTGTATTAATCTTATATCCTGAAACCTTGTTAAACTTGTTTATTAATATAGTAGTTTTTCCTAGATTCTTCAGAATTTTCTATAATCATGTAACAATACTTTAGTTCTTCATCTCCAGTCTAGATCCTTTTATTTTTTTCTTGCCCTAATATCAGCTCAGAATAGAGATAATTTTATTTTAAATAATATAATAGTTTTTATATCATTTTGTGCTTTTTGCCATCTCAATTGTAAACCCCGTGGGCTTCCCATCACCAGATCACCTGTGTGCCATCACCGTAGTCCAATGCACTACCCCCCCCATTTTTTATCCCATTCCACACTCTGGTATATATGTTTTTTTATTATTATTATTATTAT
>NW_004567114.1:15114484-15123972 GCF_000260355.1 Condylura cristata
TATTATTATTATTATTATTTTCTCCCCTGGTCCTTTATGCTCCTACTATGAGTGAAACCATCCGACATTTTCTTTTTCTTTCTGATTTATTTCACTAAGCATGATCCCTTCCAGCTCCATCCATGTTGCTGCAAAAGGCATGTGTCAATATTTTTGAACATGGAATAATATTCCACTGTGTATATGTACCAAAACTTTTTATTTCAGTCATCTACTTTTGGGCATTTGAGTTGATTCCATGCTTTTTCTATTGTAAATAAAGCAGCAAAAACATAGGGGGGGGGGTTGCAGGTGTAGTTTTTAATCAGTGTTTTTATGTTTTTTGGGTAGATACCTAGGAGTGGGGTTGCTAGGTGATATGGAAGCTCCATTTTTAGCAGTTTGAGAAACCTAAAATGGAGATAGCTTTAATTCTCAATTTCCACTTTTTTGCTGCCTTTTCTTTCATTTCTTTAAAGATTCATTTTTTATTTATTTATACATGGAAGAACTTGGGTGTAGGCCAGAGGAGCAGGGGTGAGAGGATTCACCAAGAAAAGAGCGGTGATCATAATAGGTGGATCTACTGAAATACACTGCTGAGGGAAGCAGCAGGCAACACAGGAGAGGTCTGCTACACCATATGGGTTCACAACCTGGTGGGAATTGAACTTGTGCTGCAGTGGCTAGGGAAAGCTTGATACCACAGAAACTTTATCCCCTGCACCAACAAGGAGGCCTCTTTTATTTCTTTATTATTTAATGGTCTTGGCTAGGACATCCAGGAAAATGTTGAATAAAGTGGAAATCCTGACTAAGAATATTATCATTGTCTTGTTTCTGATTCTGAGAGAAAAGCATTCAGTCTTTTACCATAAGTACAGTTCTAGCTGTGAGCTTTCCCATTCTCTTCTACATGTAGATCACTTAGCATTTTTAGTCATGAATTTGATCTTGCCATATTATTTCTCTATCTATGGGTCATGTCCTTTATTCTATCAATACCTTGCATTATAAAAAAAAAATTCAAAAGTTAAAACATTGTATTTCCTGGATAAATCCCATTTGATCATTGTGTATAATCCTTTTTACATTCATGAATTCAGTTTATGAGCCTTTTGTTGGGGATTTCACATGGACTTTGCTGTACCCACTTGAGATATCTGCAATGCTAAGCCATTGCCTCCGATTGTTTTGTTTTGGTATGGATTTTGGAAAATGTCATGCAAATTGTACTTTCCTCACTGAATGGTCTCTTTTACAGCTCAAATAAAGACACAATCAGAAAGCAGATAAACTGGTCAAACAGTAACAGTTCTCTGGGGATGGGATGTTTTGAAGAGCACCAAGCCCATTTCATTACATTCCCTCCTGTGACCCACTGCTGATTTTCAGAAATTTTCATTCATAGGGCATATTTTTTAATTTTATCCTCCTTTTTGGGAAAAGATTGAGTCAACACTGACCCAAGACATTAGTAAAATGGCATATAATCTTACACTGTTTAAGTTCTAAATGAAAAATATTTGGGAAAAAATCTCTTTCAAGAAGTCTTAGTCAGGGTCCCCTTGGTGATGCAGAAGTTAAAGTCTCAGCACCATCAAGCTATTACCAGCCACTGTGTCAAGAGTTCAATCCCCAGCCAGGGAGCTGTCCCACATGGTGCAGCAACCTCTCCTGTCTTACCACTGCTCCCCTCAGCAGTGTATTTCAATAGATCTGCCTGTTCTGCTGCCATTCTGTCTCTGGTGAATCTCTATGTCTGCATTGTTGGCCTAAACCCTAGTTCTTGTATGCATAAATACATAAAAATAATTATTTTTTAAAAGTCTGTCACCTTCACCAAGTTAGATTTGTTAAATTCACTTTTTTGTATATTGCTTTAAAATGCTTGCCCATAGTCTTCAAACAACATGTTCTCTTATTGTTATGTGAATAATGCACTTTAAAATCTGAAATGGTTTTACTGAATGTCTGGTGCTAAAAGGTGAGGGAATAACACTATATCCTAGGAGAAATAAATGTTATGTTCTCCTTCTAAAAATGAGTAACTATCATTTTGTCTACATATAAATATGGTTCTTAGTATACCTACACTTTTCCCCATTTTATTGTAAAATGACCACGTATCACCTAAGTTAGGATCTTTGGATAGTGAAGCTTTAATGGAATTTTAAAATATCACTATGATATTAAATGTAATTCAGCTTTTCTTATAGGAAAGTTAAAATTTAAACTTAAAATATATGGGTATATACTCTTATTTGATACCTGTACAAGGAATCAACCTTTTATAATGCAATAGCATCTGTAATAGAATCTGTGGCTTTTATCTTTTTTTTTTTTATTAAGGGAACATTATTTTACAGCATGCATAGGTTCACTAATATAGGATCCCAGCTCTTCAGATGCACGTTACTACACTGCAACCACCAACAAAAGGGGCATATAAGAGGAAGCCACATCCTCTAGTCTTCCTTGAAGCTAGAAATGACTGTGTTATAAGTTCTGATCAATAACGTATACGTAGGACTGATTTTTGCAACTTGTGTGCAATACCCTAACTGGAATGTGAAAGGAAGGCTAGCATAATATTTTACTGCTTTCCAATGAATAGAATAGAATAGAAATCCTGGATTTTTTACAGACAAGCAGATCATCAGATAACTTTAGGGTTATAAGCTACATTCTTGATACTTGTAACCAGTTGCCAACGTCTTCTGTAGACAGAAAAATAAATTCTTGTCTTATTAAGACCACTGTTATTTTGCATTTTAATCACTCCCAGATGAGTCTAATCTTATCAGAGAGAGAAGCTCTCAAAACTTAGAGACTTACTTTTCTATGTTAGCGAAGCTATAAATACATCCTAGAAATTCAATTAAATTACTCACTCATGATGAGTACAGTCAGTGCTTTGGAAGACTAAGATCTCTAATATGATAAAATGGATATTCTGAAGTAGAATTATTTATGCAAACAGGAAGATACACACACCAGATAACTTCTTATCAAAACTGAAGTTGACCTCTTTGCACTTTCAATCAACTTTACAAGGTTCTGAATATTCATCCATTAAGAATGTGTGCTTTATTTGCTTGGAAATATTATTTGTCTCAGTATCATGTTATTTTTTCATTATAGATTCCCACAATCCATCTGGAAAGGTCTTTTCTGATTTCCCTAGGCAACATTTACAAGCACAAATCTGCATTCCCACAGTATTTTATAAACAACTTCTATCATCAAATTTATACATTATAATTATACATGAGCTTCACGCATCTATCTTGTTTACTGTGTCATAAACATCTCAAAATAAGTGACAGCATTCTATCCATCTTATGTTTTTAACACTCCACACAAAACTTATAGTAGTAGACTTTATTAGTCTTCCATTGCTCTGTAAGTAGCTGTCACAAATCTAGTGCCTCAAAACAATACCCACTTACTCTCTTATACCCATCAAGGGTCACAAGAGAAGATGGGCTGGATGAGTCTCTTTACTATGGTCTTACAAGGCAAAATCAAGGCCATTTCCAGGCTGTGTCCTAGCCTCAGGACCTAAGGGTAATTCTGCTTCCACGCTCATTCAGGTTGTTGTCAGAATTCAGCTCCTGGGGTCCTCCCTGGTGGCACAAAGGGTTAAAGCACAACTATTAAGCTGTCCTGTAGCCCTTGTAATGTGAGTTCGATTCCCAGACAGGGAGCTGACTCTCATGGTGTGGCAGACCTGCTGTACTTTACTCCAACTGTCTCCTGTCCGCTCCCAACTCTGTCCCTGGTGAATCATCTCAACCCCCAACCCTGCACTCTGGCCTATACCCTAGATCTTGTATAAGTAAAAAATATATTAAAAAGAAAAAAAAGGAGAGAAAAGAAAAGAAAAAGAAGTCTGATCTTTTTAGGAACTGATGCAAGACTGAGAGGTCATCATTCTCTTACTTCGAGAGACCTTTTGCATTTCCTGTGATGAGTTCCATCATATCCACAATGGATTATAGTATGACAACTCCTTTCTATGCTTTGAATCTGTCTTACTTTTCTACCATTAGCGGGGGAATAAAATATATCTTTTCCACTTTAAAGGGCTCATGTAACTTTATTATTTCATGGAGAATTCATTTGGAAATGACTTCTGAAGACTTTGATGAGAGTCCACATATTCTTTAAGTTAACATCATTCATTTTCTTACTTAGAGTCTCTTAGTTCACCCCTAACTTCTAGCTTAATATTTATATAAGCTAGAAATATATATATATTTATAATATTTGAGGATTAAAGGATGCTTTCATTCACTTCAAACATAGATAATTTCTGTGATAACAATGGTAGATCCTAACCTATAAAAGTCTCTCCCTAAGTTAAGAATTATCTGAGTTTATTTTCATATTCAAATATGTGAGTTTTATTTGATCTTTAGGGGCTAGTTATTTTGAGGCCAGAAAAACAAAACACAATCAAAAAATTCTTAGTTAGACTCACATCCAACTAACTCATGACAATCCAAAGGGGAAAATGAAGATTCCCTTCTCTACTTTTCTAATTCAGCCTTATCCAGCACAATGGAAAATAATTTGGCTTGAGAAATATAAAGAAGATTAATGGAAACATTAACTTCCTCCATTCATGTGAATTAGTTATTAGATAAAACTGAGTCAAAACATTTACCAAATACTGTATTCTTATCTGGGGAAACAGAAAAAGCATGTATTTCTTAGGATCAGATGACAAAGTTCAAGAGCACATAGAGTATTGGTAAATCCATAAGCATCAAGTTTAGCTCACTTGGAAAAATATACACAATGTTCTGACATCAAATATAGACAAAAATTTGAGAAATTTAACGAAGTTATGATAAGCTATGTGAGCTTATACTGATTTCAAAAAATAGATTTCAGCACTTCCAATATATATTATGTTATGTACTCAAGTATTGGTGAAAATTGTTCATAGTCATAAAACCTATTAAGCTTTTCACTTATGAGGGCATCCTAGGGAAAACTTTTTAGAAAGAAAACAGCAAATGCTTCATTTTATAAAAAATATTGTTGTAAGATTAGCAATAAATCCTGTATCAAAACCCACCCTGAGTTATCAATAATTGAAATGTATTTTTGTTTTAATCCTACATACTAGCCTAACAATATGCATGAATCATTATGTTCATTTTATAGTTAATAAACATAAATCTATGGGAGACAATAACACATTTCTTTCAAGTAGTTGAAAGATGCTGGACCTGAATTTAAAAAAGCAGGCTTTTAGATCATATGAGGATCTATACAAGAAAAATATTTTGTTTATTTCAAATTTCATATAATGAGGATTGAGGGTTGTGAATTCCAAAAACACATCAAAATTAAAAACCTGGAAGTGATTAAATAAAAACTGAAAGCATTTGGCACACAATATATCATTATAGTCATAAAAGTTATAGACCGTTCCCTCCCTCATGGCACAGTAAGTTAAAACACAGCACTACGAAGCTCAAGCCCCTTCAACATGAGTTCAATCCCCACCCTGGATGTGACCCAAATGCATCAGTAGAGTGTATGGATAGCAGTTACTAAGACTTAATATCTGAAGTGATCTAAAATTGTCATCTAGAAGGTTTGTAGTACAAAGCCCAATAAATTACCTGCTAAAACAAAAGCAAGAGCTACACAAACTCTCCCAGAAATTTGAAGAAGAAGAGACAGTATTTTCAGCTCATTCAAGATGCCAGTGCTACCTGGGTAGAAAAACAACACAAAGGCATTACAAGGTCAGAAAAGCATAGATGCAATTTCTACAAAACCATACATGTTAAAATGCAAGGCCCAATATCAATCAACTAAATATGCCAAATTAAATTATTCTAACAATAGATTCAGAAAAAGAACTTGACAAAATCCAAAGTACATTTCTGAAAAATGTACTTTCACACCAAAGTAGGAATTAAAAGGAATATTTTTACCGGATAAAAATACCTACACCTAATGTATTCAAATGTGAGTGCTTTCTCCTTAAGATCAGGAATAAGTTAAGATTCTGCTTTCACTGTTATTTAATACAGTATTGTAGATTTAATCTGGTAGAACACAAGAAACAGAAATGGATGATTTTGAGATTTTAATGGAAGAAGTTAAAATGCATTTATTTGCAGGTGATATAACTGTCCACATATGAAGTCTTAAACAACTACAAAGGAGCTACTAAAAATATTAAGTGAAGTTGGCAAGGTCACAAATTAACAAGGGCACAAGATAAAAGATCAATATGCAAATTTATTTACCTATATTCTAGCAAAAACTATTAGAAATTTTTAAAACTTAAGACAGCACTAGGTTTTTTTTTTTGTTGTTGTTGTTGTTTTTTAAAGATTTATTTATTTGTGCATACAGAACTGGGGTACAGGCCAGAGGCTCAGAGGCGGTGAGAGGCTTCACCAGAGACAGAGTGGGGAACAGAACAGGCAGATCGACGAAGTACACTGCTGAGGGGAGCAGCGGGCGGGTCAGGAGAGGTCTGCTGAGCCATGTGGTCACCTCTGGGGCAGGTGGGAATCAAACTTACACAAAAGTGGCTTTAGCTTCTCAGTGCTGTGCTTTAACCCGCTGCGCCACCAGGGAGGGCCAGCACTACGGTTTTTATAACAAATTACTATATATTCAGGGATTGTAAGAAAATATGTGCAAGGCTTGACTACTGAAAAATATAAACTACTACTGAAAGAAATTAAGGAAACCTAAGAAATGGAAGAATAAATTATTTTCTTGGGTCATAAAATTTAATATTAGTAAGATGTCAGTGTCCCTCATAACTCTCTATGGACTTTACTCAATCCCAACCATAACCACCAATAGTTTTTTCTCTTTTTTAGAAATTGCAAAGCTAATTGCAAAATCTTAAGGAAATGCAAAGGATCTAGAATACCAGGATAACTTTTAAAATAGCGTTTGGGGAATAACAATAACTGAATTTCAGATATTCTATAAAGCTCTAGTGCCAAGCTAATGGATGTCAGAATTAACAATAAGGACCTAGAATACATGCACACAAATATTATCAACTAATTTTTGATGAAAATTCAGAAGCAAGCCAAATTATCATAATGTGAACTTCAAATATGCACAGTTTTGTCAATAAAAATGTTCATAAAACCAAAGGAACAAATTTGACTTTATTTTCTCTATTACTTTTCATTTTCTAATTCAGGTGATTGCTGCTTTTACCTTTATTATATCCTTCCTGCTATTTTAATTTGCTCTAGTTTTTCTAATTTCTTAAAGTGGAAATTTTAACAAATGAATCTATTGCCAGGACAGTGTTTTTAAGTTTTGACATTTTAATATATATATATATGTGTGTGTGTGTTATGCCTTCACACCATGATTTTAACTTGCCTTTCCTTTTTCTCCTAATGGCCAGAAGTCACTCTCTGTATATCAGTCTAGCTGCTTGTCATTGGCATATCTTAATTTCTGAGTCATCTACTTGTAATTTCTTAAGTGGACTATTGAATTTTTTTTAATAATAGTTTATTTTTACATCATTTTGTGCCATTTTCCATCTTAGTTGTAATCCCTGTGGGCTTTCCATCACCAAATCACCAGTGTGCCATCACCATAGTGGACTATGGAATCTTTATTGTTGATATTCGAGAACTCTTTATATATTGTGCATATGGGCTATTTATTAATATGTCTTCTTAAATATTTAACCATCCTCACCCCCTGTGGTTTGACTCTTCATTGCCTTAACAATGTCTTTTTTAAATGTATAGGTTTTAATTTGATTAGTTTAATTAAGCAATTAATTTTATGTTACCTTGTATAACACAATCACAAATATTTTCTACTATGTTTCTAGTCTTTAATAGCTTGTAATTTTATATTTAGGCCTGTTATCCATGTGAGTCAAATTTATGTGTAATAAAATGTGTGAATTAAAGTTCAGGGTTTGCTTTTTTGCATATGAATCTCTAGTTCAATGTCAGATTACCTAGTAATCTGACATTGAACTAGTTCAATGTCAGATTACCTTTTTTTGCATATGAATCTCTAGTTCAATGTCAGATTACCCTAGTACTACAGAAGATGAGCTGGCCCTTCCAGGTCCTGCTATACATGATGGCATTTTTCTTCCTTCACAGAAGTCAACTTACAGCAGCATTTTTCTTTTCTCTCATAAACAGGCAAGATTCCAAAAGAAAGAGAAACCAAGACGTGAGATGTGAAGTATCTCACAATCTCTCCAACTCACATCTTAAAGGAACTTGCATGATCCATTTTAAGTCTGAATAGCTGAATTGTTTTTTTCCAGATTATGTCACCATAAAATATAGGATGCCTGTTTTCTTATAAAATAGTTTTTATTAACTATTCACCTCATTTTTCAATCTTCCAACAAAATAGATCATGCCACTTGCCAGGGCAGGTGATCAGGCCTCCCTCCCCTTCACTAGGGCTCGTCACATATCATGTGAGTCTACATGGGCAAAACATGCATGTAAACAGTGAACTGCTATTCAAATAATAGTTTGGGTTTCTCCCTATGGGTTTCACTGGTTAATAAGTTATAAAGCCACTAATGATTTTGAATAACTCTTTATTCGCAAGACTATCAAAATGCTTATCTTTTAAAAATAAATGAGAAAGGCGATTTCATTAACCCACACAGTCCAACAGCCTCATGACAAGGTTGATACTCTCATAATATGAGATACTTGTTTATTAGACAGAGATGCATAGCAGGAAGAAGACGCAAATACACTGAGCCAAGGTTTTGTAAAAACATAAAGGTTATTTGAAGAGGATAAAATATTAGAGGACACTTTCTGTTTGGTGTAGATTTCTTTCCATGCTGCCCTTTTTTAAATCCATTTTATAGATTTTGTAATTTTTCAAGAGGTAAGACTTTGCAGCTTAATTTATGTGATGATCAAGAGAAACTAATTCAAAAAGTAGACAACTTTTTGGAAGTGACTTTATCAGCCATAGGAAGGCGAAATGTAAAAGGAAAACCAATGTCATCACAAGTGACCTTCAGTCAGCAAAAACTTTCACTGAAAGTGCCAAACTTCCATGTAAGCATTTAAAATCACTGACTTATGTAACATAGTGGGAGGAACTCAAACAACAGGGCCTATTTCATGCATTTCAATTTTCAGCCAGAATAGCAATCTCCTCTCAATCTAATATAGCTGTTAGTGTAGAAACTGTGCCATTTTAATTGAGAGGTGTTTGTAACGATTGTGTCATAGACAAAGCCCATTGTCATTTCTAAGTTCAGACTTGACACTTACACATTTCCAGGTGAAGAGAGTAGAAGCTTCTTTATTGAGTCCTTCAATTGGTGAACATGAAAATGCACACTAAAAATGGCTCTCCCTGGTAGCACAGCGGGTTAAAGCACAGCACTAAGAAGCTAAAGCTACTTCCGCATGAGTTCAATTCCCGCCTGCCCCAGAAGAGATCCACATGGCAATGCAGACCTCTCCTGAACCACCCACTGCTCCCCTCAG
>NW_004567114.1:15124072-15125214 GCF_000260355.1 Condylura cristata
TTCGTTGATCTGCCTGTTCTGCTCCCCTCTCTGTCTCTGGTGAATCCTCTCACCCTCCACATCTCTGGCCTGTACCCCAGTTCCATATGAATAAATAAATAAATCTTAAAAAAATTTTAAAAAAATGCACACTAAAATAACTTTTGCTATGCAATTAGGTAAAGACCAGCATGCCCACTAGTCTACCTTCCTTCTTCCTCTGGTTTCACCTTCTAGCAATCTACTTTTTGAGACTATCAAATTTGAGAATGAAGAACTCAAGCTGAGTAAGTAACAATTAACAACAGTGGGTAAGAGAAAGATGATTCAGTTAAACAAAAATGAAGTCTACAATGGGAAAAGGAAATTCCTTACCAGCCTGCAGGGTTGTGATTAAAATGGAAAATAAAAAAATTAGATTCTTTAAGGAAACTCCTACAACTTGAATATGTAAAACATAATCCCTTATATTTAGAAATGTATTCATGTGTATAGGTATTTGTGTATTTATCTATGAATGTAGAGAAACATAGAAGATCACACCTCTGTATTATTAGAATTGCTAACACAAATATAAAAATATGATAATTAAGTGCATGGTAGAATAGGAGCAGAAAACCAAGTAAGTGAACTATACAAATTTTGCACTTGGGTTTTGATAATCACCAGCTGGACTCCAGGTAGATTTGAGTTTTTCTCATTTGTGAAATAACTGAATTTAACCAGATAACCACCATAGTCACTTTCACTACCCCAAAAAACACATCCTGGTTTTATATAAGTGAAATTACAGAGATCTTTAAAGTTATGTCTGCTATCTATACCATCATTAAGACACTGTGTTAACTAACTCTGTAGAAGGAGCTTGTGAAAACATAGATCTCAGAGCAGGGCTAATGAAACCCAAGTGACAGCAGAGATCTTCTCTGACATTGTCACCTTCAAACCCCAAACTCTTCTTGGTAATAAGAAGCTAGTCATATCATTGCTATGTCCATTAAGCCATGTTAGCAGTCAGGACTTACTTGGTGTATGAATGAAGAGTCCCCTCGATTTAAGTCCTTTATATTCACAGATAAATTCCATTAAAGATAATTACTTGTTCGTTAAGAAAACTAACAAAAATAACTGTATTATGGAGTTTTGTTGTACAAATTTTTTTT
>NW_004567114.1:15129273-15136886 GCF_000260355.1 Condylura cristata
TGATGGGAAACCCGCGGGGATTACGATTGAGATGGAAAAAAAAATGTACAAAATGATGTAAAAATAAACTTTTGTAATTAAAAAAAATTAATAAAAAAAGTGCTCATCATCACATATATTTGTGAGAAATGCAAATCAAAACTGCAATGAGTTATTGCCTCACACCGGTGAGAATGGTCTATATTCGAAAGACCATAAGCAAATGTTAGGAAGAGGAGACAAAGGAACCCTCCTAGTTCACTGTTCACAGGAATGAAGTTCCAGCCTTTTGGAAATTTTCTCAAAATATGAAAAAAATAGAGCTACCATACAATCCAGCAATTTCACTCTTAAGTACCTATCCAAATAGCACCAAAGCATAATTTGAAGAAATATATGCACTCCTATGTTCACTACAGTGCTAGTCACAAAACAACCAAAGTGCCCAAAGACAAAGTATTAGGAAGATGCAGTATAGATACATAATGGAATACTACACAGCCATAAACATTAGTAAACATGAATGAAACTAGAGGGGAGTATGCTAAGTGAAGAAAATCAAAAGTTAAAAAATACTAAATGTTATTACCTGTATGTGGGCTATAGAAAAACAAAACAAAGGGTCAGATAAAAACCAAATTGATAACAAACACTAGAAATCTAAGTGTGGAACTAAGGTTACCAGAAAAGGATACAGAGGGGAAAAGGGAAATGGGAGTGTCACCATGGACTGTAGTGGAGGCCTATAGGTGCCTTGGTGGTCCCTGTGCTGTGGTAATAAGTACCTGAAGGGAGTAACCCTAACTCTCTAAATCATATATGATACTGTAAATTAATGTTACCTCAGTTTAAAAATTACATTTCCCAGTTATTCCAGAGCTGGCTGTGAGACTTTAAAAAGGTGAAATTTTACCAGAAAAAAATATAAAAATGGAACTTTCAAATTTGACATATGAAACTATAAACTAAGTATGATGATTCAATAAGAATATCCAATGGGCCCTCCCTGGTGGCGCAGCGGGTTAAAGCACAGCACTGAGAATCTAAAGCTGTTTCCGCATGAGTTCGATCCCCGCCTGCCCCGAAGGTGACCACATGGCGTGGCAGACCTCTCCTGACCCGCCCGCTGCTCCCCTCAGCAGTGTACTTTGTCATCTGCCTGTTCTGCTCCCCACTCTGTCTCTGGTGAATCCTCTCACCCTCCGCATCTCTGGCCTGTACCCCAGTTCTGTACAAATAAATAAATCTTAAAAAAAAAAAAAGAATATCCAATGATACACGTCTTTTTGATTCCATTTCTGTGAGGTATTGTTTTTTTTCAAAAGTCACAAAGCTCTTTAAACTATTGACTTGTGCATTTCCTTGACTTAGTACTTGTAGGTCAGGCCCTATTCATCCAAGAGATTAGACATACTTCTGAAACCCTTTTCCCTGATTCCTTTAAAGAAAAGTACACACTCTGCAGGGCACCCTGTATAATTTCTCCTCCCAAGTGATGAATGAACCCTTTCCCTACATTCAGAGCTCCATTTCACAAACCGGGAGAATGAGCAGGAAGGGGACCCCCACCACTGAAGGTAAGGGGCACCTGATTCAAAATTCTCCTAAGAAGGCATCAAAAGAAAGAAGCAGCCACTCTGTCTTCCGGCTAGCTCAGATCAGCGGGGCGACAACCTGTTCAACTCCCTCCGCCAGCACTCGGTGTCGATTTCATCTTTTTGTGTTCCTTTACTCCCCTCTGTCCGCCAAACCATCACCCAGGGCTGTAGTTGTTCTTCCGGACTCCTGTGAGGTATTGTTTTTAACAGCTATTCTATATATCTGAACCAAATGTTGGAATTAATTGAACCTAGAACCAGAGAACCCACGTGTTCTACCACTAAATTTTTTTACTAAGATTCGATAATGAAGCACACACAATCTCACTGTTCACACTAAATAATATTACATATTTTCCTCTTTAATTTTATTATGCATCTTAATAATTACTAAAGTTACTCATGGTAAAAGGATCATGCAAGAATAAATAAAATTTATTTGAAATGTTTTTAATTACTTAAAACGAAAGAGGAATAACAACTACAGATCAGCTGCTTTTTCAGAGGGAAATGCTGGATTGATTCAAGTGTGAAAAAATAGAAGAACTTGATTATTTCTCACTGAAAAACCAAAGGATGTATTACATAATTCATATTTTCCTTCTAGACAATTTAGTCGACAGTTCCTAAAGAGAAAATAAATACCTGGTCCAATGAGATGTAACAAATTGGTAGCAATCCCCTTCTCTGACACAGAAGCTAACCCTGCTCTCCTTTTTTCTTTCACTGCAGTTGGAATTTATCATAGTGTTTTTCATACTATGATAATTTATTAGAGTTAACTGGGCATATTGCTCTCTGCTTCTTTAGAGGTAATGATGGTCTGGACACCAGGGCCATCACCTCTCATCAACACCGCCTTCGTAACACTTAATGAATACAGCAGATACTATATTTCACAGAAGAAAAGGTTAGTTCATCCACTCCTGATCTCCCCAGTTTCTTTCAATTGTAGGGAAACTGCCTTAACCTTCCACCTGACCAGGTCCTTCCTAAGGCTCCCACATAGGGCTCCCTCTGAGAAGTGGGCAGTGTCTCGTATCAACCGGGAATGCCAGGCTGTCTCTCTGCTCCTGCACCTTTGTACAGGAGTTCATAGTCCACACTGTTCCTCATAAGCATTTCAGTCTCCTGGTGAGCATGCACCTGGAAGAGTACACTGTCATAATAGATTGTTGGGCAAAATTAAACAGCTCCCTCCTGAATGGCCCTGGTTCAGGTTATGAATAAATGGAGCCATGAGCCTTCCTCCTGGGGGTGCTTAACCTGCCAGACATTGAGAGTTGTACCCATAACCCTACACCCATGTCTTCTGCCAATACTGATGCCACAAGGCTAAAACTAGGCAGGTGGGGGTGACAGCCCCTATAGCATGGTCCTGTACTATTGCAGGACATGCATACAAGTGGAAATGCATATAGTTTGTATCAAAGTACTTACAAAATATAAATAAAGCTATTAGATTGTTGAATAAAATGTATTCTATCTTCTGACCATATATATCTTCCTATAACTGGGAAAGAACTGAATTTAATGTTTTGGAACATTTGTAGGTTCTTGCCAGAGTGTGGTCCAAAGAGATGTCTCTAGACCCCAGGCCAGTTTAGATGTACATGATGAGTCTTGCTGCAGCCCATCCCCTTCAAAAGGTGTCCTTAATAGTAATCCCTTGAGCATCAGAATCAGCACGTCCTCTCAAGAGGAGAACTCAAGGAACAGACTCGCACAGGTCCAGAAAAAGGATGAAGCCACGTGGACAGTGGTAGAATATCAAAAACTAACAGTCAGGAGGTACTGTCTCTAATGAGGACATCCTTTTGGTCTTAAGCATTCCTGGTTTCAGCCACAGGGACTTACAATAAGGCTCTCTCAAGCATGGGCCTAGGAAAGGAACCCTTCTTGTCCCATAGAAAGGGAAAGATGTCTTTCCTGGCACTAGAAGAGAAGATCATGCACTGAAAATAAGCACAGCATCCCTAAGCTCCAAAGGAGTGTGAGTTATGCCCAAGGATATAGTATCTGACAATCAGCTGCTGATAGGGCTCAGGGGAACTTCACATTTGGGTATTTCTGAGTCTCTTTTTTTTCCTCTGTCCTTTTTCCTGATATATACTTGTGTGCATTGTTGTGATGTTATATGGAACTTTTTTTTTTTAATCATAATGATAGTTATCTAGTCCTTGAGTTTTCATTAGAAAAATTACATACAGCTTTTACTTGGGTATTCAATCAATATCTTTATGCAAAAAAAAAGATTTGTTATGACAAATAATATCACCTGCCTAATACTCTCTGATCAAAACTCCCTATACAAATAAACAATAAGAGATTATATAGACTTGAAACAAAGGTTTAAACTTTTAAAACCCTAACTTATTTCTGCTACTTCCCAAACCATGAGAGCTCTCCAAACCAAGCAGAGCTACATTTGGGAAAGAATTATGAATGAGAGCCAGCTACTTATAAATTAAGATTTTCATTATTCAGATTTTCATGCCACAAAAATTAAGATGATTGTTCTTTGTAATGAATATAATCACAGAAATTTAAAGTGTGGGGGGGCTTTAGTTATTAAAATTATCTGGATGGGAGCTACATTAAAAGAGACTAAAAAATCAAGTGGTTCAGTGAGGTTATAGGATTAGAGGCTGGGTTGGAACTCAGGCCTCACTTCCAGCTAAATGGATGTCTTCAATGTGAGCTACTATAACAAAGTAATATAGAGTGGGATTCAAAACAATAAAGATTTGTTTCTTACAGCTCCAGAAGTAGAGCAAGATCCAATATCAAGAGTTACAATAATAAGAGGTAGGAAGATCCTGTATCTGGCAAAAGACCTCTCTCTGATTTCCAGACGGCTGTTTCCTTATTATATCATCAAGGATGAAAGTGAGATCATCTCTTTCCTAACTCTTCTTAGAGGTCACTAATCTCAAAGGCTCTGCCCACAGGACAAATCATCTCCCAGAACCATCATATCAGAGATACATATTTCAGGATATACATTTAGTCCATAATTGTGGGCTCTTCTCTGAAATAAAGTACTGGTTTTAGGATGATGAATCCAAAGAGTAGTACTTGGAAGTACTTGAAAGTACAGACTTGGAAGAGTTAAGGTAAAGGTAAGAAAAAGTGGTGGAAAAGGGAATGAGGAGATGGAGGAACAGATGTCTCCATGGGCCTTAGGAGTGTACAAGGAGACTTTCCTTGGTCAGACTTGCAGAGGGAATCTGCCTTCTCTTCCAGAATCCAGTGCCTAATATGTAACTGTTGGGTTATCATTTTGCTAAATAGACTGATTTATCAAAGTAAGAAAAGAAACTTAAAGCAAAGAGACACCATCCAGGAATTTGAAATATTAAACACTAGTGAGCCATCATCCTGCCCACTTGTAAATTTTCATGAAGTACGGAACTCACAAAGCACAGAAGATGAGTCAAAGTCTTTTTCTCCATAGAAATCACTTTCTGTGTTTTTTCTTTGGGGAGAAGAGCTGGGTTAAATGAGACCAAATACTTTGCATGTTTGATTTGAAGTGAATCTGACAATGACACACCAAGGAGGTATCAGCATCCGTAACCAGAGCTGGTGCTGCTAAGCAGCCAGCCAGAGGCACAGACATTTGTAACAACAGAGAATCAGTTCAAATAGGATTAATTTAGAACTGCCTGTCACTTGTGACTCTTGAGCCAGTTGTGTAAGACTGGTTGTGACTGCAAAAAGGCCTTGAACTTGGTTTTAGTTATAACTGGCTGTGTGGGCTTGCTTCTTAAATTTAACACTCAGGAGGATGAAGGATTGAAGGAAAGCTTATATAGAAGGCTAGAAGACTCTTCACTGAAGTAGATTCCCTCTTACAAACACGGTCCTAAGGGCATTATTGCAAGGACTATGTTTGCAATATTAATTCACTTAGAATCAGTTTCCACTTTCAAAAGAGGTTTTTATCTTGTATTGTATAATGATGTGGCAATTTAGATACAATCCTTGAAAACTGGAAAACTAGATCATTTCTAGGCACAATGTTGACAGTGGATTCCTGGATACTTATCAAATAAAAAGAAGAAAAGGGGAACAAAGTATCTTCTACAATCACAAAATATTAGAAGTAGAAAAAAATTCTTGAGCTCACCTATTTTATTTTCAAGATGAAGAGAAACTCCAAGAAAAATTAGAAGAAAACCTAACATCACAAAGCTCATAAAGAAAAGTGGTATTGTAATGATTTAAAGTATGGAGCATCAAATTTCTTGGTGTAAATGCTGGCTCACTAATTACTGGCAATTTAACTTAAGTTAATTAAACTTTCTGCATGTTACTCCCTGTTTACACATGATGGTCACAGATTGTATGATATTGAGATTAAAGATCAAGAAATATATTGTAATAGTTTATACAGTTGCAAGACAAATGAAAAAAATAAATGTTAATTATTCATAATAATAATATAATGATCATAATGATGGTGAAAATTTCACCATTTTTATTATATAATAAGAATGAGAAACCAAACATGCTGGTGAAGGTATGGAGAATACGAATCCTCTTAGACTAGTTATATAAACTAGTTCAGTTCCTAAGAAAAGCAGTGTAAAGGTTCCTCAAAAGATTGAAAATGGATTTGTCATGTGACCCAGCAATTTCAATTCTAGGTCTCTACCCAAAAATCACAAAAACATTCATTCAAAAGGAAATCTACACTCCTATATTGCAGCACTATTTACAATAGCCAAGATTGGGACATAACCTAAACGTCCCAAACACACAAGTAGATCAAAAAGATGTGATTTATATATACAATGAAAGATTACTCAGTGACCAAAAATAATTAAATTCAGCGATTAGTGTCAACATGGAAGGAGCTAGAAGGGATTACTGTAAGTTGTATAAGCAAGAAGAAGAAAGAAAGTTACTGGATGTGAATGTAGAGAAGATACTTATATGTGAAATATAGAGAAACCAAATGAAGGCTGAGACAAAGTCAAACCTTAAAATAAACTCCTGAAAGCTGACCATACATCTCTGAAATATCAGGGAAGAGCACAATGGACTATGGTGGAGGATATGGGTGCTTTGGCCCTGTGAGAAATACAGTTACTATACCTGAGGAGAGAAATCGCTTGTAGTCAAAAAATTAACAAGGAGGTAAGAAAATAGTACTTCATTTTAAAAAGACTAATAAAGACATATAGGTCCAACAAAACCACAAATAGGTTCAAAACAGTATTTGGTAAATAAAATACACAGTAGATAAAAACATGTTGAACAAAAAGACATTTAAAAAAAATTAAATCAGGGATCTTTATTTGTGCATTCTAATGCTTACCAGCAATTTCAGAAACACATTTAACTACAGTCAACTATAATCAAATAAGAGTCTTTCCTAATGAAAGAGCTAATTGCATTACTGGCAGGTAAAGGACTAGAAGATTGTCAGATGAATTGAAAAGATTTCCTTGAATTAAAGAACAACTAAAGAGCTTAGTAACATGGAACAATTAAACCTGAATGAGCATGAATTGCACAATGTCCACCTGAAAGAAGGATCTAATGAATTGTGACAAAACTTTATCCTGATTCTTACTGTATGAATAATATATTCATAAATATCCTCACTATAGATATAGAAAACATGCACACCAATTAGGAGGATGAGGTCAAACTGATAAGGGCTAATGTTAACAAGAGCAGCTATACAATAAATCCAGAAGAAAAAAAAATAGATATATTTAGATTTTACACAGTCATCTGCTTAAACAGGACAAAAACATGTTTTTTTTTAATAGTAGCACATATCAAGAACATATATCAGTTATAGCTAAATACCTAAAATGATGTAAAACCCAAAGAATAGCAAATTTATTAACAACAAAACCTTATACCACCAGAAAATAGCAAATATTTCACTATTAACTTAAAAATATCATGAGATATGGTCCTCCCTGGTGGCGCAGCGGGTTGGGGCACAGCACTGAGAAGCTGGAGCCACTTCCGCATGAGTTCGATTCCTGCCTGCCCCGGAGGTGACCACATGGC
>NW_004567114.1:15137006-15155471 GCF_000260355.1 Condylura cristata
ATAGATAGATAGATAGATAGATATATAGATAGATAGATAGATAGATAGATAGATAGATAGATAGATAGATAGATAGATAGATAGATAATGAGATTAAAAAAAAATTCAGGAAACAAATGTTGAGAAAGGGTGAAGGAGATGCTACAAACTGAAAGACTTCAAGAAAAAAAGAGACAAAAAATAAAATCACCATTATAGTGAAGATGAAAATAGAGGACACAGATAAAAAAAAAAAAAAGAAGTTGAGACAATATAAAAGCAGAGAGGATAGAAGAACAGCAACTGCATAAAAAGACATGTAAAAAAAGAAAATAAGAAGAAAAGAATAAAAGTAAGTGATGAAGAAAAATCAAGACCACGAGGATATGCCATCTCATACCTGTAAAAATGATCCATCTCAAAAATACTAGAAGCAACAATGTTCTGGCAAGGATGTAAAGAAAAGAGAACTCTCCTACACTGCTGGCAAGAATTCAAATGTCCTTATGGAAATCAGTAATATTGCAAGATATCTCAAATGGACCTGCCATTTGACCCAGTAATTCCACTCCTAGGTATCTATTCCCAAAAGTCAAAAACACTAATTCTAAAGGAAACTTGCAATCCCATGTTAATTAAACCCTGTTAACTATAGCCAAATTATGGAAACAACTATGTTCCCCAAAATAGATGACTGGATCAAGAAGATGTAATGCATATTGATCAAGAAGATCAATGGACTATTACCCAGTCACTTAGAAAAGATCAACTCATGTTATTTGCAGCAACATGGCTGAAGCTGCAAGGGATAATAATCTGTGAAATAAGGACATGCTACATGATGTCACTAATAAGTGTAAAAAACAGTGACTAAACAAAGACTCAAATAAAGACAGGTTTAAAAACTAATTCTTGATAATTGACTACTGAACTGAACTGAAGCACCAAATTGGGGAGCAAGTGAGGGAAGGGTATGAACAAAGTGGGAAGGAAGCACCATGGGCTATGGGTGATATAGTGGCAGCAATATGGTGATAATGACTGATGAAGTATCCAAATATTATCTCAATTGAATAAAATTTTAAGTAACTTAAAGATAAGTAAATTAAAAATTATTTTTAAATAATATATATATATTATTATTATTACTTTTATTTTTAATAAATGTGGGCCCTCCCTGGTGGCACAGCAGGTTAAAGCACAGCACTGAGAAACTAAAACCACTTCAGCATGAGTTCGATCCTGGCCTGACCCAGTGGTGATCCATAAGGCACAGCAGACCTCTGCTGACCCACCCGCTGCTCCCCTCAGCATTGTACTTCATCAGTCGGCCTGTTCTTCTCCCCACTCTGTCTCTGGTGAATCCTCTCACTACCCCTGCACCTCTGGCCTGTACCCCAGCTCTGTATGCATAAATCAATATTTTTTAAAAAAAATGCAACAGAGGAAAAAATGAGCAAGAAAATGATAGATGAGGTGGAAAAGAGAAACCAATAACACTAATTTCTAAAGAAAGGAATTAGAAATACTCCTAATTTTCAAACAAAGAGAAAATATATAATCCTAATTCAAGAAATTTCTCCTGAAATAAAAACATTAATTTATATACTGACAAGGCACATCTTTGAAAGAGAAACCAACACAGAATAGTAGAGGTCATGGCACATAGACTTTGTAGAACAGAATCCTTTCCAGGGTCAGAAAAAGATGAGTAAGCTGGAGTAATGGGAAAGTCTATGGGAACATTCAAACCTGAAAGCCTGCAGTCCAAGTTATAAAATTAAAGAAAATATAAACTAAGAAAATTGTATCAACAAATTATTCTTTTTTTTTTCAAGTGAAATGATTACTTAGCTATAAGAACTACAGAGAAATTGTGTTGAATAACTCAGAACTGACTACAAATTGTTCCCGTGAGTCTTTCTGGGGAAATTACTAGAGTATAAAGTTCAGTCTCCAGCACTGACTGGGGAAAATCTACAGCAAGAGGATAGGCCAAAGTGTTGAATGTTTAATAGTTGAAGTCAAAGGATACCATTTTAAGCTGATAAACCAAATAATCAAAGTCAAACAGCATTTAACTCAACAATGGTAATAATCAAAAAAGATGTCTGAATTGAGTAAAATTGCAGGGTAGATGAGAGAGGGAAAGGAAATAGAAATATGCTAATTGCACCATCTCTTATAGAGCAGTTATTCAATTTTTTAAAAGAATGAAGCTTGCTATATAACTTCATAAATGCAACCCTTCCTAAATCTCAGAACTACACATAAACATATGGAAGAATGAAGAAAATGGAACACATAGTAAAACCCACAAAGCTATAAATACCAAAAAATCATGAACTATTTGCACAGAACTAATAAAAATATGTCTTTCCTTAAATAAGAGATTGGATTACTGAACAAAGTTCAGTGCTTCGCAATATACACATTCATACTTCTAATAATAACAATAGGAATTTATTACTGATTGGGACTGATTTCTTCTGACTCTTTCCTCATTTACTCCACCTAGCCCTGGTCTCCTGGCTATTTTGGAACAGGCCAGATGTCCTATTGTCTGGAGGCCTCTGTATTTGCTATTTCTTTTGCTTCCCCATAACCAGTCACATGTTGGTATTCTCTAGGTTCCATTCCCAGAGTGAGACATTTTTCAGTTTGAAATGAAATGAGAAAAAGACCAATATGTGTGTTTATGTTCATATATACATACATATATGCATAATATATATATACTTTGATATGCACATAAAATTTTTCATAAGGTTAAACAAAACTTAATAATTGTTATGGTTATGGAGGAAGTAAAACTAAGTACATGAGAGGCAACTAAGTACATACAGGAGAAGGATATTTTGCTCTTTTTTTTTTTTTGTACTTACATATTTGAGTCATGTTCCTGTATTCGGTTTTTAAAAAATTAGCATAGTGAAGTATTGTGGTTAGAAATAAAAGGCACATAACTTCAAAAGAAAATTGTTAATGATGTTTTGTTGCTAAATGCACATGAATTTTAGACTAGAAAAAGGGTTACTAACTCGGAGGGATAGAAGGGTTGGATCTCCCGATGGGAGACAGATATGCAGACAAAGTCTCCATGGCCAGAGAGATATAAGTCTCTTGGTATAACCGGGCCATGAGGGGAAGCAGGATGTGGGGAGAATAGAGGCGAGAGAAGCAGATCCGGCAAAATAACAAGCATAATGTTATCAATGTCACGTCTCATTCTGGAATCAATAAGAAGCCTCTGTAAATTCTAAGCGAAGCCATCAAAAAGAGAAGTTAACTGAATTTTCCTGTGATTAATACCACCTGTAGTAATTTATAATATGAAACCACTAAAATAGGCTCAATAATATTTTTGTAGTTAGCTTTGGAAAGAATGTGAAGAAATTTAAATGTTTATACTTCTGGTCATTGTGTAAATAGGTCTAATTGCCCTGAAAAGCAATTTATCAAAATCAATCTGAGTTGAAGTGATATTTCATACATCCCCAAAATCCTACATCCATGATTACATTCCAGGGAAAATTCATGTAAACCACAAGGAAGTAAGTAGAGGGGGTAACTGTACAATGTTTATAGTAACAAATTGTGGGAAAACATGCATCTCAGTAAACAAGATACAGTATGTTATATATGCATTGTGTTATACTTGAAAAATATTTCTCATGAGATATACAAAAAATCTATAATTAAGCTAATTCCACTGAGTGGAGTCTAAATATCATCTATTCCTACTATTACTATAACAAATTGTCTTACCAAAAAAAAATGTATTATTTTACAGTTCTACACAACAAATTATAAGCAGCATCTCTTTGGGCTGAAATCAAGAAGTTGTCAGTATCACCTTCATTCTGGAGACCGTTTTCTTACTGTTTCTGTCCTTAAACTGTCTACATAGCCTGTTGTGAGATCTCTTCTTCCTTCTTCGAAGTCATCACTGGCTACTTGAGCCTTTCTCACTATGTATCACTCTAGCATGACCCTTCTACCTCCTCTCCCATCTTCTGGACACCCTGAAAATGGCATTGAGCCCACCTGGACGTGTTATCCAGGGCCATTTAGGATTAGTTTATTACTAACATTCACTGCTAACATCTACTATCTTAAACCCATCTCTCCAAGTAACACAACAGGTTTCAGGGACTAAGGCACAGACATGTTGAGGACCCTATTTGTGCCACCACACAAAAAGCACCTGGCAATGGATGCTTCATTGCATTCAGCTTCCCATCATGAGATAAGACAGGCTCAGCATAGTAGTGGATGAATAATAAAACTTTCATCTATTTAGATGTTACACACAGTAACTCTGGCAATCAGAAACCAGAGAGTCCACAGTGCTCTATCCATCACTACGAGTTTTCTATGAATTAGGGATTCAACACTTCTTAATTCAAAATTCATAACACTTACCTAGGCCCAGTGAAGGCCAAAATAACCTTTTCAGGAACCCACAATTAAACTAGACATGTGGTCAGCCAAAGTCAAAATAATATCCCAACACACCAGCAAATCACATCAATCAGTGCAGATGAAACTGACTAAAATAGCACAAAAGACCTTTTTCCTGAGTTTTCATGTAATTGAAGTCCAATTGCTAAAATCAAGTAGATGAAGAAATCAATGCTTGCTGTTGATTTTCCAGGCTCCTGATACTCTGAGATGATTTGGAGAGTTGCTGTTCTATCAAACCGATCATGAATAAATGACTGGACACTCATTTCCATTTAGAATGTCTGTTTAAATACTGATTTGACCTCTGAGTGTACTAGGGGTGAGTAATGTATGTAAAACTGTCTTTAAAATTGCATATGAAGCACAAGTTAAAACGAAGCTACTATATCTTCTTGGCTGATTTTCTTCCCAGGAATCCTGAGAGGAAAAAAAAAACAATGACAGAGGATCATCAATAAGCTGAGACAGAACAAGGAACTTTCAATGTTCCTTATAAAAATATCTGAGTCTCAAATCAGCTAGGCAAATTAGTATGGGGCCACCTCCATTCCCAGCACCACCAAAGCACGTTATGATCTTTTTTTTAAATATGGCAGAAAAGTCATGTTGTTTTGCACCGGAAATTAAGAGTGTAGAGAGTGTAATATAAATGTCTTCAGAGCTTCACAAAAAACACGCAGTAGAAATCCTTTTAAATTTATTTGGTGTTTACCTCCCACCCCAAGGGGTTGAAAATCTCAAGCACAGGAAGCAGTTACTGATTTACTGGTTGATCCACAGTCTTTTGTTTTACTGACAGCTCATTTGACCCATTTCATTTCTCTAAATTGCTTTTTAATTTCCTGAAGACAGCAGCGTTGTAGTGTGTTTAGAGTATTGTGTGTTTCAAAACACCAAACCTTTTCATTTTATTGCATAATTCATATCAGTTGGGATGTCAATTTTCCTTTAGAGGGGTAAGAATTCAGGTTCAGAGATTGCAGGGTTAGCCTGTCCTGTGACCTTGGAGAATTTATTTACCCATTTTGAATCTGGACTTCCAGCATCTATTTAAATAAAGGATTGAACTATATGTTTTTGCATAGATCTTTTGTTGTTTGAAAATGCTATATTTTATGTTAAAGTATCTATAAGTTGGCTACTAAAAATACACATTTTTATACAATCAAAAGGTTATTTACTAATTATAGGAATGTTTTCTTCATTTTGAACAAAATAACATGTTTGTCACTAAACAGCAAGTACTTAAGAGGGCTCATTTTATAATGTTCATTTTATAATGAAGTTTGTAAGTTTGTCTCTTAACCTAGTTACAATAGCTACATAATCTCAGTAGAAGATTTACATGTCCTCAATACTCTCGGGTAAATTCTAACAAGAAACTGGTTATAAAATGCAAAAGCTGAAACTATTGATTTTTTTTGTCCAGCTCCAAACTTTTTTCAGGCTGTCTGTGTCACACTTCATAAATTTTTCTCCCATTCCTCATTATCTTTTCAAATCCTATCCACCCTTGAAGGCCTAGATGAGGTTCCATCTAATCAATAAGGCTCTGCATGAATCGTCTAATGCTTTTATTTCCTGAATCACTATAGATTTGTATCATATCAATGATCTTTAAAACAAATATTTATCAACTTATATGTTTATGTACTAATTGGAAGGTGTAGAGGTAATACAGAAGAGTAATATATAGATACTGCTTTCAAAGACTAAAATAATTAACATAAGACAACATAAGCATATATAAGTTAAGTAAATATGTGAGACCTAAATATTACTGAATCATTTTAAGGTTACCTATTGTTAATTTTAAAAGAATGAAAAATAGTGCATAAATTTTCAAAAATTTTAATTTTTTACCCGTGAACTATTTTATCAAATCAAATAACATACAAAGTTAGGGATGCTATAGATTATAACTAAGGATGAGAAATATTTCTTCTCCACAGGTAGCTTTTAAACACAGTAACACTATAAGCAAAATGATTTTAGAACCACAGGGCCACAGTGGTTTTATATTTAATGAATTAAAGAAAAAAATACCTGAATGGTAAGAAAAATCTTTTCTAGAAATAGTGAGATTGAATTTAGATTTCATGCAAATGAAAGTTGAGTAAATAAAGGAAAATGTGGAAGTTTCATAAATTATGTGGGGGAAGCACATAAGGAAAGCATTGATAAAGGTAATTACAAAATCTGAAAATAAATAATTATAATAATAAGAAGAATATTTTGTAAACTGTGCTTCCTCATACTATTTTCTGTACAAGATTTGGTGTTTACTCATTCCTGTTACTCCTGTCTTGAATGACTGAGTGTAGATGAAGGGATATGGACATATAGAATTAAAATATTTAAAACAGAAATTCAGAGATAAAGAAATTTTCAAGTGGTTAATTACAAAATATTACTTTATTTATTAAACAAAAGTATGGAAAGTTAATTTTTGAGAAGAAAAAAATTAAATCCTTAATTTAAGGATTTAAAAAAATCGATCCTTAATATGTAAGCAACATACAAGAGCATGAGGTTTCAGAGTTTGGATACAAGTCTTTCTTTCTTTACCTTTTAGTAATCTTTTAATTTTCACATGATATTACACATAGAAGCCCCTAAAAACTCCACTATACAGCTGTTAGAACTATTAAACAAATACAGTAAAGTTTCAGGATACAAATCGCTATTAAAAAAAAATCAATTGTGCTTCTGAATATCAACAACTATCAGAAAAAAGAAATAGAAATAAAGAAAACACATTCACAGCAGCATTTAAAAAAAATTAAGTAGCCAGAATATAATTCAAACAAAGTGAATGATCCACACACTGAAAGCCCCAACATTGATGAAAGAAACTGTACTCTCAGATAGTAAGATTCCATGGTAATAGGTCAGAAGCATCAACACTGCCAAAATGCCCACTCATCACAACCCCATTAAAACCTCAGTGACACAAAGCAAAGAAACAGAAACAACAGCACTGAAATTTGTGAGAAAATACAAAAGGTACAAAGAAACCAAAACAATCCTGAGTTAAGGAAAACAAAGCTGGAGACATTACATTTACTGACCCCAAACCACACTAAAAAGCCACAGTAATCAAAATGGTCTGGTATTACCACCCACAGATCAATGGGACAATAACAAGCACCCATAAATAAATCTGTGCATGTTGTTTCTCCTATCTTTGTTATCTATTCCTTATTTCTATGTGACACAGATCATAGAAGCTTTGCTACAAGTTATACAAAGAAAAACAAAAATCTGAATGAATTTTAGTAGACAGAAATGATCTGATTGTTGTTGTAATACACCTTTGTGTAATACAGAAGAGACCGAGCACCTAATTTAGATAATAAAATGAGATCATGGGACAAAATCAAACAAGTAGGCAAGCCTAAAGTTAAATGTCAAAGGAAGAAAGGAAGGGAGGAAGGAAGGAGGAGAGGAGGGAGAGAAGAAAGAAAGGAGGAAAAAAGGGGAAAGAGAGTCAGGGAGGGAGGGGTAGACTAGTAAAAGAGGAAAGATGTAAAGAACTATAAAGAGTCTAAAGTAATAACTTGGCCTGACACATTTGTCAAGTGTGGTGGCAGAAGACATCAGAGCTCTGGGTCAAAGATTTTATTACCCACATCAATAGCAAATGCTAAAGGCACATTATTTGGAAAGGCTCCCCAGTCCCAAACACACCAATCCTCACAGAGCATTATATTCAAGAGAGAAATTCTCATACTCTGATTTTAAGGAACTTGGATCTTTGATATGTATAGTGCCCAGTAAGCATTTTTTTTTTTTTTTTGGTATCATACAGTAAATGAATTTCCATGGACTCTGTAGGAGACTCCAATGCTATGTTATACAATAACATTCTTGGGAATAAAATCTGGCACAAAGATGGTTTGCTTAAAATATGTATAGAAAAATTATCTCTCAATGCAAATCTGTGACCCTCCCCTCCTAACAATTCAGGATTAGGACTCCAATGCAGGAATTTTAGAGAGAAAAAAACACACAGTGCATAATATCACCTTAGTTTGGTGAATGATTTAAAAAGTAGTGTTTCATTAATCCAGGTGAGAAGTAGTAGACATTATTATGTTATCTATTTATTTTAGCTCTCTAACCAAAAATTTTTCTTTCATAGAGGCTATATAGTTTACTGGCTATCCCCACAATCTTCTCACAGGTGGGCACACAAGAAATACACTTGCTGATACAATATCTCACTAATGTGTATCTGGAGGTTCCTAAAAACAGTGAATAGTACCCTCCCAGTTGGCAAAAGGGGTTAGGACACCACTGCAAGCTAGCGGCAGCAGCTTCAGTGCCAGTTCGATCTCTGGCCCCGGAGGTCACCCACATGGCACAGCAGACCTCTCCTGACCCGCCCGCTACTCTCTTCAACAGTGTACTTCATCAATCCACCTGTTCTGCTCCCATTCTAACTCTGGTGCATACTCTCACTGCCCCTGCACTTCTGGCCTGTACCCCAGCTCTGTATACATAAAAAAATAAATCTTAAAAAAAAAAGTGAATAGTGCTTTTAATGAACAGCTGCAGGAGCAAAGCATTAAAAAGCCTAAAATTTTACATTCTTCCTTACATATTTCATTTTCCCAGAAGATAACTATCTCTTTAATGTTACTTCCTTTTGGGGAACTCTCTTCATATGACAGTTATATTTACAAAGAACAACTTCTATAAACCATTGAGTACATGCCTCCAAAAAGTCAGCCTATAAAAGGTTCAGGCTCAAGCATCTGACAATACTCTCCTCTTTTTCAAGAATATGAAAGTTGTATTTTTATTTCAAAACTTGTATTTTCATATCAAGGAAAGCTAAGCTGTCACTGCCCATTGCTAGATATCAAATTTCTAATATTGATCCTTTTTATTCTTAATGTTGCCATTATGGTGTCTTTTAATTCATTAGAAATATAATATTTATTATAAAAACTGCCTAAAGCAAAACCTGATTCCAGGTCCCAAACAAAGGGGGAAACAAAGCACTCAGGGCTCTTTGTGTGAACAAGCAAACTCTTTTAAGGTCAGTGCCACAGACAAATCCGCAGTGTGATCTGTTATTTGATTTACAAGAATCGGCACTTTTTAGAAGCAAATGGCAGCATCTCTCGCTTAAGTTTAAAAATTAACCTTTGCCAACGATGCCACAAACAATTAAGAATATTATCTTAGTCAATTAATTAAGTTTATGCTGCATCTCTGTGATCTCCTTTGATTCCTTTAAGGATTTTGAAAAGCCCAGAAAAAGAAAAAAGGCTTTTTCAGAGGAAGTTGCACAGCAGAGTGGAGGTGAAAAGTTGGGTAAGTCCTGTGTATTTCACGGGGACATAAGCCTTTCTGTGCTTTGCTGTCTCCATGCTCCAAGAAAGCAGCCAACTGAATGTATGGAATGGATGCTGGAGCAAGTGCTTTATTATTTTGTTTCTATTTTCTTTGTGACTCTTTTTTTTTTCCTAAGATTTATTTATTTATGCATACAAAACTGGGGTACAGGCTAGAGGTTCAGGGGCCATGAAAGGACTCATCAGAGCAGAACAGGTAGATCAATGGAGCACACTGCCGTGAGGAGCAGTGAGTGGGTCAGGAGAGGTCTGCTGAGCGATATGGGTCACCCCCTGGCCAGGGATCAAACTCAAGCTGCAGCAGCTGCAGCAGCTTCACAGTGCTACACTGCACCACCAGGGAAGGCCCGAGACCTTTTCCCTTGTAAAATTAGCTGTTCACATTTACTTCTTATCCAGCTTTTTCTTATTGAATTATTTAACAATGCATTCGTGTTAAAGGTTCATCTCCTTCTTACATGACAAGCCATTTATGATTACCCTGAGCTGTGTTTTTACTTCACATTGTGACTGCCCATGGGGAGCATATAGCAAAGATAGTTATTACAATCCAGGTCCTTATTGAAAACTCCTTGCCAATTTGTCTTTCTTTGCCAATAAAGGCAGTGCAAAATAAATACTAAAAGATTTTAAGTATCACTCCGGGAAAGTTCCAAATTAACACTTTCACAGCCCAGTGGAAGTGGATAAGGCCTCCCCAAGTCTAAGGACATCATGCAAATACATAAATGTGGGTGCCTGTGTGAGCACATAATTTTCATCTCTATGCAAATACCAACTATAAAATCTGTGCAACTGATTTTTTTTCATAATGAGGCCTTACACGATTTTGTAGTACTGCTTTTTCTACACATGCATTTTGCTGGGTTATTTCTTGCCTTCTGCTTCACTATGAAAATAATGCTGTTCCCTTCTTTTTCTGTTGGTTGGAGAGGTCCAGATAGTAAGAAATGTTCACTTTGGCTCTCAGTCTCAATGAACAAAAATGCTTGCTGTTGTCAACACCGTCGGTGTCACAATCACTGTCACACACAGACACCACAGTGCACAATTTATAAGGTTTACATAAAGGTTACATGGAATAAATCACTGGCTTTTATCTTTGCCTGGTATTCTCTTTGCATTATTTATGAGTAAAAAAAACAATGCATCATGCTCTACTCCATGCTAGACTGCTATAATTCACCTGGCAAAACATTATTTTCCTGGAGATTCTGACATTAGAAGAAAGAGGCAACTCCCTCTTCTTGAGAAGAGCCCTGCAGTATGTTCCAGAAAATATAACAGAAAGTCCCTGACAGGTCCTATTATTAATGATCAATCTTAAGATGCTGCACAACCCACAGAGGAATAAACATCCCTAAGCTTGCATTTTGCAAAAGATACCACTTGTCTTGTCCATCCTCTGGACCTTGTATTGCAATTCAGTCATCTATTTTACAACTTTTTGTTGGGTGCTTACCATGTTTGAGGTAGGATTCTAAGGTTTAGAATTCTTCAATAAATACTGCAGTGAAAATTAGGGTTCTGCTCTGGTTTCCTCCAAGAAAAAAGCCTGAGAGAAGATCTGAGTTACATGAAGTTTAATGTGAGGAAGGATCCCTTGGAACTGGAATCAGAACTGAAGAGAACACAGAGGAGGGGAACAAAATATATTAAAATTGTGTCAATGAACCGGTTACTTCAGTGAAAACTTGGAGTTCAAGTCCACTAGGGTCATGTATGTGCAACGTGGAATTGGCCACACAAGACAGAGCAGTGATTCTCATCACTAATTGTTGAGGACCATGCCCTAGAAACTTAACCCTCCTCTGCATGCACCAAAATAGCCAAGTAGGTTCCCACAGATGACCCACCTGAGATTAGCATAGAAAATATAGAGCCAAAGCCAAAGAATTGTAGTGTAGATAAGGCAAACTGCTGTCATGCCACACCCCCAGGCCACCATGTGCCACAGCAATGGCTGAAGTGAAAACAAAACCCAAAAGGATATGAGGTGAGCACAGGAGATGGTCAGTGCAATTCCTTCCATCAAAAGCTTAAGTTCCAGTTAGCTGCTTTTTATCCACCCCAGATGATTTACCTGTGGCTTTCTAAAACTAACAACCACTGAAAAAGAATGGTTGTATAAGCACCATAGAACTAAATCAATATTCTGAGTTAAATTCTGTACATTTAATAATCAGTGTGTGAAAAAACAAATACAAGAAGGCTGATCAAATTTATTACCAAGTCCTAGCATGGGGAAAGATGAAAATATTTTAGAATAGCTAATGTCTAAGAGAATCAACTGCAATGTGATCTTGTCTCAATTCCTCTTATTTTATCTTCTGGGTTCTGCAAAATATAAGCATGGGACTTACTTAGAATTTGTTTCAACTGAGATGTTAAGATCATAGATACTATTATCAAAGTTCAAAATACAAAACCTTCAAACAAGAGGTAGTAAAAAACAAGCTTTTCAATTCTTACCTGAGTAGTCATACACTCTTGAAAGAGTTTGAAGAAAAAGAGAAAATAAATTTAAAGAAATGTTTTGGGGGAGAAAGGTATTAGTGTCCTATGAGTTCTTCACTCATTCCATTGGAAGAAAGTGAGAGGGCTCTACCTTCTCAAAGTGAAGGAAAGTGCCTCAGCCATAAAAGTCTTAGAGAGAGTCCTCACTTTCTGGGGGTGAGTTCACAGATTATAGCACATATGCAAAACTTAAAGAACTAGAGAATATGGCCACCAAGTTTCTCTGGTAATGAGGCTAAAAGTAGTGAACAGAAAGAAACTAAGGCTTTGCATGCAACCTCTGTTCCTAGACTTGTCAGGTATAGTTAAGGCAGCTGGTAAAGGATTGCTTTCATTCTGCCCATGAGGGTTGCCTGGAGTGGGAAGTCCTCTGGCTAAAGAAATGTCTTGAGCCTGATGAGATAATTCATCAGCCAGAAGAGATGCATTTTCCCACATCAATGGAACCACAGTTGAAACCCCCATCCGTGGGAAGTAAAAGAAGGATTCCTGGAAACTCCTTAAAATCACCTCACAGAATTTAAATACCTACCAAATTTGTATACTCTTTACTTAAGTATTTCTTCCTCAGAGAAAGCAGCTGGATGCCACCCTAACCATTACAAAATGGAACCAAGAAAGGTGGTATTCCATACTTTGGACCATGCAAATACCAGCAGGATGTAATGTAGATCTTACAGAGAGGAGAGAAAAGAGAATGAAAGAGAAGAAAAAAAATTGACAGAAAAGATAAACTGGAGTCATATTCAAGGAATGGCAGTCCTTGGAATAAATGACAACTAATCAGAAAATGTCTCTTGTGTTGTGACAAATTAGTGTGTGTGAACTTTTGGCATTGAAATGTTGGTAATGAAGAAGACCCTCAGCATGTTTTTCAGGATATTACAGAACATGAAACTAAGATGATACAAAACAGAAGACAAACATGAAAATAAAATGTGTAATGATGCACAAAGCAGAAGCAGAGTTAGAAGGCAGCTGGCGCTATCAACCCTTCAGCCCAGCCACCAAGATATACCTAAGCTTAGCCACTCTGCGTGTATGGGTAGGGCACAGCGGTCACATTTGCTTATGAGTATAAACCACGGGAGGTAATGCAACTTCTTCAGCACTGTATTTCAAATGGGATCTTGCTAAGAATCTCCAATTTTTGGTGAATGAAATGTAGTAAGGTTGAACTTGTGCTACCTAAATATGAAAATTGTGGGAGAAGCAGCAATTTCAAGTGATTTTACCCATTTCAAATGAAATCTTTTATCAGCTCATTTGCTGTCTGATAACTCTTCAGTATCAACAGAACATGTGACCTAAGTATATGACACACTGTGACTGTCAATAAATTATTCAAAACAACCAGCAGAAACGAGAATTTCAGCAATCAGTAACTTTATTTTTCTTCATGACATCAAATGAGGAATTTGAGTGATCTTCTCTGAAATTATACAGAGTATAATTTCACAGATAGGAACTTGTATAAGTCAACACAAACATTAAATATAGTCTATACTATCAGTCAATTGCAACCTGTTGCACAAATATAATCAAATGACTAGAGAAGATGAATCTCAAAACAGAGAATTATCTACTATATTATCTTCAGAAAATTACCCAGACTTCTTGGATCTACCGGGGGAGGGTGATAGGGTGGGAAGGCCAAAAGACTTCACTAAAAGCAACATTCTCTGAAAAGAAATTATTGGTTAAGCCTAGCAAGGAGAGATTTTCCATTTGTTTTAAAGTTTTGTTTTGATGACTCAGACTATGATGGATGATTATCAGGCCTACAAGTGAGCATAGCTTCATCAATTTTGAGATGTCTTTTGTTCTAGCTTATGTTTAGCAAAGAAAAAGTGAGGGAAAGTATGCTTTTACTTGTATACAGACAAAGAAAGTGACTGGATTTTTATCTTAGGATAAAATAGAACCTGAGTCACTAATCTTGATTACTTTTATTTTAATTCAAATCTACTATTATTCAGTGACTAGATTTTCTTTAAATTTATAGACTCCCATTTCAATTTTACACTCTACATAGAGGTGATGTATAACAGAGTTAATTGATTAGTGCAATTTCAATTTACTTTAATACACCAAATCTCCAGTGTGAAATATCCACAGTAAATGATCAGAATAGACTAAACTAGGGTCACTGCAAGTATTACCAACACCCAAATTTAATTTTACAGATGAGAAAGAAAAAGAGACCATTAGAGTGTGTCTTTCTCAAATTTGAATCTAATTATGTAGATCTTTGTAGTATTTTATCACTTTTTTTTTTCTTAGCTGGAGTTTTCCTCTATGTGATTAACTCATTTTACAGACTTTCAAAATTGAAAATTGCATAACCAACACCATGAGCCTTTGTTTATAACATCTGGGTTTTGGGCCCATATGTTCAATTCTACTTAAATAAAAGTGGAATTAGGTCAGAAGAAAATTATTTTCCAAATCTTAGACAATATGCTTTCATTTTTTTCTGCCACCTCTTTAGAAATAGAAGGCTACTTTTCCAGAAATCTCCCTGGGAGGAAAATTATTTGCAGTCTCTTCTAAGGTTCTAAACAGGTGGGTAAAACATCTTAACAATGATAAACCCTTGGAACATGCCTATGAGCTGCATGCCCCACGGGGTTACCCACTTTCCTTTTACTTGAACCAATAATGCCCTGGAAAACCATAAATAATAATCATCACAGTGAGATCATATAATCAGCATTATTGTGTGTCACACACTATGTCAAACACAGCCCATAATTTACCTCACTTCAACTTCAGAATGAAGGATAACAATATCATTATTCTCTTATGATTGACACAATCAAAGAAATGTAGGCAACAAACAAAATTAGCTAGTTAAATCAAGATTTGAACCCAGAAACAAGTGCCCCAAATCTCACACAATAAAAAATATCCTGAACTTATTTCAGGTCCTCTCCACCTGCCCTGTAACTGCAATCATAGGTTATTTCATCTAACCTGGTCAGCACTGCTGGAACCAGCTTTGCAAACTGATAAGCCACATTGCACATCCCTCACCTCCTGCCTTGGGCTCTAATGCTGATGTGGAGATGAGCTCCCTGAAGTTGGAAAACCTTTGAGGAGAGACAAGGCCTGGATAAATTCTTCATCCACCCTCTTTCCAAAAGTCTACCTTTAGAAGTGATTATACAGCCACAAGAAGCTGACCAAATGAAATGTATGAAAAACTTCAAAGGAATTTAACAATGGAAATGGAAGACTCATATAGCTATTGAAAAATCTATAATTTAAAAGAAATACCTATAATTTGAAGTAAGAAAATAATCACCAATGACATCATCCCACAGCCTCAAGCAGGTGGTTCTCAAAGCCATGTACAGTACCCACTACAAATTTCTAGACACACCAGGAAGCTCCCAGTCACACACATGTGTAGCAGTGAGGTGGTGGTTCTCACACACATGCCGGGAATGTGTTCCAGATTCCTGTCCATCTATATTGTTCTTCCCCCACCCGTGGGGAAACAATGGTTTTTCTTTGTACCTGCCTCCAAGAGCCCCTTTTGAGCTGAACACCATTCAGAAACACACAAGTAAGGGAATTCTGGCTTATCGGACCTTGGTCTAGGAGAGGTACAGATGCCATGTAGACAGTAGTCAACACATAAGGCAATCTGAATTGTCGTGGGCCTTGACTGAATATGTTGTGAACCTGGCATCTATAGGAGATGTGAAAATATTACTACTGAAAATTACTACTGAAAGATTTTACACAGACATATTCGGGGGTTCCAATGCTGCCCCCCACCCCAGGAAATACAGTGAAGTAGATAAAATCTTATTTCTAGAATTTCTTTTTAGGAAATGTGTGTGATTAGAAGAAACATATGATAAACTATGAGGCTGCAGATAAGACAAACAGGCAAGATGGTGAAAAGAAAAAAAGAGGATCATTAATTGTCTTCTCTGTAGAGCAGATCCCACTGATGAAGGAATCCTGCTGTGTTAAATGGGGGGGGGGGTGGGAGGAAGCTGAGGACATGTCACCAAGAGCCTTCTTTCTCTATTGTTACCCTACATACCATAGTCTTTTCTCCAAATAAATGCTGAGCAGATATTACACAAATGTTTATCTGGAACATCATCAATTGTTGGTATGCCTCAGGGGTCTGTGGGACTCAATTCAGCTCTACTATAACATGAGGGAAATCAATTACTTTAGTGTCCCAGTGGAAAAACAGGTGAAAGTCCCTGCTCTAGTCTGTTGAGGAACTAGTATCAAAACAATGTTCTCTCTAGAGGTCAAGTACTACTTCATACTTCAATAATCAAATATTCAGTTAGCATCAGTCTAGAAACTAATTTCTGACTCTGTTTCTGTCTTTATTTTAATCTTAGTGAATATCTTTCCTTTTTATTTATTTTTTGCATAGCAATTAACAGCATTATAATGAGCTCAGATACCAGCAAACTGATTAACTAGTTGCAAGACCTTTAAACTATAAAATGTTTAGTTAATGACAATAAAAAGTCCAGCGACTGCTACAATATGTACTTCTGTTGCAAAAATAACAACTTTGACCACAGGTTATATATATTTAAACTCTACTATGCCAAAAATCATTTAGAGTTTTTAGATGTTTCTAATAAAGAAAAAGGTAAGTAATAATGAAAATTCACAGTTTGACCCATTTAGGTCTTAAGGTGTTATTAGTTGTAGGTAATTTAAATAATCCTACTATATTCGTAAAATAACAATAACAATGATGCAATTTCCTAAAATCCTAATTTTCTTCTGTACTTCAGTCTAAGGATACAGCTCCCAAACACTGACTGATAAAGTTAACAGCATATTCTACACATAAAATTGTATTTGAAACAAAGAGGCTCCTGCAGTAATAGAGTGACAATAACAGCATTAAGATATTCCTAAATGTACACAGCAGACTGTTCTTACTCCACCCAGGTGATCACCTGTCACAGTCTCACTCACTTGGCTCACATGGAGAATATCTCAGTGACCCCTCATCAATTCCTTTGCTAATTTAGAAGCAACTCTTTCAAGGGTGGGGCAGCAAGCATCAGGTAATCTGGGGAGATGCAACAAGAGACCAGTATCCCTCTCCATCAACTGAACTCTTCCAAGTTCTTCCAAGTTCAACTCTTCTCCATCAACTATCACATTGCCACTACCAATGTCATACTGGAGAACTCTCTCCCTGTGTATATGATGAGAGAGAAAATCACAGATACATTAACCTTATTTCCGACCTCTTCAAAAAGTACATTATTACTACTCTATATTCAATGCATGCCACTCCCTTTCTTACAATACCATTATAAAATATTATTTATAGTGATTATCCATATTGAAATTTGATTTTCTAACTTTCCAGTCTTTGCGAAGGAGCAAAAAGGCCAACATTATAAAAAAACCCTTAAAGTATCAGTTTTCCCATCATTTCATTCTCCACCTCACTAGCTTGAGTCATTTAAAGATCATTGGCTTGTTATTTAAAGGTACTTTGTTAGCTAGACTCTAGGGAAGGACAAATTTTCTGTTTTTACCATAATCATCAAAAGACTAGAAGTCTAAGGATTTTTATTTTTATGTAAATGCTACTATGAGCAACCAGAACCAGGACAATTCATATGGTTGCTCAGAATGACTTAGAGATCAGTGAAGAGCAATGCCATTTGAATTATTTGTTGGAACTAATCTGATAAGTATCTAAGAAGGGATCTTTGTTATAAATAGAAGCTGTATGCATGATGTAAGAAAAACAACATTGGCATGTTACTTCTCCTGGCACCCTCCCTACAAGTTCAAAATAGGTCTGAATGATCCCTGGAACAAAGGCATAGAATTAAATGAGGGAATGCTCTTGACCCAGACCTGGTTTCCCCTCACTAGTCCCTTCAGTAATAGAAGTGTCATCAGCTCCAAGATGACTTCACCATCAGTTGGGTTTCCTGTATGCTGACCAGAGGTCTGCGAAAATTCCTTATATTAAATTCTTTAAAAAATAATCAATTATGGCCCTCCCTGGTGGTGCAGCGGGTTAAAGCACAGCACTGAGAATCTAAGGCCACTTCTGCATGAGTTCGATTCCCGCCTGCCCTGGAGGAGATCCACATGGCAATGCAGACCTCTCCTG
>NW_004567114.1:15155589-15162194 GCF_000260355.1 Condylura cristata
AGACCTCTCCTGACCCGCCTACTGCTCCCCTCAGCAGTGTACTTCGTCGATCTGCCTGTTCTGCTTCCCACTCTGTCTCTGGTAAAGCCTCTCACCACCCCTGAGCCTCTGGCCTGCACCCCAGTTCTGTATGCACAAAGAAATAAATCTTTTAAAAAAATAATAATAATTAGGACTGTGGACATTCCTTATATTAAATTCTTTAAAAAAAATCAATTGTAGAAAACCATCTACAGCCCACTAAGGCTATAGCTGACACCGTTACCTATGGTATTCTGGGCTTCTTTTCATATCTGATAGAACTTAACCCAGGATTACACTAAGGAAACTCTGTAATATCTGGAGCAAAATGATGTGTAACTAATATTTTCTCTTAAAATAAGAGTTAATTGGAAACTTCCTTGTGGCACAGTGGGTTAAAGCACAGCACTAAGAAGCTAAAGCATGAGTTTGATCCCCACCTAGAGGTGATCTACATGGCATGGCATACCTCTCCTGACCCGCCCGCTGCTCCCCTCAGCAGTGTACTTCGTTGATCTGCCTGTTCTGCTCCCTGCTCTATCTCTGGTGAATCTTCTCACTGCACCTGCACCTCTGGCCTGTACACCAGTTTTGTGTGCATAAATTAAACAAAAGAAAAAAGAGTTTCCATTAAAAATTGTATTGAGGCATTTGTCTCATGGAGATGGCAGTTCCAGTGATAGAAGGAACATAAATATATATGGATATACAGGAACATTCTACCTAGCAACTATCTGCCTTTCCAATGAGAATTCTCTCATGGTAATTCTAACAAAATCATATCACCTCCCCACAGGTTTTATTATGGGCTCTTCTCAAAAACTGTTCACATTTTCTTTCCCATATAAATGAAGTCAAATGTATAGTTTAAAATAAGAGGGAAGTCAATAAGCATTCCAGTATCTTGACCAAAATACATTCTCTAAAAGAGATATACCAAATGGTTTCACATCCCATTGATGTCTCCTGCCATCATTGCTGATATGCTAAATAAGAAACCATTGAGACAGAGTTTCTCCAGACTAACTGGACACACTACCAGGTTTCACCAATTCCTAGTTTTATGTTTTATGTTTACATACTGTCCCTTCATTGTGGATATTATGTTTTTTTCCCCAACCCTTTTCTAACACCTTTTGAATTGCAATCACATGGTTGGGAGTAAGGAGGTGGCTCTGACTTCCCCTCAGTTATAGGGGAATGTCCAGTCAGGATAATTCCATTTGTTTGGACACAAGTCATATTTCAGGCACCACAACTGTCAAGCCTGATACAATTCTGACCAAAGAAACTGAGCAAATCATACAAAATCAGAAGCAGGTTCTCTACATGTCATGAGTCTGAAACAGGGACAACATGACTGGCATCATTTTCTAGACTATGAAATGTCAGCCGGAGGGGGCCACAGAGCATAGCATCACAAAGCTAAGAAGGTTATAGTTTGACATCCTGATTGCACTATGAAGGCCACATTTCACCAATAAACTATTTTATCTGATATGAGTTGAATTTTTAAAGTCACTGATAACCCTTCTTGATAGCAAATCACTGAGATTTCCTTTTCTGTCCAGCTTGTCATTATATTAGTCTGAAGCTTTATTTCCCTTAATTTCATTCTTAATTTGGCTTTGTTTGAGACAAATTATAGAAAAAAAAAACTTGTAAAACTTGAAAATAAGAGCTTATTTTTACACCAAACACCTGGGATTATAGCACAAAATGTTAAATTACTCTATATTATGCCTCATGAAATAATATGAGTCTTGTGATAATTAATTTTCTCACTAATTGGAGATCACCTCTGTACACATCATATAGCTGTTCAAGAAGGCTGAACTGTTAGGCACCTAATTTCTAAATAAATGTGAAGTAATTGTACCTATTGATCCTTACGTGTATGTGTATGGCCTATGGAGAACTTTTTCTGCTCCATTTAAGGAATTGGAACAATATAGTGGAATGTACCTTAAATAGTAAACATTATTCTGTCTTGGCACTTATTATTTATCTTAATAATTGGAATTATTAAAATTGGTGCTAAAATATTTTGCATAGCAAAATAAGTTTTAATTCACAACATGATGCTGCCTTTTGATGTAGCAATACCTCTTTCAGACATCATGCATTATATCATATCATTGTTTTAATAAATTAAGAATATCAGGGAAAAAACAGAAATAGCATGGAAACTTGGCCATTATCATGCTTGTCCTCTTCAAAGTCTGACATCCTAAATACAATAGCAGGAAAAGCTTGAATGTTACCAATTTGATGATGACCCCAAAAAGGAGCTTCCTGTGAGAAGAGGTGGCAGGAGGCCTGAGTATCAGCTTTGCTCATGAACTAAAACTACCACATATAGTTCAATTTTTCTAAACAATACCCAACAAGATTCCTTTTGCTACTGTCCCTATATCATATTCATCCAACAATGTGGTAGTGTTCTTATTTTATAACGGTAGCCTGTTATCTTGGTAGTATCTTTTCAGGTGTACGCACCCTTACCCTTACGGTAGATAACTGAGAGTTCAAAGATGCCTTTTTTTGTTTCTTGTGCCACCACTAAATTCTCCACTCATTCTTCCCTTTTGGGCAAACTGAAGGCTATTTCTTTGTTGCAATAGTGATGGTTTACATGAATATTTTTTATACTTAATGTGTTAGTAGAAGTGCTGTTGATTACTTTTGGTTGAATCAATAAAAAAAAATCTATGCAATTCTTCAGTTTCCATTTGCTCACTGTCCTAAGCCCAGAGGTTGTGTCTCCTGGTGATGCTGTGGCCCCCAGACCTCTGTGTGAAGCTTCCTCATTTTGTGTAGTGTCAGTGTGAAATATCTGTCCTGGTAAGTCACTAAGATTTGCAGCTAGTTTTTTTTAGCATAGTCATTAATATAATCATGTATTAATATAGTCATATATGTGAGAACTAATTATTACATTTATATTTTAATTTGTTTTTAATTAAATCAACCCTAATTACTGTCATTTTGAGTTCTTCTCTTAAATGAGAAAGTAATTAAATCAGCATATTTGTTTTCCCTTTTCCATCAGAATAGGTATAGTTATTTGTCCTGAGTGAAAGGATTCTGTGAAAGCTCTACCAGAAGTTTTTAAACCAGTATCAAGTAATATTCAAGCAGAGCTGTCTGCTGTCTTCTGTGTTTTTCGGTATTTATTCGTCGTGATGCAGTAGCTGATTCTTAGCTTTTTACCATATTTTAAAGTCTCTAGAACCACAAATAGATAAGAACTTCTAGGTTAAGTAAAACCTAAACCCTCTACAAAGCAAGAGCATAAAACCTTAGTATACACAGCATAACTGACAAATTTGAAAGGAGCGTGCATTCTTAATCTAACCCTCTATTACAGCATAAAGTAGTTCACTAAACTAACCAGATATTTTTTCACATCTCAAAATAGAACTGATAGCTTAACAACAGCCTCTTAAATGTTTCAACTACATGTTTTGACCTTAATTAAATTGATGAAAGAAAAATATACTCTAAAAATTATCTTTCAATCACTCCTGTTATAACAATAAATCATGATGGATGGCAGACCATGGTATCACTGAATTGATATTTAAATGGTTCACACCGTCTTGATGGAGTAGCTTACTATGTAATGCACAAGCATTAAGAGTTTGTTAGCCATCCATATCTTGTACCTTTTTACAACTCTGTAAGTCCCTAGTAAACCATTTCAGCTACTTCTAATAAGCATGCAATTACCATTAATAATTCTTAATTTACATTACCCAATAAATTTAGTTTTTATAACAACTGCCCAAAAACATTTGAAAATAATAATTCCGCTATAAACCCCTAAAGCAGTGGCTCTAAGCACTCCTGAATCTCCACTCTTTCAATAAATATTCCAAGGAGTAAACATATGTGTCTGACAAAGATACTTCTCTTTTATTTTTTTATCTTTAATCTATAACAGGCTTATCAGCAAAACAGACAAGTAAAAACACACACACAAAAACACTATGCATTTCCTAGTCATTTGGTTCTAGTCCATGCTCGCTTGCCTGGGCTCATATTGGAATTTCAAAAATACTCTCGAAATAGCCTCAATTCTGCCTGTATCTGCCAGACTCTTCTGGATTAAAGCTTTTCTTCAATCCACAAAGGTTGCAGAAAATCAGACACTTTATCAAATTAGCTCCTACACTAGAAACATTTCTTTCAAGAACCTCTACCGTGGTCTTTCTGCTTAGTAACCTGATAGTTTTCATCAAGCTTTTTCTTTATAGACTAAATAAACAATTACTCAGCCACAAAAGAAATGCTAAGCAAAGAAAGTACTTTATTTTGTTCTCATATAGATAGGGATAGAAACACATCCCCAGATAAGTACAGCTGCATTCCTGCATTCCCACAGTCCAGCTGTGATTATCTCTTTATTGAAAGGACCAGATAAAATCTGGCTGGTCTCAGAGGTCTAGGAAGAATCATTTATTTATAATTCCCACTCCCCTAGAGAAGAGGGAAAGAAGGGTAGTTAAACTTAGTAGGAGGATTGGAAGAAGCAATGGGAATAAGGCATGCATAAATTAAAGGGTCCCTTATCAAACCAGAAAGAAAATAAAAAAGTCAAAACCCTACTACTCTACAGCTAGGTGCTGGCTCTCCTGATTTCTGAGGGGCCCACTGTCTCTTGCATTATTCTTTCTTAACTATAGCCTCCTAACAAACGTTGTTGCTGGTTTTAATCCAGTGCTTCACAAAATCCTTTTCTCAAGATACACCAAGGAATACCATTACCCCATCATGGTCCCCACCCTTATGAAGTTGCTGACTGGCCCAATCAATGAACGAACATGTCAAGAACTGCAGTATGATTATACAGTATGATTATATGTCTATGTCCTAGGTAATGTTGGAAAAAGCAGTGGAAATAAGATAGAAAGCAGGGTGAATATGGAAAAGGGTGTCAGCACCACACCCAGCATCTGAAGAGATGTAAACTAAGTCTTCTAAGTCATGTGCTGTGCTATAAACCAATGATGCCTCAGAAAAAAAGTTGAATTTAGGAGGCTCACCCAAGATTTGCCAGTCACTAATTAGTATTAGCTATGACAGAAATGTTAGGTGAGTTAGTTACACCCTCTGATATCCAGATTCATCATCTCTAAAACAATATCATTAAGATTATGTGACCTTTTGCTGCCTCAATAGTATTAAGTCTGAGATAGATAATAACCATTAACTTTAGCATTATAATATATTTCCATTTCTTTTCATCAGTTGCCTGAAATATCCTTAAGCCACTGTCCATTTTTCTTTTCACCTATAATCTTACACAGGCTAAAACAGAAACCCTACAGAGGAAGATCAAGGAATAGTCTCTAACTTTGATCTTTCATCTCCAGGTATAAAACAGCCTGAGAATAAGAAGCAAAGAAAGGCAATGTCAGACTAGACAGTCTTGAGAAAATGGATGATCAGTGGGGCTGGGAGAGAGTGGGGAAGAGAGCAGAATCGAGAGGAAACTATTTTGCAGAGTTTGTGAACCAAAAGGAGAAGCTTTGAAGTGAAGAAGTTGGAGGAAAGAGGAAGTAGACAGTTCACCATATGACAGAAAAATGAGATGATAAAATGGATTTATTTCATGTATGATGGAGAGAATGTAACTGGACTAACACTTTCTGAAAAGCCATGAACTAAATACACGAAATTGTTTTCATGTTCACTGAAAATAGAGGAACTCATCTCCCAGTACTATGGATGTGATGAGGCAGTAGGGAGAGGTGCTCAACAGCACTGGTTTAGAATTCAGACTACTCTAGGTTTGCACTGACTGCCACTTAGCACTCAAATAGGTTTCTAGCAAGGATAAGGGCCTCATTTTCCTGGTTGATAATAAAAATGGTCATTTTTATTGAAATTCCCTGGGGTGAAATTTGCATCCATACTAGGAGTTAAAACCTATTTCAGAGACTGCAAAATTCTAAAGTAGGAAATGTATCCTGCCCCCCAAAAAACCCTACTTTTTTCATCTTTGGTCATTACTCTGCTTGTCAAGTAGTAAAACACTGTTTGATTCAATCCAGTTGTCAGTATCACAAGGTCCATCAATAGCTCTTGCTAGTTTTTATAAGTTAAATATTGAGAACATTTGGTCTTATCAGTTTGTCTCTTTTAGCTTTTACAGAATTAAGAATGAAATGGTATGTGGTGGGGGCTAGAATGAGCAGCTTTTCAAAGGTCTTTTCAGGCAACCAGAAACTGAAACACAAACTTAATTGATAATTTTAATTATCCCCACAAAAAACTTTAAACAGTACATTGAAAAATGTTTCATTAAATGGTATTCTAATGAAGATGGTGATTTACATGTTAATGACCAGGTGGGTAACCAAAAGTTTTAAAACCCTTGTGGTGCATTTTAAATGTCTTGAAGCTATATATATTTAAATATCCAACATTAGGCAGTATAATTTCAATTCCACTTATAATATGGTGAGGGAAAAGACAAAGTAAATATGTAAGTAATAACACTGCTACTTAAAACATTTTCTATTAAAAGCAAATTTCTGACATAGAGTATATTACATTTGAAGATGTTCTTTAACATA
>NW_004567114.1:15162914-15163912 GCF_000260355.1 Condylura cristata
ATATATACTTAAATGAGAAAAAGAAAATCTATTTATTTTGCTTTCAGAAGTGCTTGTTTCTTAAGTGGAACAGCCAAATTGATTATCTTTTGATTAATATATGTAGATGTATTTTCTCTCTCCAATTTCTAGCTTTAGCAACAGTTGGATCAATATATTAGCAATGTTGGAAGAAGCCAATAGCTTTGGCATTGCGCAAACAAGGAAAGATGAAAAACTAAAGTAACAAACCCCAAATGCCACAAAATAATAAAATTTTTCATCAATAACTTTGTCACCCAGGGAACAGTAACAAAAGACCATTATAAGAACAAATGGCACAAAACTGTGCTAAAAAAAGACATAATAGCAACAGCATGGTGAAAGATAATTCAAAAAGAAATAATTAGAACTATGGAACGTGACAAGAATTGTTTTCAATTATAACATTATCAGATAAATAAGAAAAAATCATCTTTACTTAGTTTTGTATACTCTACCTCACCTTCCCTTATCCCTTAAGTTGATACAAAACTGAATGCTGCTAAAGAATAAATATCACAATTGCAAGACCTATTGTTTTTAATTATGTATGTTTTAATGAAGTAACTTTTTCTTACATCTTTATTTATATTTTGTCATTATGTTATAGGACACCAAATCTATTTCAGGACAAAATCTGTTATAGGACACCCCAAATCTGTTGGAGGACAGGGGGAGAGAGGAACCCCTGAAGCCCCAAACCTGTCTGCTCTAAGTGGATTCTGCCATCCGCCGCATCAAGACAAAACATAAAAAACTTTAATGAAAAGGTACTTTAATACAGTGAATATACAATACAGAACACAAAGAATATAACTTCCAAATCAAACACCTGAAGTTACCCATCCCCTCGTGGGCAAAAGTCCACCCAAAAGGGGTCGGCCCAAAGCAAGGCCTGAAAGCCTGCCACAAGACTAAAGCACCTTCTGACCCATGGAAAAGGGTCAGAAATGGCCAAACAGATCTGGGACGAAAAG
>NW_004567114.1:15165154-15165706 GCF_000260355.1 Condylura cristata
TTTCTGTCTCACTGATCTGTCCATCGGTGAGAGTGAAATGCAGAAGTCTTCAACCACATATGTATTTTCTTCATGTCTGTTTTCAAATTTGATAGCAATTGTCCAATGTATTTTGGTGCCCCTTAATTTGGTAAGTGAATATTGATGAGTGTTATGTCTTCCGTGTGCATTGGAAGATGCATTCCCTTGATCATTATATAATGTCCATCCCTGTATTCTGTCATCTATTTTAGCTGAAAATTCATTTTTATCTTATATAAGCATCGCTGTCCCTGGCTTCTGCAAGATTATTTTCCCATCTTTTACTTTTGGTCTGTCTATCCTTGAAATTGGGGTGCTTTCTAGGGGCAGTAGAAGGTTGGATTCTGGTTCCTAATTGAACAAGATAAATGAGTTCAGTCCACTGACATTTAGAGTGAATATAGATATTTGTAAATTTGTTACTGCCATTTTGTTCATAGTTGTGTGGTTCTATTTAATTCACTCTCCAGTCCCTTGTGTTCATTCCTCTCATTGGTTTAATTACTAAAATTGCACTTAATATTTCTTGTA
>NW_004567114.1:15167387-15169593 GCF_000260355.1 Condylura cristata
TGACTGGAAAATAGATGGCAAAGTGGTAAAATCTGCCCATTCAACATGACATTTAGCCACTATTTTTATTATATTGAAATTTAAGCATGTTATTGATCACCTTGTATATTAACATTTTTTTTAGCACTGCAAAAGCCATAAAGGGCAAATGAGTCCGAAAAAAATCTCTTGAAACTGCACAAATCCCTAAAGTTTATAAGTAGTATTTCTTTTAGAAGCTACTCTAAGTAACATCTTTCTTTTTATCTTTAATGACTTCTGTTAATTTACATATCCAAATTATATTTCTTTAGTCGAAAATTTTTCTTAAGTATCTCAAGGTCTGATTTGTTCCTAAGTACCCTCAATTTTAATTTTCTTGGTGTCTATCCAAAAAATTTATATTTTATAATGTTAAACAGAAAACATTTCAGATACTCAGCATTTTAAGAAACAAAGTCTTAAAGCTTGTTTAAACAAATGAAGATGTGTTGAACACAATATATTGTGTAATATATTACACAAAAAAGAAATCGTCTAAGATCTGCTACATAAGTTAAATAGGACAGGATGAATCAAATAATAGAAAATTTCACTAGAATTTTTCTCACTAATGTCTTTGGTCAATACCCAAGATTGGCAGTCATTTTAAAAATATTAAATCTATTGTTATTGCTCTCATTAAAAAATTCAAGCATTTTTACATGGAAACTTGTCATTATATATCTCCAAAGTGGCAATATAATACTTCTAAATCTCAGCTGAAAAATATTTACCTTTTTTTAATCATGTAACCATATTTAGTGCTTCATATTAGGATTAAAAGAGTTAGTACTTATAAAGTCCCTACTCTAACTAGTTATTTTAAAAGTGGTATAAAAGGAAATCCTAAAAAATCATTTTAGGTAATGGTATCATGAAGGGATCAGGTGATTCACTTAAGCAGAAAACAGGTATAAAGTGACTGAAATTATTCAAAATAATCACTTTAAGAACTCAAAATGACCAAGGGCAGGTAATGACTTAACAAGTTTTAATTCATGAGGAAAAATTGTGTCATGGGTTTTGAAAGGTTAATAGGTTATTATGTGTTTTTTCCAAACTGAAATTTTCCCATCTCTAATTCAGAGGATGAAAACCACAACTCCATTTGCCAGAAGTCAGATACCATGCCAAGGGCCAAAGGACAGAGATTAGAAAGCAAAGAGGAGGAGACTGCAAGCAAGACAATGGTGTAGGTGTTCAGTCTCAGTGCTAATAACACTACAGCTGGAGTTCAATCCCTGGCCAGGGAGCTGAAGCACATATGGCACACAGATATCTCTTGTCTCATCTGCTGCTCCCCTCAGCAGTGTATTGCAGTAGATCCACCTGTTCTGCTCCAACTTTCTCTGGTGAATCCTTTCACACACTGCCCTTCTGGCTTACATCCCAGTTCTTCTATGCATAAATAAGTAAATCTTTAAAAAAAGAAAAGAAGTTCTATGCATATCCTTGGTAACTTTTAAATTATTCATGCAAGCAGGATACCTGGGAAGGCCAGTGAAAATTAAAGTCTTGAAGAAATTTGGAAAGTCACTGCAACTTGAATTCATTACTCAATCCATAGCTAAGCGGCAGAAGAGAGAAGTCTTACTACGTTGTGGTGTCTAAGTATAATATGGCTAAATCTTTGACTCACTGCTAAACTGTATAGGCATAAAGCTGAATTCTAGGGGACAAGAATAAAAAGAGTGAACAGAAGGAGTATCAGATGCACATCACAGAGGTGACAGATTTCACATTTAGGGACCAAGAAAGTTAACTGCCTACTAAAACAAATAAACAAATGAAAAGTCACATTTAAGAGGAACAATATAGAATTGAGAGTCATAAAAAGGCATTATTTAGTGTCTAGCTTAAAACCAACAGTTACTGCATAAAGAAATAAAATGAAAAGTGTTACTTATAATTAGAAAAAGACAGATTTCAAAATTAAAATTGAAGGAAACTATGACCAAGGAATTACTATGTTAGTAAGTGAAGAAATAGGGATATAAAGAGAAGTTAAAAGTATAAAAAAGAGCCAAAAAGGAATTCTAGAACTATAACTATATTAACTAAAGGCTTAAAATCTCATTAGATGAGGAGAACAGCAGCTTAAAAGATATGACTTGTCAACTTTAAGATATACCAAAATAAATTATACAATATGAAGTATAGAGAAGAAGGAATTGATAAAAAGGAA
>NW_004567114.1:15169719-15191623 GCF_000260355.1 Condylura cristata
CAATTGGAGTCCAAAAAAAGAGATGAGAGGATGAGACAAAATATCTGAATATATAGTTACCCCAAATTTCCCAAATCCTAAAAGTTTCACAAACCAAAAAGTAGAACAAACTAAGAAAAGCACACCAAGCTATATTATGACCAATGACAAAGAAGGAGAGAAAATAAACCCAAACCTAAGAATTAAGAAAATACTAATAGTCAGTATAGAGATTAATAAATCAAAAAATTGGCAAATAGAGAAAAATACACCTAAAACAAAAGCTAAGTCACTCAAATGATCATAAACTGAGAAATCTTAACAGAGTTAATATTTATCCAGCTAAATATTTACCTAGAAGAAGAAAAAAATAGTGAAATACACATTACCTATTTATTAGGGGTGAAGGGGGGGATAAATAAAGAATCTATGGGTTTTAAAAATAAAACACAGGTATAAGCACATCATGCCAAAAAGTATTTCACTTGATATGAAATAACAAACACCTTGAAAGACAAACATTACCAATACTAACTCAAGAGAAATGGAAACTCTGAGTGCTGGAGGTAAATAAATTAAATTGCTTATTTCTCAAAAAAATATAGGTGCTTATAACTTAGTAGTGAATTCTTTCATTTAAGGGAAAAGTTGTATCAAAAACTGACCAAAGTTCCACAAAAATACAGAAGAAATATTTCTTAATTTATGCTAGGAAGTTAATATTACACTGATCACCAAGCCACACAAATGCACCGTATGTTTAAGTATAGACTGATGTCTTCATGATATAGATGTAAAACTCTTAACCGAATCATCAACAAATTAAGTGCAACAATATATTAAAAGTATAATGCACAATGATCAGAGAGGGATCATTCAAGAATGCACAGTTGTTTCAAATTTAAAAATCAATTAGTTCAAATATAAAAACAGCACTTACCTATGAATTACTTCTCCCCTGACACATGCTTTAATTCATGTAATATTTGATCCTCTATGTAATTATGTTTATCTTATTTTATAGATAAGAAATCAGAGGTTTCAGGGCTTAATAATTGACCAAATATCAAATATGCCTCCCCTAAATTATTCTTTTCACTGTGGAATTTTATCTCCCACTTTGATGACCTCCAATTATATGAAAAATCTACATGGATAGGTGAAAGGTCTTGGGGATGTCTTTAATAAATAGTTTGTGCTTTCTCCTATAATACCTTTGCCAGTATCCTTTATATTTTTGATAATAAACACTTAATCCAAAGCAGTATGTTTCATGCTGTTGAACCAATAATAACTGCCCCACTTCTCTTGCATAACACCAGATGCCCGACTCTAATCTCAGGAACAGTTTTGTAACCTATGAATTTGAAACACTAGATACACAAAAGTTCCCCATGTTCCATTTGGCTGAGAAGCCCCACATCCCATCTGAGGGTAAAGTCAAAATTCAAATACAAAAGCCTTGAGTTCTGCTCCAGGGGATACTTTCTTTCTTCCACAAATAAAAGCAGCATGGCAGCTACAGTGAGTTAGTACATGTAATTAAAACCCCTAACATGAGACAATAAAATGTTCTCCTTTCTATAAATATCCATGCACAACACTCTTGAACTGTCACTATAAGATCTTAGGAAACATTTATATAAAATGTCATAAAGAAAAAAAAATAATAATCCACAGCATGGGAACATCTGGGATGGAAGTAAACCCCATGGAAAACTCAGTTTAGTTCATTCTTTAGAAATTCTTTTTAAACCCTTTTTTAATACTAATAATGAAATGCATAAAACTCTTCTTTAATGCTTAACCAATCTGTTAATACAGAGTTTTTAAAGTTCAAACATCCAGGGCCCTTCCTGGTGACACAATGAGTTGGGACACAGCATTGAAAGCTGGCCACAGCTGCTTCAGTGCAAGTTCAATCCCCTGCCCTTGAGGTGACCTACATGGCACAGCAGACATCTCCTGGCTTACCCACTATTCCCCTCAGCAGTATACTTCGTCGATATGCCTGGTCTGCTCTCCTCTCTGTCTCTGTTGAAGCTTCTCACCACTCTTACACCTCTGGCTTGTACCCCAGTTCAGTATCAGTAAATAAATAAATATAAAAAAAAAAATCAAACAACCAAACTTTATATAACATCATTCCATTCTTCAACACCAATTTCAGGTCAGATATCAATATTTTTTTCTAATAGTCTACATGAACTTTCAATCCATAATTATCATTATGTAACTATATCTAGAAACAAAGAATAATATTTATGTAAAATCTGTTTACAAAATCATATATCCATTTAACAATATCATAACACACACATACACACACACAACATCTCCATATGATCTCCATAGGTAATTCCACAATTTTCTTTATTGGCATCTTCTGTTGTTAAAATTTCCTGTACCTGGGTTTTTACACAGGCATTCTATGAGTATTTTGTTCAACCTTACTGAATGTTTATGGGTATGCTGAGAAAGGATGTCCATCTACAGTGACCTAGAATGAGATCCCCAGGAAGATTTTGGATAGGCAAGGATGTCTGGAGTAGAATTACAAATGTCTACATTGTGGTTGGAAATATAGCTGGATGTCTAAAAATCATCTATATTGTTTATTCAAAATATGAGTTCCTGACTCGACCCAAAGGTGGATTCTAAGAGAAAACTACATATGCACAAGAATTGCTGAAGACTTGGGCTCAGGGAGTCTAATAATCTTCTGTACCAGGCAGCAATGTGGAAAAAGTGTCAGTCTTTTTTGAACTTAGACTTTGCCTGGATTTCTTCAGAAGGACAATAATTGTTGACAGTGACTCACCAAGAGATACAGTCCTAAGCTGGTAATTGTCCAGAGATAGGATCTTCTAGAAATAAATCTCAGAAGATTAGTAAAACTTGGTCAGAAAGTATCAAAAGTATCAGAGAAACCAGAACTGTGGGAAGCTCTGTGTTGGTCTCCAAGGAAGAGCTCTTGGGAAGAAACTCACCCTCTCCTGCTTGCATGGATAATGGACTCTCTGCAGATATTTCTACCCCCAGAAAATGTCACCAAAGGTCTAATACATTCACACTTACAACTCTTTTTTAAAATATCTCAAGCATGGTGTAATGGTTGATAAGCATGGTTTAATGGCAAGATACATTAAACTGAAGGTCACAGAACTCCAAACTCAACTAGCTTAAACAATGCAGATATGAAAGGTGTCAAGTAAATGTAAACAACAGACAAGGAATAAAAAAATGAGATTGATCAGGTTTTCTTTAGTCTTTCTATGGGAGGAACGAGAAAACTACTGAGAAAAAACAACGACTGTGTTTTGTCATTACATTAAGTTTACAAGACAGAGAATGGGATGCTTGCACTGACTTACAACAGCCTCTATCCTTTCTTCCTACAGACATCATAGTCACATCTCTCTGCAATGATCCCTCCATTCAGACTTACCTAGTTTTCTATTCAGTGACTTGTAATAATAAGCAACATCTTTCATACCACATGGTCCAATGTTATCATGAATAAAGAGAAGACTGTGTGAGGTCAGGATGATCCATCGTAAAATCACAATAATTTTCCATTCAGTTAATGGTCTGATTAAGCCCACCAGTTACCAGTCATACCACTTCATTTCAGAGAGCCTCCATCTGGTCTAAGCTATGCTGTCATATTTCATGTAAGTCACTCCTTTCTATTTTGCAAATACTCCAATAAAGGTGTCAGACTCAGTTAGGGAAATCAAGTATAAGCATATATCATCAATGCAAATATAAAATAAAATCAATGTTAGGTCTTCAATACATTAAGCTGCTGCCGAGTTTAATTACAGATCCCTCAAACATCTTTTCACCGGATCATACTGTGTTGCTGGAAGGGTAGGGTGGATCTTATTGCAGACACTGCAGTTCCCAAGGACAAGGAGTTGAATTTTTGTCAGTGCTAGCTGGAAAGGTAACACCTGCTTCCTAGAACAGCCATTTAGTTATATAAGGTCTTCCTCAATATTTAGAATAATCTAGCTATTCAAAACTACTAAAACTGTGCATTTAATATGAGCTAGGAAAACTCTCTAGGTTGTTTCTACTCTTCTGTCCTTCAATATAGCAAAACCGAGAACAAAATTGTAGTTGAATTATTTTTGAAAAATTTCATGAGCTCACATTCTCATTGTTGATCACTAGAAGTCTTATACTTCTTGGAGTTGATTTACCTAATTCCAGTCTTGGCATGAATGATGTGTTTAAAGTCCCCCCCTCCCACCTCAAGTTTATAGATGAGTATAGAACAAGTTCTCTGACTGGCCATGTGTTGACTCTAGAAACTTCTGGTTCACAAGAACAGTTGTTAAATATTTAGGAATTTTTAAGACAGTTCTGAAGCCATGGGTAGCTAAAATTGGCAAGGTGAGAGTATTTACACCTGATGTGTAGTAGCAAATACTACACATCAGGGCCCTCCCTGGTGGTGCAAAGGGTTAAAGCACAGCACTATGAAACTACTGCAGCCACTGCAACATGAGTTCAATCCCCAGCCAGTGGATGAGCCACATGGTATGTGAGACCTCTTCTGATCCACCCCTCAGCAGCGTATTTCAGTCAGTTTGCCAGTTCTGCTCCCCAGTCTGTCTCTCATGAATTCTCCCACACCTCTGGCTTGAACCCCAGTTATGTATGTATAAATAAATAAATCTTTAAAAATAATAATAAATAAATCCACTCTTTTGCTCCAGAGCTGGGTTACTAGTACATTAAGAGCACATCTGAAGAGTATAATGTCAGCCACAAGCACATTATCTTCTAATTTTAAGTAAACAGCCCCACTCATTGTTTTTACAGAGAAAAAGTCTCTACTGGCTGTTCTTTAAACCCCAGAGTGAAATTTTGTTTTATGTGGTGGTATATTCTCCTCTCCAGGGCTTCAGATATGTGTGCTACCACAACAGGCACCAAAGTCACGTACAACCAATGCAGTAAAAAATCTATAAGTTGGTTTAGCATGAAAAAATATTCAGAGCCTATGATTGCAAATAACTAGATGAACCAAATTCTCTTTTGCTTCACCATAAGCAGGTATTTTATTGGTAGAAGTAAAAAAAAAAAAATAGATTTAACCTGAGTCAAACAAAAACAGCATAAGATAATGACATAATGAGATCCATGACATTATTTGGATTGAAAAATGTTTTATTTTAAGCAGGAACATTATCACCTGGTACTCAATTGCCTTGAATTCAGAACCAGTTTCTAAAACATCACATCACATGAATAACAATGCTGTTATTTCTGAGATTTCAGTTCTGTTTGGTGTCATCTGTATACTATCGATCTTTTGAATTCTAATTCACTTTCATGATTCTCCTTTATTGCAGCTGAAAAACTTTATTCATAAAATAAAAATTTATCCCATAAGGGTAATAATAGATTATAGAGATTTTCTTTTCCAACTCTAGCACTAGTTAGAGGATACCCTGCTTGATGACCCAGCTTTTGAATTTGGAAGACCCAGACCTACATTTTTTAATGATAAAAGTGAATCCTTATTTTGAAATCTCTTATGACAACTAGCCTCAGTGGTACTTGTTCATACCTGAAATTTAAGATTATTTAGGACAGACATCTTTAATATTGGTGCATGCACTTTGTAAGAATCAAGAAATCATTTTCAAATCATTATATATATATATAGGTATATTTATATATAAATGTATTGTTATTTATATAAATATATGTGTGCATACACACATACATATATAGAATGCTGAACGCAAGTTTATTTAAGGGTAAAGTTCCCACAATTTTCAAAAGATTCTCAGAAAAAAAATGTTTGAGTAACTGCCATAGATTTATATTTTATCTAGACTTTGGATTCATAAAGGTGAACTAATTGGTTTAAGAAATCATGTCAACTACTTATTTATGCAATAATATGAGACAAGGGAATAACAATATGAGTCAAGGTGGACAGGTTGATGGAAGCTTTGCCATCCTTAACATATCCCCCAAAGTTTCCCTGTAAATAATCTCTATTCCAACCAGTCATAATTAGACCAGGATATCTGAGAAGTCATAAACTATGGTTGTTACTGGCACATGTGATTTCTTGTCATCTGCTAAAATTAGAATTCAACATGGTATATGTTTTTGGATAATCACCTTAATAGCTTAAGTAACTATTCTTATCATTTTTTTAAAAAACTCCAAAAATATAAAAAGGAATCATGTATTAATTTCCATTTTCTTTTCCTTTTACAGAAATGAAGGACATAAGAGAACACACTGTAACTCACTTCTCTGTTCTCAAATGTCCCCTTTGAATGCAACAGGATCTAAGTAGCATTATTTACTGAAAACTTCCTTGAGGCTAAAAGCTTGCATTCTTTCCAAATCTAGTCTTTCACAGCTGCAAAAATTAGCACAAACAACATCCATATTCATTAGCTGCCCAGAGTATGAGCACATATGATAAGACTTTAAGGCAGGCTCACCACAGAAGTCAGAAAATTGAAAGAAAGAGAAAAAAATAATGAATGCAGAGTTCAAAAGGTTCTCTTTAATGTACATCAAGCAGTTTTGCATAATGCAAGTAACTACAGGAACTTGCCATTTAGCAGAGATGGGTCATACACGAGCTGGGTTTCTCCTGATCCCCCTGCTGGGCTGGCAGCCTGTGCCCAGTACCAGTCACCTGCCAACATGTGAAGGATGCTAACAACAGATTTCCCTATAATGAGCTCATTGGGACAGCAGCATTAGTTAAAGGAAAAGGTCAAAGAATCATGTTTGTTTAGTATCCTCCAGCATGACCATGTCTTTCTCAGATGTGCAAGATGGTAGCTCTATCTGACTTGCTGGTGTTTCATGCTAAATTAGCCAACTTGTCAAATACATCAAGGTAAAAAAAGGTCATAGCAGTCAAAGAAATACAAAATGGAAAAACATACAGAAAACTCTATCAGTTACATAATTAGCACAAGTCCCATTTTTCAGTCTTCAATGAAGTAAGGATGGGGCTTCAGGACATTATGCTCTGAGAAAATGAACATTTTATAAAAAATAAAATATCCCCAAAGACAGAGCTCTCATGTTCAGAGTACAAGCGCAACATGCCCTTAAGCACATCATTATTCTTTGCCAGTAAATAAATGTGATATGAGCACATGGACATTTCCCAAGTGGTAACATTCTGTTGAACTAAAAGAATTCAGAATGCAGAAAAGAAAAGGCACAATGGTGAAAATCTGAATGAATGTAACATGTCAGATTAAGTCTTCTACCACTGTTACTCCGATGTTAAATTATTAACATCCTGCCTCAAGTAACCTTTCTGAACATCACTGCCCCCATCACTGCATACAACAAAAAAAAGTCACTTTTTTAAAAATGTCAATGCAGCATTCCTCTATGCTGACACTCCTACCGCTTGCTCCTGTGGCTTCTCCTGACATTCTACATCTCAGCAGTCACAGAGAATACTCAAATAGATCAAGAAACTGAACTATCGTTACAAAGTTGTGGGAGGTTAATGAAAGTGCAATGGAGGTGAAGGGCAGAAATTAGTAACAATGAGATATCACTTCACACCCACGGGCATGAGGCAGCAAGAGGAGCAAAGAGCACAACTGTAGCATTGAGGCTCAGACAAGGCAAAGGAGATGTCTAACTCCTCCCTCCCAGAACTAGGTAAGGAGGTGACCACGATCGCCAGGAACATAGCACAGATCAAGAAGAAAAACAAACCTCTGCCACCTCTTTTCTTCCCTCCTCCCTATTGCCTTTGGTCAAGCCCAACCAGAAGCCCAAAGTCAAGATGTGCACAACCCTGAGTGTCAACCTCCGGGCAGGGCAGACAAGAGGCGCAGAGAAACCTGGGGAGGAGAGAAGCAAGCTAAACCAACTATCCACATACCTTCTTGTGGTCTCCCTGAGGATGATACTGCTTTCTGATCTTTGGATGTCCAGAACGTAGCACTATTGAGTGCTGAGTATTTGTGCAACAATGAATGAAAAAATAACACACTGAGGTTGAAAGGACAAAAATCGTGGTTTTCAGCACCAGTTTTCTTCTTCCACTGAACCACGCCTCCTACCCTAACCTGTTCAACCTCTGGGTGACACCTGTCAGAAAAACAGCCACCACTTAAGTGATCACAAGTGTTAGGCTCATGTCATCTTACAAATGAGTCCTGAGTTGATACAATCTCTCTTCTAGGCTGTTTTCCACCTCTTAGTGTCAGGGTTTCCAACTGTTTTTACATTAAGATCGGGCTACCTTTAGCATTCTGTAGTGACTCCTGGGACAGAGTAAATAGAGTAAGGGTTGAAGAGAGAAGTTAAGAAATGGCCATATGCAGTCAGTCAGGAACAGGGCTCATTGAGCCCCAAAGTGCACTTGTCAGCCTGATGGAGAAATATTCAGTCAGAAGCAGGAGGCCCTCGCAAGCTCAGATGCCCTTGGTCTATTTATCAATCTGATTCTGATTGAGGAACAGTCCCAAACCAGAAGGGTACCCTACCCTAACTCAGTAATGGGTACATTGTTCAGATTGCCAACACAATAACATAATGCTAAAGCAACAGTTTCAGAAAAGTAGGCCAGGTAATGTGGGTAAATTTATTGGACCCAGGTGAACCCCCACACAGAGACACAGCCAGTCAGCAAGAAACATAATGTGGGATACCCCATAATCAAACCTGGACCCCTTACCTACTATACCCACGTAAGCACCCACTTCTTACCCCATCAGTGACCACTCGCTTGAGACACCCCCCCCCACTTTCCTATTCTCCCTGCTATATATCAATAAATCTCTTGCTTTTCTGTAACTTTGGTCTCAACATTGAATTTTTCCTTGCAGAAGACAAGAACAGAAAAAGGACCTGCCTGGGATCCTTGGAATCTGGAATATCTCTCAGAACCCAGATTCACAGTGACTCATCATTGCTCACTGAAACTATTCTCTGGATAACATGTGATATTGCTTATATAATATGGTATTAGTCATCAGTGCTAAAACAGAGATTTTTACTGTATACGTAGCTTATAACCTTGAGCTGTTGAAAGTGTCAGTTTTCCATTTCTACCCTCTCTCCTCAATGGTGTCATGATTCTTATAATTGAATCAATTGTCTTTTGGAGAATGAGCTACGCAATTCAATTTCTCAAATTTGAGTGACTGGAAGGTAGTGAAATCAATTAAGTTCACCATGACCAGCATTCTTTAATGAGACAGGATGAAATAGAATAGGATAGAAATGAATAGAACAAAATAAATAAAATAGTGGAGGGCATACAGCAATGCTGCTGTGATTTATGAGCAAGGTGTGCATGCAGTGCAGGTATATGTGAGCTTGGGATGTGTAGTCATGGTGTAAGACCGCATTCCTTAGTAGATGCCATGGGATAAAGCTGTTTGAAAACCACTGCACTACAAGGATGTTCTTTATGAAAGCATCCAGATCACAAAAGTATCATTTGTAACTAATTCTCCTGAAACGGGTCTCAGTAATGTATCCTGGGTAAGTCTTTATTTTCTCTTTAAATATGCACAGTCAGTTCATACACAATTAATTGCATTAATGACTATGAAAATGAGCTCTACCATACAATTAACCTAAAGCTTCCTGCAGCAAATGAAGTATTGCCTTTTTGTGCTCTTATCAGTATACAGGAATTTTCATGCATTTCTTTTTAAGGTATGTTAAAGGCAGAGTTTTAGTCTGCACTCTCTTTAAATGTTAAGACAAGTTTGTTTCTGAATTTCTGTGCAGAAACAGTTCTGTGTTCTGCCTTCTCTTTAAGTACATTTCTGAAAAATAAGATAGAAAAGAATAGAGAAAGCCTCTGCTAGATTAAAAGGGAAAGGATTCTGTCATAAAGAGGAGTTTGAGCCTTGTGCCTGAGGTCCATCCTTCTTTCTCTGAAGTACTGTGATCCCAAGATCATTGGTTGTAGCTGCTGATATTGTAGAGATTTGTATGGAAAAAAAAATGCATACGCACAGTAAACACAAATGCATGAGAAGTTACATTTGTGTTTCTAGGTAAATGAACAAGTTATTCAGCTTCACAATCTATGAAATAGATATGCTAATACATCAAATTAAATTAACTAATATAAATTGTTCACTACCATATCTAGCTTAAGATAGGTACTAATAATACATGTTATCATCATAGATAGAGTATATTGGCTTTGAAGAAATATCTTAGTTTATACCAGGGGTTTGATTCACCTAAGTTATTATCTGCAGTATAAATAATAAACACATATTTGTTAGTATCTTGTAAAAAAAAATTTATCTAATCATAAGTGCCATTTTTCTTTAAAGAGGTGATTCATGCCAGGGATCTCGAGTGTGGGAGTTCAGAGAATGTGTTTCTCTGTCCTCCAGCTGCAGGAAGTGAAATTGACTTAGAGACCTAGTCTGTACTTTCTCTGGTCCAGTAAGTTTCTCAAGTAGTCCACACATGTCACAGGCAACTCCCAGCCAAGGCCTGAGCATGGCAGGAATAATAAAGCTTATCTATTCCTGGGTGACGAGGACCTCTTCTGATGGGTAACTTTGGCTGGAACCCTCTCAGAAATGTACACTACAAAACAACCTTGCCCAACCTTTCCTTGTAAGGTGGACCTGAGCTAAGGCCTGCTAGCTCCTCAGTCTCCTCTAGCCCCTCCCCCAAGAGCTCTCACAGACCAGACCGCTTAGCACCTGCTCTAGGAGGGTCCACTGCTAATGAACATGATAACCAAGAGTTTGTGTGTGAAATCTTGTGCGTGGGAACATGTGTCCCCTTTTCATAATAAGAATAGCTACACCTTCTTTAGCCTTTTAAATGTTTGTGACCAGAAAACATTAAACACGATTGCCTCCTCAGGATCTGTTCAAATTGGATAATGTTATGTCTACCGCCCTAAAGGAAAAAATATATATAGATCTTAAGAAAGACCAGTATAGGATGTATCCTAGTTCTAAGTGTTCTTTTAACATCATTTTGAGATCCTGGGATCGTATTAGTGACAGAAAAAAAAAAAAAAGAAAGAAAGAAATGATATTATTTAGACTAATGTTATCTGTGCCTGTTTTGGTTCCTATACCAAAAACAAAACATCCTATGTCCTTCAATGTTCTGCTAATCTATAGCCACTTGATTCTTAAATGGCATATCTAGTTTATTTTTCTTCTCCAACTTAATTGCTTTACATAAATTGCCCACAAATTTTGTGCTCATAACATTAACACTCATAACATTATGAATCTATAAAGTTAATACTTAGAAAATATTTTCTTTCATTAAAAAAACTAAAACTTTTTAATTAAAGTTATTTTACTGTTTTTGAGAACTTGCAGTTGATTCCTTGGATTACAATGGAAAGACCATTAAAATTTGAAGGCAGTTAAAATGAACTATATTAACAAATTAAAGAATACTTAAAAGCATCCAAAATTTTAAGTTTACATTGTGCAATTTTAATCATGCTAGAGACCCACAGGATTAGAACTCACAAAATAGGGACCTGATTTCAGTTATACTGTCTTCGATTTATAGTCAATGCTAACAATCACCAATGAGAACAAGGGCTGATTTCAATACTATTCATTCCACTTTCCTCATGTCTTACTCTTGCAATGATGCTTGTGGATTTGTATTTTAATGCACGTACTTAAACATAAGTCTTTTGATCATCCCCTTTGAATGTAACCAGTAGCTCATTCATCTCTTCCACCCACTCTCCTGCACAGCTTGGCCTCCTGTGATTGCCTGTAAACCAAATCAATATCTGCTCCTTAACATTCTATGATCAAAGTCCTGAGACTCATGTTAATCTCTTTTATCTATAAACAGACCCTGGTCATCTTGTCTTTCTAATTGCTGAGAGACCTTTAGTACAACTTGGCATTACCTCTTCTTCCATCAGGCCTGGTCTGAGGCCCTTCCATCTCCCAGATTTAATCATACATCTGGCAATTAACCTGACACAGTTGTTCCTATCTTTTGAATAAGTCTGTCTTATTAACAAGGGAGAACACCTTTCAGTGACATACAACAATGTTTCTAGCCTCAAAATGAAAGGCTCAATTCCAAGTATGTAATAATAAAAAAAAAAAACAATTTCAATTCCTTAGGTGATATAAACATCTGCATGTAGTATTCTGAAGGAAGTCTTCCTCCAAAATCAATATCAACCCTTCTAAAACATATAACTTACAGAAAAGAGACTAGAAATAGTCTTTCAGCTAAAAGTATGGAAGAACTAAATTCTTATCATGATAGCTATGATAAGACTATTTCTCCCCTGTGCCCACCACATTGAGATATTGGGGGCAGCAGAAACAATTTTATAAATTTTGATTATTAGTTTATCTTTTTAAAATTAAATATAACAGAATAGTCAATTATTATCAATAATTACATGGGATGAGAAACAGGGAAAGAAACACTATACACCCTGTAGGTGAACGCAAATGCAGCAGCAAAAGCAAACTTAGCTCAGAGCTTCATTCAAGGACAGGAGGTCCCAGAAGTATCAACCACCAAAGGACCATACTCCAAATGAGTGATGACTTAGGCTTTGCTTCATACTGGTAAGGACCACAACTGTTTAGGAAAGTTTAATTTATGACCTTTGTTATGGGGTATACCTAAAATCTTAGATTAATAAAATACTTAAACATCACTTCACACATTGTAGTTACTCATATAATATTCAATTATCATTCTTCATTTTGCCTTCCTTCAGCCCTTTTGATTAAAGGATATAAAGTATTGAAGTTTCTAAACCACATGAAGCCAAGGTCTAAGTTAGTTCCCCAGGGTGTCTCCAATACACAGGTTATGTATGTATGAGTTAAGGAAAAGATTTGAACCAGGCTCTCTTATTATTTGTTTTAGTTCTTCTGCAAGGCCTAGATGAAATAGGATCAAGATGAATTAGATACTGTTCTTGTGTACTCGATAGTTTACCTCATATAGTGTAGTAATGCTCTCTTATACAGAGTATTAAAACTATTATAAAAGAAGAGAAATGTTGATTCAAAAACACCCTGCGTTTTGTTACTGAAGTAGGAAGATACTTAATCCAGAAATTCCGTGAAATACAAAATGATTTGACCTGAACTTAAAAACCAACTTACAAAATACTAATTGGTTTGTTAATCTTGTTGACCGTCTGTGAAACAAATGAGAATACCATTTATTCCAGTGCTTTCTTATGTGAGAAAAGAAGTATTTTTTAGACTAAGATCCAGAAACATAAAGGCAAATAACTGAAGTCAAAGAAGATTGATTTGGACATACAAATGAACATATAACTGAATAAATGATATTACATGATAAGAATTAAAGCTTCATACCCAGTTTTAGCTCTGAAAGTAAATGTGAGATTGTATCATGCAATAGTCTCCTACAGTTGGCAAATATTAGTCTCCCAATAAAGAGTTATTGAGTAAATTGATAAAATATGATGTCAATATGAAATCACAACTTTCCCAACTAAGCTATAGGATGTTAACACAAAAACAAAAGCATGGATTTTGAAGCAATACGTGTATGGGTATAATACTTCTGTCCTCCTTTTATTTCATGAGTAACCCTGAAAAAATTTCTTTTAAGTTCTAAGACTAAGTTTCCTCATTGGTAAAATAACAATAGTAAAGAATTCATAAGACTGCTGCAAGGAGTAAGTGAAATTATACATGTGACCTTTGTAAGTGTCTTACACATATTAATTAAATAAATATTGAATACTGAATTTTTGCATGGCTTAATTTTAAATTTAATTTAGCTACCTCATAACTTCCAATTACTATATATATGTATATATACATATATATGTATGCACAACTTTTAAGGGACAAGTAAGAAATTGAAGCACCTGAAAAATGATCTGAAAATAATCTAAAATGAAATAATGAGGAAATTTTTTCACATGGACATGAAGTATTTGGGGCAGGAATTGAACATAACTTGCTTCCCTGCAATTTAATGCAATTCACTTCACATTATGTAGATACTAACTGAAGAGCCTTAATTAAATTATCCCAAACAGAGGACTTGGGTTGACTTCCCTGTCATCCAGCCTGGTCTTCAGGGGCTTTTCTAGCCAAATCAACTAAGTCAAAAGCTACTCAGGTCCTTTTTTTCTCAGGACTCATGGAGACAGAGTCAATATAACAGTCAGCATTATACTGACCGTGGTCTTTGGGAAATCCCACAGCTTGCCACTCAGAGTCCCCTGCTGCTGCTCAAGGTCCAACATGACCTGCTGGGAAAAGATAATCATTCCTGGGAACACACTGCCAGCACTAGCATTTTCTTGAGGACCCAGTGGGCATCTCCCTTTGGGACATTTTCACTGGGGGGGACTTCATGGTTTTCTGTCAGGAAAATACATCTGAAAAATGTGCTTCATTTGCCTGATTACTGAAAGGGAAATGTGCTCAGGTGTTGCAGTTACTTACTGCAGGATAAACACGCTCTAAGACACCTGCCAGTATGTATATTGAAAACCTAAAATGTGTTTTTTCTGAGCAATTGGTAAGGAGATATGGAGTGGAGATTTTAATTAAGAACTGCATATTAAACACACACACACACACACACAGTTTTTTTCTCCCTTTCTGAGAAAATATCCCTTGGTAAATATTATACTTCTTAGCTCTTGCCACCGAGTTTCTATAAACACCGTTACTTTTATATGTTTATTTCTATTCATATGTTGCTTTTCACTTAAATTTATCAGTTGAATAGAGGAAGACTGAATCTTCAAAATTCCACAATAAATATTAAGTAGCTACTATCTGCAGGAAGTACATATAAAACTCCAGAGAACAGTAAGATCTAGTAATAGAAACTGTCTGCTTTAATGGCCAGTGACCTTGAATTTAAACTCAGCTACAATTGCAGCCTCATGACCTGTGTCCATTCAACTTCAACTCCTTGAACCTCTATTTTTTTTCAGATACAATCAGTGCCTTATGGACAGAATAGCTTTGAGAGTTCAGTAAAATAATGTGCAGAACCCAGACATTTCCTAATATAAAATATATACTCAAAACTTGGGAGCCCCTCCCTCGGCCCTAGCTGTCAGGTGTTGGAGAGCAACATGATAAATGTGTCATATTCCCAGGGGCAGAGATGACTATTATATTTATAACTCATATTGGTGCTAACATATTAATCATTCTGCATTACACAGGTTCCTCAGTGATCCCAAGCAGCATTAAATGAGACCTGATATTTCCTGAACTGTATTATACCTCATTTGGGATATTTCCTAAAGAAATGTAAGTAATCTTGGCACTAGCAAATATAAATACAATCACAGATTTGTCTTCAGCTTGTCTTATGCATTTCTTAGATATAAAGCTTTATATCACTTTATAGTTTATAAATGAGCACAGTTAATTCATGTACCCCTGGGTGATTTTCATTTGCTTGCATGTTAAAAAGAACACTCTATCAAATGATGGAGTTTATCCTTTTAATAATCAGAAAGAGTTCTATTAAATTCCACCAAGGCCATTCTGTCAACTTAAAGGTTGTGATCTCTATTCAGTAGAAAGATTTTAATTACCTCTGTAGCCCTCTCAATTCCAAATGATTGATAACTCATTGTAATTTGCCTCCTTTATGCAGCCACAGATCTACAAGCTCTCTCCCCAGTCTTAAGTGTCTTCCCAAATTTGGAAATTTGTTAACACTTATTCTTACATTGTTTTCAGAGTCCTTCAGTAAAAGGAGCATCCATGTGACATCCTGAAATTTCAGGACGAATATGCTATTTTGCATATAATTTTGCTTACTTCTTTAATTACATATACAGCAGCCAGTAAACATTGTTGACTGCAAAGTTTTGTTATTTCAGTTTGAAGATTCTAATGAAGTAGTGACATGTGTGAACACGGCATTTATCTCATCTGGATCCAGCCTGAACATGAATTTAATGGGGAGGTAAGGGGATAGAAGAGAGAAAGTATCTAGATTACTACTATTAGGAAAGACCAGAGAGAACTTAACGACCTACAGTGACTCTGACCTACTGAGGTTCAGCCAGCTCTATTTTCATTCCTTCTTTGACTCTTTCCCAAAGTTGGAAAACCTGAATGAGCTCCATTATGAATCTTCTCCAATCCAACAATTGTCCTTGTCTCTAGCCCATAATTCCCTAGGAAAATTAACATAGGCTTTTCCTGTAATCACCACATGGTCCTTTGTAGTTATTGTCGCAATAATGAATGTGTAGGTCCCAGGAGGATGTTATTTCACTACAGTGCAGAAGTAATGAGTAAAGTGATTCATAAACAATGTAGACACAGACTGTAAATGAATAGTGAAGAAGAAAAATGAAGAACAGGATTCTAGAATGAGACTCCCTGCTAATGAATCCCAAGCTCACTGCTTGCTAGCACTGTAGCCTCCCGGAAGCTACTGAAAAATCACTAAGTTTCTTTCTCATTTGTAAAAACTGTTATGAGGTAGATCATAACAATATCTGTCTCACAGGCATTGTTTGATGATTCACATAGCCATGCTATGTTACAAATTGAAGCACAATCAGAACAAACAAATATTAGCAAATTATTGTTACAGAAAGATACCTTGATTTAATTGTGCCTGGATTATAACAAAAAATAGATCAACCAAGGAAATAGAATTCACAGTGAAAATCATGTAAGGAAATGATTGTGGGAAGAGGTAATGGAAAAGTATCTATTCTGAAAGGGCATCCTTACTGTTTCTTAGGGTAACTGCCCCCACACCACCCAAAAAAAGGGTCACACAAATTAACGGAGCAGAAATTATATCCCAGAAATAAGCTCACACCTACATGGACAGCTGATCTAAAGGAATCAAAAACAGAGGCTTGGAAAAGGAAAGTCTCTTCAATAAATGGTGCTGGAGAAAATGGACAACCATATGCAACAGAATGAAACCAAACAATTATCTCACACCATACAGAAAAATGAACTTTAAATGGATTAAATACTTGGATGTAAGACCCAACACTATAAAATACCTGTATATAACATATGCAAAACACTCCACACTCCATGACACAGATTTCAGTGGTGTTTTGTAGATTCGTCCCTCAAGGAAAGAAAAACAAAAGAGAAGATAAATAATGGTAAAAAATTTCTGTGGAGGGAAAGAAACCATAAGTGAAACAAAAACACCCTATTTAAGTAGTAAGTGTTAACAAACAGTCTTACAAGAAGTCATGTAAGTTTAAAAAAGAAAAAAAAAAAAGACTGAAAAAGAAAGCAAATAACCCAATCCAAAACTAGGCAGCAAAGCTAAATAGGTACTCCTCCAGAGAAAATTACAGCTAACCAAAAGGTACCTAAAAAATGCTCAGCACCACTTATAATCATAGAAATAAAAATTAATGAGATACCACCCTACATTTCTAAGGGGGCTCATATCAAAAGAGCAGAAACAAGTGCTGGTGAGGATGTGGAGAGAAAAGGAGTTCTTACACAGCTGGAGGGAATGTAGACATGTCCAGCTCTAAAGCAAACAATATGGAGTTTCCTCAAAAGATTAAAATATATCTACCATGTGACCCAGCAATCCCACCCAAAGACAGCTGCATTAATTTGGAGGAAGAGATGCACTCCTGTGCTCTCTGCAGCACTATTTACGTTAATCTCACTGTGGAAATAACCTAAGTGACCAAAGACAGGCGAGTGGTTCAGGAAGATGTTGTCTGCATATACCTGGGAATCCTATTCTACGCTAAACAATGATAAACTCTTCATTCATGGCCACATTGATGAAAATGGAGGGAATTGTGCTAAGCAAAATAAGTAAGAAGGGAAAAAAAAACAAATACTACATGGTATCAATGATAGGCAGACTAAAGGGAAACAAAGGATCAGATAAAGCCAAATCTATAACAAACCTTAGAAATCCAAACCTTAGAACTAAGGCTACCAGGTGGGGAAGGAGAGAGAACACAAGGCAGAACACAATGGACTGCCATGAAGGACTATGGATGCTTTGGGGGGCTGACGGGGGGTCATGTGTGTTGATAACAACAGCTGAAGAGGAGACTCTATGCCTGTAAATCATAAACAATATCATAAGCCAATGCTACCTCAAAAATAATAATACCTGGGTTATAGATAGCAAAGAGAGATTCAGAAGATTCACTGAGAAACAAACTCAACTTGGTCTTGACTCTCCATTTCCCTTAAACTGCATGGTCCATTTTGACAGCTATCTTCATTCTGAAGTCTTCTAGAAGCCTGATCAGGAGGTACTGTTACTACAGTGAAGGACTGTGTTTGTTCTCGGGGGTGAGTGTGGTGCAAGGGGACATACTATCCTTTATCTCCAAATTATATATAAAGTGCTACAAACCAATACTGCTGCAATAAAAATTAGTGAAGAAAAAGACAAAAATGGGTCTGTGTGAAAACAAAGGTTAGAAATGTTTTCCTAGCAAATCTCATTAAAGAAAAAATATCCCTCTGTATTTCAGGAAAATCATGAAGATTCCTCAGGATTAAAAAAAAAAAGATATCAAAACAAAATAGCATAATTATAATATGAACCCTCACTCAGAGGTAGCTAGCTTTGGGTACAACCATCAAGTTGCAGTCAAAAGGCTAAATGAACAGTATTGTTGGAAGGAACGAGAAGAAATGAAAACCTGCTAAGGAAAAATCCTGTATAGGCTCTTGAAAATTCAAAAATTCAAAAGGCTCTTGAAGCAAAAAAAAAAAAAAAAAAATCCTGAACGGCCAAATCTTTTTAATTGATGAATAATTTATGGATGATCAGCAGGAACATCCATCCAGGCAGCTGATTAAATGCAAAGTATTTTGATAAGCAGAAAGTTACCACTGCAGGCCTCAAAGGGAAAAGAAAATGTCCTTAGCAATCGATGAGAGTCCATATATTGATGGAAGCTGCCCAGTCTGTTTCCAGCATCTGTTTCCCCACCCCCCTGAATCACTGGTAGGAAAAGCTACCTCCTCTGTGAATATCTTTCTCCTGTGAGAATGATAGAGGTTAAATGTGGATAAGAAAGGCAATTAAAATAGATCTATCACAAGTGTGCTATCCCAGTATGCCATCCTGTTTTCCTTCTCTAGTGTGAACTGCTACCGAAGGACGGTAATTGAAATTTGTCAGTGTTGACAGCCAATGACTAATATGGAGATTTTCATTACATATCCCTCCTGGAATGGAAAAGAGATGAGTGCATATTAAACTCCAGATGGAGGCAGCCACAGGCGAGGGAAATGCAGACTCTCCTCAAGCCAGCAGTGCAAGGACGATTTGGGAGGAACCTAAAACCCTCTGAAATTAATTTGCATGGAAACAGACGTGGTATTCACTTTCTACATCCTCTGTCGGTGAAACCTTGTCATTTCAATATTTACTATTATCCTCAGCCCATATGTTAATATAGTTGGAAGCCCCACCCACCAACTTCTGGCAGTCAGTTTGAAAGGATTATTCTGAGTTCCACTCTGTCTACAAGTATAAAAGTGTTGTGATTTTAAAATACAGGAACATGGGTGTCATTTCTTTTATTTCCTATGTGGTTTTACTGTTTATCAAAATCACTAAAAGAAATCTATAAATTATATTTTACTGAGCATAATCTTACTAAAATGTACAAGAATTCTGTAGTATATAGAGAAAGTAAAAGCATACCAAAGTTACAATGCATCATCCTTGCTAACAAATGTCGCACAGAAAACTATCCCCAAATCAGTAGGTGAAAACCACAATCTACTTATTGCATCACATGTGTCAGTGGGTGAGAAATTTTGGCAAGGCTCAGCTGGGTGATTCTCAGTTCTACCTGGCACTGATGGAGTTACTTCAGTATCCAGTTGGCAGAAATCTTGGTCTGCACAGTGTAAAATGGCTTCCTTCATATTTCTAGCTATGTTATCTATAGTTTCTTGATTCTCCACATTTTGGATGTGCGGGCATCTGAGCCTTTGCAGATCTGAAAGAGATTGCCCATCCCATGCTACCCAGATGCTACAAATACTACAACACTCCTGGCAAAAGTACCTTTCTTATGCAAACCAAGCAGTCCAAAGTTTTATGGCTCCTTCCACCCCTTTACTGATTCTCATAGAGCATCTACTACACTCTGGCCAATATCCTCCCCTGTATTAGTTACCCCAGAACCAGACAATGAGGCTCAGTCCTATACCTCAAAACTCACTGAAGGTATTCAAACTAAGAAATGCTCCTGCCTCCCCAGTCCTTCCTACAAAACAACAAAATGAAACCCTCATCTGTGCTTTCCTGCTCTGTTCTGCCTCCTTCTGAACCCCAATTCTTCCCTATGTCGCTGGTACTCCATGACCAGACTTGTCCCATCCTCTGGAAATTCTAAGAACAAACTGCCCTTTCACTAGCATTTTTTGCCTCACTATCCTGAATCATAACAAACCTAATTGTAGTTTAAAACACAACAGATAAAACCTGGTACCCAGGCAGGGACGGCTAGAAGGCTAGACTTGCACAGCTGTCACAGAGAGCACCTACACGTGGTCTCAGAGTCATCAGACTTCTTACATGGCAGCCCTTTTTTCGAGACCTGTGCAGAAGCTACAAAATTTCTAGTAGCTTTGGAAGTCTCTAGCAACTCGCTAGATGAACCCAGATTCAATGTAAATGAATTACACTTCACCTCTCAACAGGCAGCGGAGTGAAAAGTCTGCAACCAGCTTTAATCCACCTTATTTGACTCAGCCTGTGCACTTCCCTAACTGAAGGTCAGTGCTGGTTATTCTGAAAGAAGTCAGTTTCTGATTTTGTGGTCTGTTTCACTGTTTCACCAGTGTTATTTAGGACTTCAGATGGTTTCAGGCTCAGCTGTATATGATTTATATAGTTACCTGTGCAGAAAACAAAAAAACAAATGGGGCAGGAGAGCTCCACTTGAGAAGACACACTATGTCACATGACACAAAGTGACACAAATTAATGTATCTTCTGATTTTATGGCAGGAAACATGCCTTTGTAATATTACAAAAAGTTTAGAGACAGAAAAGAGAAGTTCAAGTGCCCCTAACAAGGTCTTAGTGCCAGGTTTGCACCCCATTTGTTTTCTAAACCACATAGTTTCAAAACATGTATTTGTGTTTGGATATAATGAGTGTAATTTGCTCTTACTGACCAACATTACTTTAAATGTGAAAATGATGAAGCTTAAAAGTGAGTAACTAGCTGATCAATCATTAGCATACAAATAACCTCAATTTACCTAAGAGTGCTTTCCCAGGGGTCCAGCTGGCTAAGAACTAAGTCCAGGTCAAGAGTGCATTTAGTGTTCTTAGGTTTACTGAGTCTCTGGAAGAGATGCTGTCACCACCCAAAAAAAGGGGAAGAAAATGCAAAAGAAAGTATGTTTATTCTCTTTAGCCTCAAATATAACAAAGGACACTGAGATGTGTGATGGAATATTTTTAAAACACTATGTCTATTTATTTTCTATCAACATGTGCTAAAATATGAACATAACTTGAATCTAATTACATAAAGAATACATTGCACAGGTGACATCCTTACATTTCACTTCAAAAGAGCAATCATACTGCTGGACCACATTCAAGAAATCATTGCTTTCCCATCACCAGACAATTGTGCTATTTTACATAATCAGTATTCAGGGGATGGTATTTTGCTAATAGGCAAAATCTTACAATGACAATTTAAATAGTTTGAAACATGCACGAGATAATTTGGAGTCACAGCTCTGCCAATTGCTAAATAAGTGCAGCAAGAACATGGACTCCGTGAGCATCAAAAGTGATGTTGGGGGACAGCCTGTCCTGTTCCATCAGTGAAACTTTGCTCACATCAAGTCAGAAGTCGAATATCATTTCAGACTCCTTCTAGGAGAGAGTGTCTCCCTGGAGAACTCCTTTGCTCACAATGGTGCAGTGGGAA
>NW_004567114.1:15192623-15196659 GCF_000260355.1 Condylura cristata
TGACCCACATGGCACAGCAGACCTCTCCTGACCTGTGTTCTGCTCCCCTCTGCAGTATATTCAGTCAGTAGCCTGTTCTGCTCCACATTCTGTCTCTGGTGAATCCGTTCAGCACCCCCACACCTCTGGACTATATACCCTAGTTCTTGTACACATAAATAAATCAATCTTAAAAAATAAAATAGCTCAGAGTTTGACAAATAATAAGTAGTCAATAAAAGTTAACATCATTGTTTAAAATAAGGAATTAATATGATCTGAAAATGATGAACCCCTTATGAATGGTCTACTGGAAATCAATACATTTCCCAAAAATGTGACAAAATTTGAATTTTTCTAGAAAGCGGTTTTGTGGATTTCAAGAGTCTCAAATGAACTCAAAACAAAAGGAGCCATAATCAGTACTTTGTTTTTCCCAGTGGAACCATGATATATGTATGAAATTTCAACAAATACTTTTAAGGCTTTTCTAATTAGCAGGTATCATGCTAAGTCCTCAGGATAGCAAAAAGAGCTGATGTGCCTTGCCTTAGAGAGATAGGCAGTGTGGAGGAAGGGAGACCAGTCATCAATGAATGAAGAATAGGGTACACTAAGCAAGAGACCTATCTAGATCACCTCTTACATGGTTCCATTCACGCCAAACATTTGAAAGAGGTGGCCCCCAGTTTGGAGTAGACAAAGACAGATCACCTGGATTACTGGAGCAGGTAGGTAGCCAGTGTTGTCATATAGGGGAACATTACAGGTTCCAGGACTAAAGGAGTAGATACCTTTGTGGGGAAGAGAGTGGATCATTCAGTCTACCACTTACATTGATTTTATGTTTACATTTATGTTTTATATATACTCAGATATTCCTATTTTGGATGAGAGAAAAGTTAAGATATACCTCAGCATGGTTTGGGAAAGTCAATAGAGTCAGTAACTAAGAAAGAACATAAAGTCTTGATCCAGATTGTTTAGCTGATGTGAAGAGCCAAGGTATTCACTCAGTTTCCTTAAGTTTGGTTCCATTACTTTGACACACTCCCTCCCTCCCAGGGAATTATACTACTATATTTGAGAAGAAAGAGATATACTGGCATATAAATGTTAACAGCCACCACTTAAATCAGGTTCATTAGAGCACGAAATGATTGAAAGTTCCTGGACTAGCTAAGTTAATTTTTCTTGAAAAAGGTTAAATTCTAATTATTAACATGTACTGCTTTTCTCTATATAATTAAAAAAAATAATTTCCATCGTCTCCCTTTTTGGTTCTAGCCTTTTCAGACCTTTATTTTCTGTAGCTCATCTATTATATTCACTGTTTTGTCCCAAGAACTGTATAGCCAATTTTCCTCACTGTCCTGCACACAAACTGAGTGGAAAGAGGTCACTGTCTAATTATTTACTTGCTTATGTATTTATTTCTCCAATGTTACAAAAATTTTATGTACTAAATCAATTTTTCAGAGTTCTAAATAAAACAATTTGCTTTTCTAGCTTCCATATTACAGAGAAAGACAAATTTTACCCAAAATTACAGAATGCTGATCAGGTACTTGGGAGAAAAAGTTTGAAGTAATTTATGAAACAGTGTGGATTTGTGTGTTTGAGTGTACCTTTGAATTGACACAGATTTATCCTCTCTCTAACAATGCCCAGCTTCTGCTTGACATTTACATTTGACAAGTGACAATCCATCATTTAGCCATGACAGGCATGGCTAGTCAATCACAGATGCATTCTCTTTAGCTGAGATTTGTTTCAGAGTCTTTCTGAATGAGACATTCCAGCAATCACCTGTATGACAGAGATGGCAGCTGAGAGGAAATCTTTATCATCCTTGCATAGACTCACCTTTTCATGACGTTATTCTGCATTTGAAATGTGGTCATACATTTAATCAGGTAAATGCTGCGGGCAATCTATTCCCACCTCACAGTAATTTCACAAGGAACTCATCCATGTTTTTAATCTAAGTTTATTGGAAATAAAACCCCATGTGATATCTCATTCAGCAAGTTAACGTCAAAGGATTACAACTGCCAGAAATCAGAGAAAAGAATAAATTGTGTTCTATTTTCCTTTGTTATCCATATTTTTTTCTCTTCTATTTCCTGCCACTTTCTCTTTTCTTCCTGAATAAAATAATAATAAATACTCATTGCTTTAATATACCATGTAGCAATTCAGATTTTCCAAGTTTAACAAAAAGTGAAAATGTTTTTTTTGAAGTGCTAATCATCATGAATTAATGATATTATTAATCTCATCACCTCAAGAAATCCAATGCATCTTTAGGTGAAAGAAAAAACTGTCCTACAGGAAGAGTGACTGACACCTCAGAGGAGTATAGGAAATTAAAAACTTCACAGATGAAATTGACAACCTGTTTTAGAACTTATAAGTTAATTCCCTTGCAAGTGACTCACAAGGGAGTAACTGAAGGCTGAAATATGACAAAACCTGAAATATTATATGCAAAACACAAACCAAATTTGAGTTTGGAGACTTGCCTATCTAAACAGAAAATTATATCTTAGAACAGTCTTCTCCCAAACTGTGACATACATATATTTTGAAGCAAAATAGGTCTGTACTCAAATTCTGCCCCTTTCCTCTTTCTGCTCTCATACTTGGGAAAATGTGGCAGTACAGTGCTGGTGCCTAGTATGAGTTCACAAATGTTAACTTCCCCTCCTTAAAGATAACTTGCCGTGAGCTGGGAAGGTCAGTGAGTCTGCTTGGAATTCACCTACTAGAATTTTTGTAGTGAGCAAGAGATATAGTGACTAACAGAGATGACTGGGAGGTACTAATTTATAAAATATCAAACTGATTTCTATGCACTTCTGATCAGTGCAAATGCAAAGTGATAGATTGATTGTATGTGGCACAAACTGACATTAACTGTAGAGTGAATTTAGAAACTTTCTATTTCTAGCCAATCACTCAGTTGTTGACTGATATGTTTATAAGGAACAATAAACCTTGAATAAGGGCCTTCCCCTCTCTGGATATCATTTGTGGAGAACACTGTGACCCCTTCTATCATTTAGTCCTATTAAGAAAATCTTAGAAAGGAGGAAGTAAAAACTATTGAGTAAGTGGAAGGGTCCGGAAACACCCTTAACCCTACCCTTCAAGTAGAGTAAACTGACGTTTTACTTTAATACTGATTTACATTACTGTTTGGGTATTAGAAGTAGAGAATTTCCCTCCAGATGTTGTTTCAATCACTTCCATAAGTGACTACACTCTATTGCCTCTTAAGTCCATTCTAGGTCATTCATTATGGCACAACAGTGCCATAATTTCTATGATATAAATGTGTCTAGGTCTTCCCTACCTCAGGGACTTTGCACATGTTACTTCTTTTGTTTGCAAATATCTGTCTTCCACTTTTAAACTTGCTACTCAATACTCATACTATATTTTTGAAGGCCTCTGCTTACCTATCACATCCTTAGAGTGTATCATCACCAGCTCCATTTAAATAAATCTTTCCAAAGAGCTAATGGGTAAAACACAGAACACCTGGTTAAACTTGGGTTTTAGATAAACACCAAATATTTTCTAATGCTTCATACTGATACTGACAGATTACAGTGGTTATATGAAACTCATGTTTACTTCTTATCTTGTATTTTTTCTTATTATCCTTAGCAACCTAATTTTCCTTCACAGCAATTACATGGCAATGATGATTATTTGTTCAGCATATCTCTGTTCTATTATACTGTAAAACTCCAATAAGAAGGAGTCTGTTTACTTCCACATACCTAACAATATGTACAATAGTTCAAGAGAAAGTAAAAAGCAATCTGGGGCAATAGAGTTAGTGAATGTGGACAGATATGGGAATGAAGGTGGACATGGGCTTAGGTCTCAATATTCATAAATTGTTAGTTGTTATTTTTTAATCTCGGAAGTTAGCACTTGGACGATATAATTCCCAGGTACTATCCTGAAGTAAAACTATATATATATAGTTTTTTTTAATATATATATATATATATATATATATATATATATATATATATATATA
>NW_004567114.1:15196834-15216953 GCF_000260355.1 Condylura cristata
CATCTCAGTTGTAATCCACGTGGACTATCTACCACCATTTCACCCATGAAGTGAAACTTTTTTGATTACATGCTTCACAACAAAGTAACTGCTCATTTCAGCTTTCAGTGCAATGGTTTCTAAGTTCTGAAATAGTTAAATAGGGCTATTTGTCTAACCATCATGTACTAGACACTAGTCCATCAATAGTCCTTTGATCTAAGTACCTAATCCATTTTGTAGAAGAGAAAAAGTTCAAGTCTTGGTGTTGTAGATCACACACAAAGAAGTGAGCCTGGATTATTTCAGTCAACCCCTATTTGAAATATTCAAACATTTCTCAGATTCCATCAAGCTAGGATTCTAGATGTGAATTAGCTCTACCAGTCACACATACTCATACAAGATCTAAGCAATAGAAGTGAGGCAAAGGCTAAATTCCTTTGGCTTATGGCTTTTATTGCTGGTAAGTAAGCCCAGGAAAATATGGGATTTTACTGCAGTAGCAGTCCAATGACCTTGCCAAATCTCTTAGATGTTGGAAAGAGGTTGCAATAGGAGTGTTCAAAGAGACTGAAGCTTCCAGCTCCACTCCCAGGACAGCCTCCAAAGGTACTACTTCCCTAGGGGCTCAGTTCTGCATATCTCTTAGAGCAACCCCAAAAGTACTGCCTAGGACCTGTTCCTCCAGTCCCATTAACACATATGTATCGTATATTACAAAATTAAGTCCCTAATCCCCTGCATTATACCCCCTGCTGCTTTAAATGCCTGCAGTGTATTCGGTTTTCTGCCCTGCATCCTAGTGGACACAGCAAGCAACATCAGACCTAAAGCTAGATTGCAGGTCTACATGGCTTTAAGGCTTGCTTTCCCCCCAACCACCATACTATTTTAAAGAAAATCCACTTAAATGTGTTATTTGGTTCCTTAAGATTTGATGGGAAAAAATCTTTCACATGAGAAAGTGGTAGGAGTGCTAAGGCCCTTAAGCCTCCCCTCTTCCTTTCCCTTCTGCCTCTATGTCATAACACTGACAGTAAAGCCCCAGGTACTTCTTCCTTTGGCTCCGAAGGGAAGTTCTAACCATAAGCAGGACCTTCATCCTGATCCTATAACTCAATTACCATAAACCAGCCCAGTTCCATTCCTAATTTTCCTAAGTCATTTTTAAACCAACTTGTGGGGGAGGGGGGAGGAGACTATCCTGAACATTCCAGAAAATTCCACTAGAGAAACAGTAAATCTTTTCATATGGTGTATCTGTGGCATCATGACCTTGACATTCACTCCAAATTGTGGATGGCGTGTCACCCTGTTTTAACAGAGGACCCAACAATAACAATGGGGGTTGTCTTAGTTCAAAACCTAGCCTGGGTGGTTTAAATCAGTGAAATTTAAAGCTCACAGTTCTAGAGGTTGTGAAGTCCAAAATCAAGGTGAGAGCCAATTCAGTTACTAGTGAGAGTTACCTTACTGGGGGTGTGGGGGTTGGGAGAGAGGGGAAGCAGAGAGAGAGAGAGCATTTCTGTCCTGTCTCTTCTAATCCCATGTATGAAGGTTCCTTAGTCATCACCTAATTACCTACCAAAGACCCCACCTCCAAACACCATCATACTGGGGACTAGATCATTAACACATAAACTTGGGAAGATACAACTATTTATTCAATAGCAATGTTATGACATTTTTAATTGGCAAATAAAAAGAGAAAACAAAGAGAAAGAATATCTGCCTTGTCTGGAGGTAAAGCTGACTCACAGATAAAACTTGAGGACAAAACAGCTTTATTTGAAGACCACTTACATAGAAACATGAAATATCTGTGCATTAAAAAATTTTATGTGAAATCCAATTGTGATTCATTCCAATAGCTTCAATAGAAATGTAATTATTTTTTACATCCTAGCATTTTTAGTGATAGCCATTGTGTTCGAGAGCAGTTTTAATACCCAACCAACAGAGGGTTGTTAAATATTTTAACTAGCAAATGAATGACTAAGAATTTAATATTTCAGAATTAAAGTTTATTGATTATTGGATGCCTGCTTTCTAATCTTTATAAATCAATGATTAGTATGATTTCTATTGAACATCTTTTAGTTAAGAAGTTGATAAATCTAACAGTTTAAGCAGGACCATAAATATCGCTTACAGATACCACAGTGTTTCAAAGTGGCTTTGAAAGAAGATAGCACCTCTCTACAGCTATTTATATCTCAGAAAAAAGAAAGAAATTACATCAGAAAATTTTAAACCTGGGTAGAACATTTGACACCTTGAAACTTAATCCCTTAACTACAAAAGAGGAAATGATTCATAGAAACTTGGAGTCCAGCGCCCAAGAGGAAAAGTGTTGGTGGTACAAAAGCATCAGATCTTAACAACAAATGAGCCCAGGGCACCTATTTCTTAAACACTTCCCTAGGAATTCCAAAGGGAAGCAAACAGTCCTGATGCTAGAAAATATATTTTTAGAATCTTTTAGTAGAATGTCTATTAGACAAATCCATTTCTCCAGTAAAAAAAAATATGCTCATCTATATTCATCACCCTGTAAACAGGACTGAAATAGGAAAAGACAGCCCCTCTGGGTAGATGCAGCACGATGCAAATGAGCCACATTAACAGCTCCCAGGGACCCCTCAAAGCAGAGTCCTGGTGCAACATACAAAGTGTTTCTCTTAGCCCGTGGCCCAGATTATGAAATGACATTGTGCTTCCAGGCAAGCACACAGCAGACAAAATGTACCTGTAGATCACACAGCTATACACCTTTTTAAATGTTCCAGGCAATTGTGAAGGATAGGAAGTGGTACCGCTGTGAGAGCATGTAGCATGGAAAGCTGAGTCTATCCATAAAGTAAAGGTTCTTCCTTGAAGAAGTAAAGTCTAGGCAATTGATTAAAAGGTGAGTAAGAATGAAAAGGAAAAAGGAGAGAATAACAATGAATTTAAAGAGAGAGACTTCTAATAAGAGAAAACCTGGAGCATGCTAAAATGGGTAGAGAACATGACTCCCTTGAAGAAGTAAAAAGTCAGCAGCTTAGACAATAAGGGACAAGTGGTGAGTAATAGTGAGATTGATATCACTGGCAACAGGCAGAGACAAAATCAATTAACACGATGTCCACCCAGCTTAGTACTTTAGTTTAAAAACAAAGGAAAATCACAGGGATTTTAAATATAAAAACGACATAATACACTATCATTTCTAAATTTCAGAATCTTTTAGAATCTAAAAGATTAGATCCACCACAGTTTAGAATCTGTTCCTTACTATGAGGAATAGATGGGGTATTAGTAACAGAATAAACACTGAGGATTAGAGAAAAAGTGATATTTGTTGTCCAGATATGAGCTGATGATTGTGTGGAGAAGTGCAAGAGCCCAAAAGGAAAGAAGTGGACAGCAGTAAGTGATATTAAATCAACCTAAATTAGAAATTGAGTGGATGGCAACAAAATATAAAATCAATCAATGCAAAGCTAAGGTGATTTCTAGTTGTCTTAAGAGTCAGTGATGATAGCTGTAGAACAGGGACCAAATAATAATTTTTGTAGGAATTATTAATGAATGCAACTTTAGACAGATTAGGTTTAAAATGTCTCTGAGACTACCTAGAAAAGATGTCAAACAATGAGATCTTTGGCTCTGTGCTCAAAAAAGAGGTTGAGGAAGGACAAAGTAATATGAGAGTTGTCCAGTCCAAATGGAGCTGGTAACTAAAATATAAACACAGGATTGATTTTTTTTTTTTTGAGTAATCTCCTGTCAAAAGTGAGATAGACCTAGACTTCAGCCTTGAGAAGTGACAACAATTACATGCCAGAGTATGTTGATGTCAGAGACAAAGAGCAATGTCATGGGAAAAGAGAAATTTTTAGTTAATAGAATTGGAGACAGAGGACGCAAATTTGGCAGAAGATAGTGAAAAGACACAAAGTTCCATTTATGAGACAAATAAGTGGTAGGGATGCATTGAACAACATGATGACTATAGTTAATACTCTTATTTACATATAGAAAGTTGTTATCTAAGAATTCTTATCAAATGAAGAACTTTTTTTTCTTTTCTCCTCCATATAAGTTATAGATATTAGTTGAATGTACTGTGGCAATCATTTTTCAGTCTACATAAATCAAGCAATCATTACACATTTACAATGATTAAAGGTCAATTATTTTTCAATAAGACAAAAAAAGGAAATAGCATCAATTATTGAATCTAAAAAGAAAAAACATAACATTAATTAAACTATATGAAGCTTTTTATTATGATCATGATTTTTTTTTGATCTGTCAGATTTTTAAATTAATGCTAGTTAGATAGGGGTTAAGAGTGGAGAAATTTTTTTAAAAATATTATAGACTTTTAGCGAAATTTGCATAAATTACCTTGTATGACCAAGAAGTATATCAAACCTTATTTATCCTATGAACTTCTGCATTTCATGTTTGGATTAAAGCCCAAACCTTACTTTTTATTGTTTCCTGGCATGCATTTTAAATATGCATTAATTGCCTTTGAAAGATAGAGGTAGGTTGTCTAGGACTTGTTCTACATCATGAAGACCTGAGGGAGAAATAAATGAAGGAAATACTGAGTGAAGTCTTCTCCTGTGTGGACAGTGCTATGGGGCCAACTCCATGGGTGGAATCCATGCATAAACACTTGCTAGAACAAGGCCCTTTGTGTCACAAGGAAGGGAACGGGGTCTAAGAGTCAGAACTGACCAAGCTCTCCCTGACCATGAGGAGCTCTTGATTCGGGGGAGCCTCCCAATCTCTGTCTGCCTCATGTCTCAGTGTCTATCCCTTTGCTCTCTTCTCCTGCTCCACCTCCTGCTGTGTGTGTGGGGGGGGGGGTAAGAGGTGCGTAGAGTATAGTGGTGTGTGCGTGCTCACTCTTTCCTCAGATTTCCCCCAGCTCCTCATCCAACTCTTAGCTCTTCAACATCATTTTTAGTAAAGTTGTGTTCCTGCTTTTGAATTAAGCTTTTGTTGCATGAGCTGTGAGAGGTGACACATAATACAGTGATTTAAAGCATGCATTCCAGAGCCAGACAGCCTAGACTTGAATCCTATCACTGCCATTCACTAGGTGTGTACCTTGCCATTGACTTAACCTCTCTGGGGCTAAATATCCTCATCTGAAATCAGCACATTTCTTAAGGAAGGTATGAAGATTAAATGACTAAATACAGATAAAACAGTTTAAACAGTCCCTAGTGTATAGTAATCTCTATAGGCATAATTACTCTTGTTGAATCTCAAGCTTCATAAGCCTGAATGGGCTACGAGAAGCACCATAAGAATCAGGCAGGACGTTTAATCTATGGGATGTTCAGGGGGCAAAGATAGCAGACTGAGAAACCCAATGGCCAGGAATCTGTTCCTACACTGGATGGAATGCAGGTAACTGATCCCCATTAAAATGTGAACCCTAATGTGCAAAGGGTCATGAGGCAACTAGGTCAGAAGTTTATCTTATTATAGGTGCTAAAGGAACTTGTTAGGGAGTTCAGCTGTCATAGAACATGTAGTTTGCTAAATAATATCCACTCCAAATGTTCACATCCTACTCTTTAAACTTACAAATGTGTTACCTCACATGTGGCAAAGAAAAATTTTGCTGATTGATGTAGTTAAAGATCTTGAAAGGAGGCAATGACCCTGCATTATCTAGGTGATCCAAATGCAATCACAGGAGCCCTGGTTAGTTAATAGGTACACACAGGGATGAGATGATGCTTCTGACTTTGGAGATGTTGGAAGTAGGTCACAAGCCAAACAATGTGGGAACTCTCTAGCAAGTGTAAACTGGAAGGAAACTGAACCCTACAGTTTGCAGACCAGAATGCTGCCTTTGCAAAACCTTGATTTTTGCCTATGGGATATGTGTTAGACTTGTGACCTACAGAAATAGGACATAAACCTGTGTTGTTTTAAGTCATTTGTTACAGCATCACTAGGAAATTAATACAGCCAACCAGAATGCTGATACATTTTGTTCTATTATGTGAGGGTCACCAATATTTGCCAAGTCTGCATTTCTGCCAACTTTACACACCTACTTTTTAGTCTCCTCTTCCAAACAATCCAAGAGAAGATTTGATTTCACTCCCAGATCTGGTTGAAACATTTATATGTAAATGTTTTAAGCGAGATATATAAATTCTTAAGTTGTTTTTTTTTTCCCCAAATTGTAGAAGGAAATCTCTGCCTCTTGCTAATAGAAGAGAAAATACTCTGATATCAAGTTGTTCTCTTGATTCCAGACACATTCAAGACCAAGATAACCAGGATATAAATTGCCCTTATCCTATATTCGGTATCTGTGATAACTGATTCAGATGGTATTGCAGGGCCCTCCCTGGTGGTACAATGGGTTACAGCACAGCACTAGGAAGCTATCCACAGACACTGCAGCACAAGTTTAATCCCCGGTCAGGGACCTGACCTACCTGGTGCAGCAGACCTCTCTTGTCTCACACACTGCTCCCCTTAGCAGTGTATTTCAGTCCATCTGCCTGATCTGCTCCCCACTCTGTCTCTGGTGAATCCTTTCACCTCCACCCCTCTGGCCTGTACACCAGTTTTTGCATGCATAAATAATCTTTTTTTAAAAAAGATGGCATTTTTGCCATTTTTGCAGCAATATGAATGGAGCTGGAAAAGATCATGCTTAGTGAAATAAGCCAGAAAGAAAAGGGAAAATGCCAGATGGTTTCACTCATAGCAGGAGTATAAAGGACCATGGGAGAATATAATAATAATAATGAACAACTATATGCCAGAGACCTTTTATGGGGGTGTAATAGGGAATAGGATCAAAAATTGTGAGAGGTGGGAAGTGCACTGGACTATGGTGATGGCACAAGGGTGATTTGGTGATGGGAAACCCACAGGGACTATAACTGAGATGGAAAAAGGCACAAAAATTATATAAAAATAAACTATTATATTATTTAAAAAAACATTGACCAGACACTTCCCATATTTAATTTAAAATATTACTCCACACACCTAAAGAAACTCAGCAAATTCCAAATAGAATAAACTCAATGATTCACAACAAAACATCTCAATCAGCTTGCTTAAAGATAAAGGAAATTTGAAATAACAGTAGATAGACAGCTGGTAGCCATGTTTTTTTCCATTTTTTTACATGTTTTAATTTAACATAGATAGGAAGAAACAAAATCACATAACTTATATAAAATTTAATTGTACAACCAGTGGGGGGAAAAAAAGATAGCATTAAGAACATCTAAACTGTCAATTTTCTTCCCACACTTGTGTCAATTACCAGGAGTTTGGTGAACTAAAGTAATTTCTTAGCACATTTCCCAGCCCCACATACAAAATGCTTGGTAGCAAGAATATACCTCTATCTTTCTCCTTTCCTTTATCAATAGCTCTAACTTTATCCAGCTCCCTGAACTCTAGGGTATATAGCAGGTCAGTGATCAGTTTCTACTACCTTCTGCTCCAGTCAAGCATGTCCTGATCTGCATTCCATCAAGTCCTGAAACTCCACGGTCTTTCAAGAAAGAAGTAAGGAGACTTACCTGCATGGGGTGGGGACAGATGACATAGATGATGTTGGCAAATGCAACTCTGAAGATCAAACCCAGTTGTCTCCCTTGTAATATAGTGAGTATTAGCTGCTATGTGATCATTTTATTCAATCCAATCCAATAATCATTGATTGAAACCTCACTTTGGGCAAAGAATGGCAGCAATCAAGTCCCACATGGCATTAGGAAAACTACTGACATTTGCACTGACGATAGATCTAAAGAATTAACAAAATTAGAAGGGAAAACCTAAAAAAAATTGTACTGGTGGTATAAGACTAATACTAATTATAGTAATTTACGGGAACTGCTTATCACTAATGCCTAATTATTATGGAGCTCAGTCATGATTATGCATGCCAGCATGTGTGTATGAAGGACTTTGGTATGTGCTGTATGAGATTAGATTAAAACAATGAAATATAAATATGTGTGCTCAGTCTTCATAATGTGTTACTCAAACAGCCATTTGTCATCTGCTCATAATTTTTAAAAATTAAAGAATCTTATCCCATGAACAAGATAGCTTGGTTCTTTTATACCGAGGAGTCCATATATTGATTAGTGCACTTGATTTTCTAAATGAGTTCCCTATCTTAGCCATCAAGAATTGTAGTGTGTGTGTGTGTGTGTGTGTGTGTGTTTTCTTTCAGGCTTTCTTATAAACAATTTTAATTTCCCTTTTTCAGCATTCTATGCTAGAATGAATGCAACTACTAGAGGCTCATTATCTTGATAGCCTACAGAGGGAAAAACATAGATGGAATGAATCTGGCCAATCCATCCAGCTGTTTACAGATTACTTATCAGACAAAGGGACAGGACCCATTTACCCCAGAGTTCCTTTATAGCAGTAGAGTAAGATGGTCAGATTATCACTATGGTTGAACAAGAGACAGGAAATATGACCTATCCCAAGAATTCATTGGGGACATCTGGGGAAAAACAATTGAGTAATAAAGAACAGCCCAATACTACAATACTGTATTCTCACAGAATTAATCATCCTTCAACCAAAAAATATTCGAGCATTATTTATGTTCCAGGCACACCAGCACACACAGGGAGAGCACAAGTTCATAAGACTAAGACCCTTCAGGAAACTCATGATCTAGTACATGGAGTTTCTGTGGGGTCTAAAGAAAAGTATGAAAAAGCTGTCAGCACACCTTTGGGGTACCTGAGAATGTTGTACAAATGAAAATTTCAGCATGAATCATTATCTTCTCAAGACTATAAAACTGAAATGGATACATTAAAATCAAATCGTATATATACCTGGCCCACATTTCCACCCATTGCCTTTGCTCTAAAACCATGATGAAATTCTCGGGCAACAGGAGCCTCAGCCTGTGCTGCCATGAGCTCTCTTTTCTGTTCCATGAATTCAGTTGAGTTCCACAGAAAGCTTTCAGAAATAAGGTTCAAATTCATAGAATATTATATATGCATTTGACCCTCTGCAGGAGACAGTCTTCCTGGTAAACTCTACTTCTTCCTCCATATTCTCTCACATCTGCCTTCCCAAATCCACTATTGATGAGTCAGCAATCCTACCCAACAACTTCATGGTTTACTTAATAGGTTAATGAAAATGAACACCTTATTCTCATCCCTTATCCCACTATTCTTTCTTACTGGAATCTCATTCCAGAGTTTCTCAGACTAGAAACTAATCTGTCCCTTCCTACCCTGCCCAAGTCTATCCTGCCTATTGTTCCTGCCTTGTGATTTTCAGGACTCAGACTCTAGCTTTTCCTTCAAATACTGTTCCCATTTCTCTCCTAAGTGTAACCTGGTTTCATATTTGAAGAGGGAGTGAAATCCATCTTGTAACCCATCAAAATTAGTCATTTTTCCCACTCTTCTAGATACCCAGGGTAAGCAAACTGGGTCACTCTGTTAAATTTTTCATCACTGTTGCTGGGAGTCTTATCACTAGGTTGATTACCAGTTTATCAGAAATTGGAGATGAATGATCTGATATCATTACTCTAAGAATCTACAGGGATGTGGCATTATATTTGCAATAAACCTGGGCTGATCACTGTTGTTTAACATTGATTTTCCATAATCTCTGAAAGCCTTTTCTCACATAACTGTTCACACTATCCATTAACATGTGCTCATGGGTTGTGAAGGTTGTACCTTGTGTAAAGGTGCCCAAAATGCAAGAGCTGAAATCCAGCTAGAACACCACTATCTCAAATTTGAGCTCTAATCAAGAGCAGCATCAAGGAGCACACTACTCAGCTATTTTTAAAAAGATGAAATCTTGGGCCTCCCTGGTGTCACAAAGGGTTAAGTCTCAGCTATCAGCAGCCTTTGCAGCATGAGATTAGTCCCTGGCCAGGGAGCTGATCTACATGGTGCGGTAGACCTCTCCTGTGTCACCCCCTGCTCTCCTTAACAGAGTATTTCAGTTGATCTGCCTGTTCTGCTCCCCACTTCTCTCTAGTGCATCCTTGCACACCCACCCCCATACCTCTGGCCTATAGCCCAGCTCTTACCTGCATTAGTAAATAAAATAAATCTTTTAAAAAATGGATGAAATCTGGCCATTTGGAAAAATATGGAAGGAACTGGAGATTTTGCTAAGTGAAGTAGTGAAGCAAGTCAGAAGAAGAAAGACAAATACCTGATGACTTCACTCATACATAGAATTAAAAAAAAAAAAAAACTAGAAAAAGGAACAGACAAACCAAACCAAACCTGTTATATCAAGGCTTTGGAGGGAAGTAGGGGAGCTGTAGGGAGTTGGAGACCAAATAAGGGAGTGATCCAATAGATTATGGTAGAGGACTTTTGTGTTTTGGTGGTGGAAATAGTATGGTAATTTACATCTGATGGATATATAGTAAAATGTATACCCCTAAATCATATGTATGTTAAAACGGAGTTACCTCAATAAAAGTAAAATAATTTTTTTAAATATTTTTTTTTCTTTTTTAAGATTTATTTATTTCTGAACACAGAACTAGGGTACAGCCCATTGGTTCAAGTGTGGTAAGAGGATTCACCAGAGATAGAATGTGGAGCAGAACAGGCAGATTAATGCAGTATGCTGCTGAGGGGAGCAGTGGGCAAGACAAGAGCAGTCTACTGTGCCATCTGGATCACTAGCTTGCAGTGCTGGGCTTTAGCCCACTGTGCCATGAAGCAGGGCCCAAAAAAAAGATTTTCTAATTGGAGGTAACATGCATCCAGTTGTCCTAGTTTTAAAGCACCCTCTTCAGTATCTCTATCATCTTCTGGATGCCTGGAACCTTTGCAAAAGCTTCCAGGGCTCCATTGCCTTTGATGATTGGTGGTAACTTCATACAGATGTCAACAGTCCTTAAAACACCAGCCTCACAGAGCTGTATCTCCTTGAACTCCAAAAGCCCTCAAGTTCATTTCATTTTGTGTCATACTGTGAAGCTGGTCAATTTGAAATTTCTGTACCTTTAACATCAAAAAGTCTGAATTTGCCCCACTTTGACTTGGCTTTCATCTTTCCACTTCCTCTACTCACTCACTAAGTTGTACACAGTCTTCTTTCCTTTGTGATCTCTGATTCTTCAGTCTCTCTCTTCTATTAAGCATGTGTTTTGTCCCCAAGTTTATGGATATGATATTCACTTGAATGTCTATATCATTCTGTTGTATTATTATATGAAAACCTTGAATAAACTACTTTGCTCACCTTCTTCAGGAAAGCCCCCACATAGTCAAAGAAAGACTAAGGGGGAGAGTCTCCTAGCCAGTTTTATGAAGTCTGCTTCCTTCTTCCATTAGACCTTTAGCTCTGCTGCTCAGCAAGACATTATTCACTATGTTTTACTCTAAAAAATAAAAACAATTATTATTTTTTCTTTTTCATAACCAAAAATCAGAATAGTAATGTCTACATATGTAAGAAATAATAATACAAATTCCCTAAGCAAGTGTTTTGCACCTGTGAATGCATTAATAAAGGTTTCTTTTCCTCAGCAGCAGCAATGAACCCTAAGCTTGGACCTACTAGTAGCTAACCCTGACAAACTGGCCTCTGACTCACCAAATGTTATTTGAACATCCAGGAAGATTCTATGATAATCACCAGTAGGTGGTGGACAGGGGAGAATATAGACTGGATTTGAAAGGGGTTTGGAGGATCTCCAAGAGTGTTGGAAAGACTGCCAAAAATGAAAAAAGGGGTCTTAGGTAGTTTTCATTTTATGCATTAACTGAGAATACCTATAGCCTTTGTCATTAAATTAGGCCTTACAAACTTTATGCTTACTGGAATCTGTCCATCAATCACATTACTATACTACTCTGATAGGGGGAAAAATGTATCTTCTATCTGCTTTTGCTACAGTCACTCAAAAAGGCATTCCTACTGCGTTCATTCGCAACTTTTAAATGGGAATCATATTTTTAGCAAGTCTAAAACTTTCACTTCTCTTTGATTCAAACATCATTCTTTAGAATGTTAATGCCTAGTATCTCATTTTGCTTTCTTCTATTGGATCTTTGCTATGCACCTGATTTTCACCACCACTTAGTGTTTCAAGTTTGTGTCTATGATGCAATCCCTAAATGGTTACCTCTAGCTTGCAAACAAGGGCAACCTCATCAACAAAGTCACAATTTATTCCCAAATTGACAATATTTACTCCATCCCACAAATAGTACATCACCCCCTCTAAAAACATTTGCATTGCTCTTTAGCAACACATCAGCACAAAACAGGATACACAGTGAAGCTCACATCAAATATTAGGTTCCTTTGTAAAAGAATCTATGATTAACAACTCTGGTAGTTGCAAATAGCAGTCATCCAATAAAATTGTTGAATCAATGAACTTTTAATCACACTTCACTAAAAATAGAAAGAATATGGTGGTTTTGGATATACAACTGCTATTTTAAAGGTTTTCAATATCCCCCTATGGAATTAGGGTCCTGAAAAAGACACATCATACTATTTCCACTTGAGGGAAAAAATCTAACCCTTCTTTGTATTCTGTTCCCATCCCACAATATCATTCTGGCTCCAGATATGTGGCTTCTTCCCACCCCACTGACCATTATCCAATACTAGGCAAGTGACCTACAATTTAATCCTCACACAGTCTACCTGCAGTTAATGTAAGATTTCATAAATTAAAGTCTCGATCCCACATAACTGCTCCTATTTTATATGTAAATTGAAAATCTAGACCTTCTGTACTTCTGCATAACTAGCTACAGAACAGATGGTTCCCTCTAGTTCAGTGATGTGCTAGAACATCTCACAGGATGCAGATAACGTGCTTACCAATTTATTACACAATAAGGGATATTATGACAGATACTAATGAACAGCCATATAAAGGATACAGGAGAAATTGAAGGGGTCCCATGGGAGCTTCTGACCCATGCAGTTGCAAGGTGCCTTCCTCCGGATGCATGAATGTGCTCAACCTAAATGCTCTTTGAACCCATAATTTAGGGATTTTCATGGAAGCTTCAGCACACAAGCATGATTAATTAATTAACTCTGACTCCAGTTTCTCTCCCTCTATGGAGGATAGAAAGTGGGGCTATGTGTTCCAAATTTCTAATCATGACTTGGTGCTACTTGTGACCAGCCTCCATCCAGGAGTTATCTAAGAGTTCACCAAGGCAGTAGGAAACAAGATACCCCAGCCACCCCAGAACTCCAAGATGTTTAGAAGCTCTGTGTTAGATGACCCTGTCTATACCATCACTCTTAAAATTGTAAGTTTTAGAAACAAAGGGAGATACCAAATAAATATATATATATTTTTTCTGTCAGTCAACCCCGTCTCTGGGTACAGACTCCTTAGAGCAAAACAATGAGCAACTCAAATGGCACACAGCCATTAATAGGTCCATTTGTCACTGCAGCATATAAAAATGTCTCCCAGGTGAAGCCATTTAGTTCTGTAGGCTCCCATTTGATCTTGGTTATAAAAGCAGTCTCAGCAAAACATGGAATTCATTCTATCACATAACCAGTGCAATTGATCTAAGAGATACTATCTCTTGTTTTGATCTTCTTTCTAGGTGTTACTATCATGTTTGATTTCTCTCAATATAAAATCAATTTTTTCATTAATCTATCATCAGCTACTATTTCTCCTTTTCTCCAACTTTTCTAAGCTCTATCTTGAAGGGATGTTAGTTTTAGCCACTTTGTGAGTCTAGCTGTAAGAAGCAAGCCAAAATGTACCTGATCCACACAGTTCTCTTAAATATGAATAGGTTAAGTGGTAAGGAATCCAAAAACATGTCAGATGGGGTGTATCTGAAATATTATTAAATTAGTTTCAGGTAATTGAAAATAGAAGAATTTAAATGAGATGTGTATTTTCAAGAGGTAGTGTATACCTTTGAATAATTTAATCCAAGACTTTCAAAATCAGAATTCTACTGTGCTGATGCAATTAACTATAATAGCTATCACTTCCCTCAAAATAGTTTATAAATTACAGCCAAATTATAAACCTATGTTATCAAAGCTAAATTGTCAAGTGTATTAGATGTACTATCACAAAAATGAAAATTTAAATTACACTCCATCCTATTTTAATTTATCCACTCTCTATGCTTAAAAAATTAAAAATTCATGTTTCTCCTAAAATTCCCTCAATTTTAATCTACACCTAGGGGAAATTTTGAAATTGCATTTGTTGAGGCTAGGGGCAATGAGGCTTAGCCGGGTCAGCATGATAGAAGGAACGAAGAAAATGTATGGCTGGGGAATTTTTTGAAGGAAGGGTAAGCAGAATATACTGATAATTTTGTAATGGAGAATGCAGACAGAAACACATTCCAAAAAAATATAATAATAATAGTAATAACTGGGTTTTGTCTCTTAGCTTGGATCCCACCAGAACTCTCTACACACAATGTAGATAGAAGATTACACCGGAAAGAGAAGCTGGTTTAAGTCAGTAAACCAAGAGTTAACTTTTAGTTTAGCTGGAAGAACATCCAAGTGAAGATGTCTAGGCACCGGTTGGCCTGAAATATATGGAAATATGATTATATTTCTTTCCTTATAGCATAGATGATGATTTTACTGAGAGTTTTATTTTCTCTTACCAACAACAGCTTTAAGTAAAGGAACATGGAAATTTTAGTCCAATTTAAAAAAGAAAAGTGCTAGAAATTTCTATTTGTAGTTGGCCTCCATCTCTAGCTATCTGCATGATCCTACTCATTATTATAACATTCTAGTTTCCTCTATCATAAAGTGAAATCCCTCCAACATAATAATCTCCAGGTCTCTTCCATTCTCAAAATTAAATGTAAAAGGAATCCACACTTCTCCCAGCACCAGGCACCCTTAACTGTGTCTCATAAATAATAATGATAATGTTTCACAGTGTATGGCTTGAAGTAAGGATTGTTTGCAAAATGCAACTTAAACAGATCGCGCTTTATGGCTTGCCATTTACTGTAGTAGTAAATAGCAAATAGGCAGTTGTGCCTACGTGTATTTGCTGATCTGTCAGACACTGGAAATAAGGCCAGAGCATGAGCCCTTTATAAACCAGGGCACGCACTCATTCTCTGAGAGAGGCATTAAGTTTTCACTGAAAATGACAAACCACTGGAGGTGGAGTGAGCCACAGAGGAAGCTGTTCTACCATCATTTAACATGCACATATATGTTTTTTTCAGAGTAAATGCCAAGGTTTTCTTAGCCATGTCCTGACATGTGCTGAATCAGCATTCCCATCTATTTCAAAAATGTCAAAAACTATCGTTTTCTTACCATATTTTATCTACCCATGTTGCTCTCCCACTTGGCTTTATTCGCCTGCTCTGATTATGTGACTTACTTCTTCTAAATTTTTTAGTGCAATGTCTCCAACAAAATTTTGTTCTATAGCTTCTAATATTCATTCAGTGCCCCTGGTAGCTATTTCTTCACAGCTGAAATCTGCTAATACTCTGATGATAATGTCCTTCACTCTTGTATATGGAAAAAGAATAGTGATAATCACTGATTCTCAGTATGAAATCCCTAAACATTTTATGCCTTCCTTTAAATGTCTTATTTTTTTTAATGAAGAGAAACCTGGATCTCATAGCATATGCATGAAATAATCAAAATTGTATATAATTTATGTAGAGATATGTATGTGTCTATTGTATCTTTGACTTTTTTATTCCTATAAGGAATTTAGAATGCAGAGTATACAGTAACACAATTACTCTATTGTACATTGTCTAGAAACTGCTCTGAACTTCATTATAAAAACTTCAAAATTTCATTCAGGATTTCAGACAGCTTAAAAATGAATTAAATTGAAGGGTTAAATATGACTTGGTATAGATTTTTTTTCCAATTTGAGGGCAGTGAACCTGATGACTGCATTGCTTGCTAACATTTAATCTCTACCTTCCAAGAAACTTTTACAATTCAAAAAACACAACTGATTAATTGTATTTAATAAACCCCTCCAGAATAGTATACAGCTTAATGCAAAGCTCAACCCAATTTAAATATAATCAGTCTAATGGGACATGTGTTGTTTAGATGCATGAGGAATGAAGAGAGAATTCTGGTTGGTAGATGGTTCTGTTTGTATCTGAGTGAAATAGATAAGGCACTTTCTCTTCATATATTAATTATTTGTAGATTAGTGCAGGTGCAAACTCCCAGAAAGACACATATACAAACACCTTGGAGGATGCTCTATAACCTAGTATTAATGTTGTACATTTTATTGTCTTTCCATAGAATGGTGATAGAATCTTGAAGGGGAAATGAATGTGCCATTTAACAGAACCCAAACCCAGAAAAGAATTCCATAAGCATAGTACATAACCCTACAAACACAAGATTGGATGATCCAGAGTAATAACTAAATGTAATCAATTGCTATTCTCCCCCCTCACTGGCTAATTTGCCATGTATCAATATAGCCATAGTATGATTAACATGTAATTTATGGCAAACATTAAATTCCAAGCACAATTTATGTAAGGAACAGATAAACAAGTGTAGACAGAAAATTTCCTTCGATTTTTTTCTGTTTAGAGTATATTTACTCCAGTACATTTAGGGAATCTGTTAGTCCAGTCCTAAGAGTCACCCTTCATTTCTTTTACAAGCATAAGCACAAGGATACACTTGCACTGTGAGTTTTCCAAATAGTAGGAAGTGAGGCATTGTCTTCTTGAATAGCCACAATATTGTCCCTTAAATAGAAAAAGCCCTTTCTATATTTCAACAGGTGCTGCATTCTTGAAAAGGTGCTCGATAGTTGAATGTCTCCAAGCAAAAGCAGTAAGTTCGCAATTTTAAGTGGTTTCCATTTTCAGAAACCTAAAACTTGTATAACAATCTTATTGAAAATATATACTTACAATGTTGCTACTATTGTTTTTCTTTAGGCAATCCACATGTAAATTAATTGAAATGTTAAAAACATAGATTTCCATTTGCTAGAGAGCATACAAATTACATTTACATATTTTAGAAAGTTAACTTTTAGTTTAACTGGGGAAATATTGAGTGCAAACAAGAAACTGGTTCTAACACTGGGAAGGAAAAGTGACTGAAAAAATAGCAAGAATTGAATATAGATTACAGCTGCAGTTGTGAGGCCACATTCTGTTCTTATCGATGTTTGTTTTCTTTTGTTTGGTGCAGTCAATAGACAAAATATAATAATGAAAGGACTACCAATGGCAACCTTCTCTAACCATGAAATTCCTCTTTGCATTAAGATCATATAAAATGATGGTTTTTTTTAAAAAAAAAAACTATTTACTCATACAAGAACTGGGGTACAGACCAGAGGTGTGGGGGCTGAGAGAATTCACTAGAAACAGAGTGGGGAGCAGAACAGGTAGATATAGTGAAATACACGGCTAAGTGAAGCAGCAGGCAGGGTCAGGAGAGGTCTGCCATGCTTAAATTCATGTTTTGATATGTTTGTGTCACTTTGATCAGAAGTCTGAAAACCTCAGATTCTGTAACATTAACTGGGAAAAATAGGGCATCCCTGATGGCACAAGGGTTTAAGTAGCAGCACTATGAAGCTGTCTCCAGTTACTGAGGCATGAATTCGATCCCCTGCCAGGGAGCTGACCCACTTGGCACAGTGGAAACACTCCTGTCTTGTCTGCTGCTCCTCTCAGCAGAGCATTTCAGTAGATTTGCCTGACCTTCCACTCTGTCTCTGATGCATCCTCTCGGCCCCCACACCTCTGGCCAGTACTCCAGCTCTTACATGCATAAATAAATAAGTAAATATTAAAAAAGAAATTGGGAACAATCAAACATTTGTCCTTGGGAGACAATTTCCCATGAGTCTTTCACATTTTCATATATCTCATTAATCAAAGTCCTCAAAACATTTTGGAGAGTAGCTTTTCAAGAACATTCCATAGCAAACAATCTTGGAAGATAAAGCAAGGACAGGAAGTAGCATGCCCTTTTTCTACCCATGACATTGTCTCCCTCCAGGGAAAATATTTGGCAGGTTTGCTTATAATCCTTTTACATAATTAGAGAACTAAAGTTGAGATTCTCTGCCATAAAGCAGCCCAGAAGTCAGTGACACTCATAGCATCACCTTATAGGAAGTTGAACTTAGATAACAGGTACAGACATTACTACTCTGGCTTCCATTGTTTCTGGAATAAACATTTCTTTGACCCAAGGATCTGCATGTTTTACCTGCAGCCACAAAACCAGGTGTACTATGCTATTATTTGGTAAATAGAATAAAATCTCAGTCCCCTTCACAATTCCTACATATTTCATATGGTAGCTGTAAGGATCAAATGAAAGAATGTATGTCTAAACCACAGTTCTGTGCTTAGGCAAAAAACATCCAAGTTTTTTATCAATGTTATTATTACTCAAACCAGACTTTAATGACTTCACTTATAAATTTATTATTAAGCCTTGTCTTTTAAAACCTGAACTCAATTATAGATTTCTAGTATTTTATAACATCTAGCTTTTTATTTTATTCATAATTGAATCAAAGTTAATGAACATTCAAGTGGATTAAAAGTTTAACTTTCATGCTTAATACTCCCATCGTTTTAGCACTTTCAATTTTCTACTCATTTCAAGACAAGATGTTATGACACATAAATAGTCAAATAATTGCACAAACACTAATATACAAAGGTTTTAATGTTGCCAAAATCAAACAGTTGGCTCACATCTCAAGGCTTAAGTAGTGGCAAATATTTGCCAACTGATTCAGGAGGAGGAGGCAGTTAAGGGGTAGTGCAGATTATTTTAAGATCATGTGCCACCTGTGCACAGAATAAAAATAAAACAAACCTTTAGACATCTATTCATTTGTTTAACAGCGGCAAGTCTCTGTCTCTTGTATACTTTCTTACAGGTAAGTCTACCTGCTGTCAAACTAATGAGCTAATTAGTAAAATAAAAAAGTTAATCAAGATAGTGTTGGGTTCCAGATCAGCTGTCCCAAAATGTGCCAAAGTAGCATGTTTATTATTTTGAATGAAAGAAATAACCAGTGATGAAAAATATCCTAAACCCGTTTCTCCCAGAAGCAGACATTTTCTTCGATCTTTGTCCTCTCTGTTTGCCTAAAAGCAGAAAACAAATCGATGTAAATGGTATCCTTCCTACTTAAGTATAAGTTCTCTTATCATCAAGACAGGGACAGAAAAACTATATAAACAAGCTGTTTAACTCACTAAATTAGTTATCCAGAGCAAAAATTTCAAGATTTTTTTTGACCCTGTCTGTTCTTCACATATTTAATTACTTCTTTTTCTAAAAGTGAAATAAGGCCTTCCCTGGTGGCGCAGGGAGTTAAAGCACAGCACTAAGAAGCTAAAGCCACTTCCGCATGAGTTCGATCCCCTCCTGCCCTGGTGGAGATCCGCATGGTGTGGCAGACCTCTCTGACCTCATCGATCTGCTTGTTCTGCTCCCCTCTCTGTCTCTGGTGAATCCTTTCACCCTGCACATCTCTGGCCTGTACCCCATTTCCATACGAATAAATAAATCTTTAAAAAAAATGATATAAGTAGGCTGTTTTGGTCATTTACTAGGTTTTATATAGTGTGAACTTCCAAGTGCATGAATTAAATGTGTCATTTCTCTTGCTAATACATCTCTTGTCAATTCATAACCAGTTATCTAAAAGAATCAAATAATGTAAAGGAGAGTCCCCCCAAATTTCACCTACAGTAGTATTAACATAAAAAAAGCAAACAATCTATGTCAAACACACACATACTACAAAATGAAAATAAATCTGGAGTCCTCCCTGGTGGCACAATGGGGTTAAGCACAGCACTGAGAAACTGGCTGCAGCTGCTTCAACGCGAGTTCAATCCCCACCAGGGAGCTGACCCACATGGCCCAGCAGACCTCTCCTGTCTCACCTGTTGCTCCCCTCAGCAGTGTACTTCACCTATCTGCCTGGTCTGCTCCCTGTTATGTCTCTGGTGAATCTTCTCACCACCCTTGCATCTCTGGCCTGTATCCCAGTTCTGTATGCATAAATAAATAAATCTTTTAAAAAAATCTTCTCAACGGCCCTCCCTGGTGGCACAGCGGGTTAAAA
>NW_004567114.1:15217311-15220478 GCF_000260355.1 Condylura cristata
TTTGTGGAGTTTGTTTTTTCAATGAAGGAAATCACTTGGTTGATTAGAGCTAATGGTATTATGACAACCAAATGTTACAAATGATTTGAATACAGGTGTTCTCCAGTAGTAAAGGAGAGCATTATAAAACAAAATGAATAATAAAAGCAGGGTAATTTATTGATGATAAAGGACACTATGAAGTTGAAGGATTTGTTTCACATCAACAAAAATTTTCCCTAACAATTGTTCTGAATATTTTCAGTGAAAAAATAAGAATGAAGGAGGAAAGAAATTTTACAATCTTGATATTTGAAAATCTCCAAGATATTAGCTTACAGTCCCATTTTGTGTGTTGTTCATACAAAAGAAAATTTAAGAATCCTTTATTCAAAGTAATTGAAAACTTTCACCACTGATAAAGATCCAAGTATCCCTTACTAAAGTAATTAATTAAGTTGCTATTACTTTCCCTGCAGCAAAAGAAGTTTTCAAAAGAAGGGAAATGCAAAGAGTTGAAAGAGGGAAGATAATTAAAATATTTATTATTAAAGTAAAGATAAGATTAAAATTTTGAATAAAAATTACCAAAATGTTTTATTACATTTTATTTCTAAGAACATCTTTATGTTCATCTTTTAGATATACATCTTTTAGAGCAAAATTTATATCCAAAAATAGAGAAAATGTATTTATATCTGTGTAATTATTTAACAATCACAATTCAAAAGTCAATAGGGCTTCAAAAATATTATGTAAATGTTTTGGGGTATGTCAGTCCATTTAGATTAAGAATAATTGAGGGTCTCAGGACTATTACCTTTGTAGCCTGATTTTATTCCTGGCAAAGGAGGTGACCCACATGGCACAGCAGACCTCTCCTGTCTGGCCCACTTCTCCCCTCAGCAGTGTATTTCAGTAGATCTGCCTGTTCTGCTCCCCCATCTCTCTCAAGTGAATCCTCTTACCTTGCCCTCTCCCCGCTCACAGACTTCTGGCCTACATCCCAATTCTATGCAAAAAAAAAAATAAATCTTTAAAGATAATAGAGCTGTTTTACACACATATGTATGTATGTATGTATATATATAGGTATAGATAAAGATATATAGATATATGTGTGTATATGTATGTATGTATGTATGTATGTGTGTATGTGTGTGTGGTGTGTCTGTGTATATATATATATGTATATATATATATATATATATATATGCCAACAAAACTAGTTTGTATATAACACTGCTAATCTTTAGAATACTATCGCAACATTATCTAATTTAAAAGTATAGAAATTCTGCTGTATCTGTCAAGGCTCTCAAGTGGCATTTCTATGGCTTGGAACTTGATTAGTTCAAAATGCACTTGCTTCTCCTATATAAGAATTTAGCAACAATTATTAAAGCCATATAATTATTTTAAATAATATAATAGTTTATTTTTACATCATTTTGAGCATTTTTTCACCTCAGTTGTAATCCTCGTGGGCTTCCCATCACTAAATCACCCATGTGCCATCACCATAGTTCAGTGCATTTCCCCCTGCCACACCTTTTTTGACCCCATTCCCCACTCTACCCCCATAAAATGTTTCTGGTGTATAGCTGTTCATTATTATTATTTTCACTCCTGGTCTGTTATACTCCTGCTATGGGTGAAACCATCCAGTATTTTTCCTTTTCTTTCTGGCTTATTTCACTAAGCATGATCTTTTCCAGCTCCATCCATGTTGCTGCAAAAGGCATGTATTTATTTATTTATTGGTGCTGAGTAAAATGCCATTGTATGTATATACCACATCTTTTTAGTCCAGTCATCTACTTTTGGGCATTTGGGCTGTTTCCATGTTTTTCCAATTGTAAATAAAGCAGCAATAAACATGGAGGGGGTTGAGGTATATTTTTGAATCAGTGTTTTTGTGTCTTTTGGAACCTGTTTTCCTTTTTTTTTTTTTTTTTTTAGTTAAAAGTATTTCAATGGAGGGCCCTCCCTGGTGGCACAATGGGTTAAAGCACAGAACTAAGAAGCTAAAGCCACATCAACCTGAGTTTGATCCCCGCCCCAGATGTGATCCACATGGTGCAGCAGATCTCTCCTGACCTGCCCACTGCTCCCCTCAACAGTGTATTTCATCAGTTGGCCTGTTCTGCTCCCCACTCTCTCTGGTACATCCTTTTACCACCCCTGCATCTCTAGCCAGCACCCCAGTTCTGTATGCATAAATAAATAAATCTTTTTTAAAAAATCCAATGGAGATTACACCTCTGAATTAATGAACTAGCCTAGATATTACGTAAGTAACATTCTTGAGGGAAACAGGGTTTACTCCGTTTATTTTTTTCTTTTGCAAGAGTTTACTCATATTTCCCTAGATGTCACAGCTTGTTTTGAATTGTATTCGATATCTCTCTAAGCTCTTGTTTTCTCAGTAGACAATCTGATACAATAAGTAGATTAGACTCAGAAAATGTCTGTCCCAGAGAGAAAGGAAAAATGCCTAACAGAATATTAACAAACACCAGTTCTAAGTGTAGCTACTCTATTCACTGTTCTAAATTAATGACTTGGAAATGAGGAAGTAAATTGTAAGAGTAAAAACGAAAACATCAATGTCTTTAACTATCTTTATAATTACTAATGGAATTTTTGCCCCTTTTTCAACATTGGTGGATGATATTTGTGATGTATACTCATAATGGTCAAAGCATTGCAGGTGACAAGTAAGAGAGAGAATAATCCAGAAAAAAAATCACAAAAAGTAATATTAACAATCAACAAGTGAATCATTATCAAAGACTCTTCATTGTTCTTAGAAATGGAGAAAAACAAATTTACAGACTACAGGGAGCTTACAGAAGGCTTACTCTTTTTTAGACAAGTTTAACAATAAGTAGGTAGTAAGTGCTATTCTATCCACAAGTTTTCATTACTAAAAAAATTCAGAACAGTGTAAGAAAAGTTCTGCAATTTATTTCAGCAAAGTAACATTACTTCCGATCTAACTAGCACTTTCAGTTATGGCAAGGGTTATATGATATTTAGCATACTTAATCTGATTTCATCATGGAAAATTTTAAGTCCCATACCTTGCAGGAGTTTCTCCAAAGACCACTCCACCCTAACCCATAGGAAACATTCCATGTCAGAGTAGATGAAGCACACGAATCTCTAATTTAACTGGGTGAGAG
>NW_004567114.1:15221743-15263320 GCF_000260355.1 Condylura cristata
TGGCGTGGCAGACCTCTCCTGACCCGCCCGCTGCTCCCCTCAGCAGTGTACTTCGTCGATCTGCCTGTTCTGCTCCCCATTCTGTCTCTGGTGAAGCCTCTCGCCACCCCTGAGCTTCTGGCCTGTACCCCAGTTCTGTATGTACAAATAAATCTTTAAAGATAAATAAATAAATAAATAGACAAATGAATAAATAAATAAATAAATAAATAGGGAGAATGACCTTACTTGAAAAATATATGAAATAATGTGTAACTTGTAGTAATAAAAGGAAGGACCAAGCACATAGGGTATTTCAAAGAAGAAATAAACAGTAATTTATCTGTTTATAAAGTATTCAATAGCTAATATTATTATATTTCATAATTCCATTGAGATTTCTAAATATATATTCTTAATTTTAATCCTTGTTGGTCTGTCTACTTTGAGAAGGAAGAAAATATTAAATAGAACCCTCACTTATATCTCAAATCTCTAATCTATCCTTTGATTTCAAAATATCATAGTTATCTTTGTAAATCAAGTAAAAGAGAAACATATTAGAGTGTAAGCAAAAGTGCTTTCCAACAAGAGTTAAATCAGTGATGAGAAATAGTAGCTCTGTCATACGCAGTTACAAAAACCTGTTCTTAAAAACAGGTTTTAAGATGAGAACAGTTCACAGTTCAACCATCAGCTAGGACAACAGACAAAAATAGATACAGTTGTCTTCCCAACAAACAGAACTAATATATATAATATACTTTTTCCCAGAACTGAATTTGAAATATATGATCCAATTCCTAAGACAGAGTTACCAGTAAACTCATTTAGATTTTTGGCTCCAGCTTGTAACTTTATTGTAACCAGACATTTTGTTAGCAGAAAACTATTTCTTCACCTACCTTCATCTATAATTTCACATGAAAACAAGTAAAACAATTGTGGCATTTCAAGGAGATAGTTTCAGTGTCCTGATAGTACTGCTCACATCAAGGCTGCAGGACAGAAAATTATGGGACTCCAAAGTCCCATACCAGGAACACTGTAAACCACTGACTCATGGATTTAAGAGATGTTGAGGAACTGATATTTATGATAGGGTTGGGGATAAAGTTCTAAACTAGAACTATTCTCTCTTTTAAATCAAAATTAAGACTAGAGTGAAATACTGGACTCATTTGGTATGTCTGCTTTCCTGAGTTTACTAAGTTAAAACACCCCCCCCAAAAAAAAAAAATAGGTGTAAAGGTATAAATTGAAGAAAAATCACTCACTTCTCCACTCACATTAATTGACTTAGACACAATTATTCCCAATCATGTTTAAAACTATATTTGGTTTGAGCATATATATGCAGAACCCTGTAAACTACCTACACATCCACAAAAGAATAATTTATTCATTCTCATGAATTTTGTATATCCCCATATATACAAGATCAGAGAGATTGGTAAGAAAACCAAATTCAGTAAGGAAAAATAAGGTAACATTTTATAAAAACCTATAGTGCAAGTGATGATATCCTATGCATAATATTACATAACATTTCCAACATAGTCAAGGGTAAATAATATTGTTATTTCCATTTGAAATATAAAGAACCTGGAAACCAAAGTTTAGAAGAAAGTGGAACCTGTCCAAAATCACATGAATAGATAGTCACAGAGTCAAAAGTCACTCAGAACTTCATTTTCAGTTCTGAAGAGAGAGAAAGGAGAAAGAATTGTCAAAATAAAGGACAATTAAATCATGATTTATAAAATAAAATATTCAAAATGAGGACTGCATTACAATTTAACTTTGTGATCTGTGAATAATCATTAAAAGAATAAAAAGAAGACAAAGAACTGGGAAAAAAATAGTTGTCAAACATATATGCAATAAAGGATTGGTATCCAAAACATACAAAGAACTCATAAAAATAATAGGAAAAGAAACAACTCAATTATGAATTTTACAAAAGACCCAAAGAGCTTCCACACCAAAAATGATTAACAAATGGTAAATAAGCAAATCACAAGATCTTCCACATTAAAAAATTACAAATTAAAAGTGAAATACCACCACACACTAAAATGTCTCAAATTTAAATCACTGATACCACCAAATGCTGGTGAGGATGGGGAGCAACAGGATCTTTCTTTCATTGCTGATGGAATTCAAAATGGTATAGTCAATAACGAAGACAGCTCCTTTCAAAGTTATATCATCTTAGCATATGATACATTGAACATTCTACATAGTTTATACACTAACTATGCTGAAAACTGACATCCACACACAATCCTTTATGTTGATGTTTATAGACGCTTTATTCAAATTGCAAGATTTTTAAATCAAAGTGTCCTTATAAAAGGCAAATGGACAGACTAATACACCTATACAAAGGAATATTATTCAGCACTAAAAATAAATGAATCATCAAGATATAGAAAAATTTTAAGGGACACAAAAATGCATATTTCTAAAAAAAGAAGTCAATCTGTAAGGTCTCTAGACTCAAATTAGTGTAACTACATGACATTTTGTGAAAAACAAAACTAGAATCTGTGGTTGTTAGAAAAGCTGGGGTGAAGCAGGAAGTGATGGATGAGGGAACCATAGGTGGTCTTCATAGCTGTATGCTATGAAGCATACAGCTATGCTACTATAATGGTAAATACATACTATTTTGTTATAACCATAGAATGTACAACAAGAGTGAACTTTAGTGCAAACTCTTTACCTCAGTTAATAAAAAGAAAACAAAAAGAACAGAGAGTAAGAAGGAAAAATTTCAAGTTGGAAAGTGAATAAGGTAATCAATCCTGACTGCATAATCTCTTCATTAACTTATTAGACTGTTTTCACATTTGTCCAAGTCACTATCATGTAATTTTATATATTCCCTTTCATGTTCATAAATCTTCATATCACATTTTCTGCAGACTAATCTTAATCCACCACACAATAATCCATTTCTCAATATATTGGATGATAAGGCATATTATTCTCTATTATAAAGGACCTAATGATCTACCAATTAATTAACATATATTTTTCAGAAGTAATGATTTCTCCATTGGCTCCCAAATAAAGAATGATGCACAAACACAAGACACACACACACAGAGAAAGAAACACATACTGGACAAGAAGAAACAAATCTGCATTTTACTAGAAAACCCTAACTAAAACTGACAGCAAAGTCTCCAGAAAAAGAAAACGTGAAACTCCTCTAAAACTCCAAAATATAGAAACAAAAAAGGAGTAAGTAGTAAGTCACTAATCATAGCATGATTATAACAAATATGTTGAAAAATAAATTGAAAATCTGTATAGGGAAATACTGCATTCTTGGGAAATTTCAAGTAAGCAACTAGCCCTTGAACTTAATTCTCTATCTAATGGATCTTCAAATAATTGAATAAACAATAAACGATGCAGAAGTACCAGAAATGGGGAGAATTAAGGAAGAGGCACGATTTTGCATAACCTATCTAAAAAATGGAAGAGGGGGCATGGGGAGTTAAGAATGAATGTGAAAGGATTAATATTCAGTGTTATTTTTATTGCAAACATCGACAGGAAGATAATGAATTCTGGGCCTGGCTCCTGAGATGCAGGTTGCTTCCATCCAGGCGAAGGAGGCATGAATAATTAATAATCCACTTCAAAGTTCACAACCCCCATCTCCTCCCCAAGGTAGTCATCAAGAGAGGCAATAGTCAGCTAATGGGAGGATTGCTTAGTACATCTCATGCAAATAGAAGCGCCTCTGCCTCAAGGTTTTATCTCCTTTGCCAGTTCAGGAAGCAGCTGGTAACCTGAACTCCAGGAGAGAGCATTTAGCCCCTCTCAACCACAAGTCAGCCACTCCTTCTTAGCTTCTTTAATAGTCTAACACGCTATAGGGGGTTTGGTCATCAGTTGGTGATTGCGTTTTATCACTCAGCTGGAAAGTCATTGCTGGGAACTAAGGCTGTTACCACAATGCAGAGCTCAACATACAGGGTCCTAATGTATCTACTCACCCAAATCCAAGCAAGACAGTCATTGCCTTTCAAGGGAAAACACTTAAAATGTCTACTTTTTTTCCCAAATTAATAAATAGAAGGTTGAGTGTACTTACTGAAATGCTGTACTTTGAAATTCCTTGATCAAACATACCTTTTCAAATCTAAGTGTACCTAGAAGTTGTTTCAAAAAAAAAAAAAACTATTTAAAATGGAGGCTTCGGGGTTCCATCCTAGAAGTTCCATTTAAATAGATTTCAGATTGGCTTTGCAAAACTTCTAAGGAAGTTACTGAACTACATTTTGTGGGACACTGATGAGTATATATAGTCATCTACACATTTAGCATCCAGGTATTAAACATTCCCAGTCTGGACCCTTTTTCATCAATTCTTAATGATAAATAACATAGAAAACAGATCTAAGGGACCAAATTGAAATGTACCCATAGTATAAACAAATTGGTTTGCAGGAGAAAACCAATAATCTAGTGTGCTTGCACCTTTCAAGATAGCTTTGTGTTTGGTCATTCTTCTTGCAATCCCCTTCATCAAATGGCTTCTCCTACACCCTCCAAAAGAGGGGGAAAATAAAGCTTCCATGGAAAATGTATCAAATAAAGCTTTAGGACAAGTTGAAAAAGGAGAGGTTCATACCATCTTCTTGGGAAAAAAAAAAAAACTCAGAGCAACAGACTCACCTGCATAAACATTCATACACACTCATACCATGGTACCAAAAAATTAGGTAGCAATGAGCAACTCCGTCTCTTGGAAGGTCTAAGTTTCTTATCTACAAAATAAAGTTATGGGACTAAACTCCATGGGATATAAATACACATTATGCTGAGTACTTGCAGAGTACTTTGTCAGGAGAAAGCCAATAGTGATGCTGAACTCACCACCGAGCCTGTGCGACAGCTGCCCAAATTACTTTAATATCATCACACCAACTAGTTTTTATATCAGAGTTATATTTTCTAAATGTATGCTTTTCTCTGTTTGTAAACCTTCCATCATACTTTAATAGTGTACTCTATTGCGTGTGCATGTCTGGTACACTCATATCAGTTAAGCTAAAAGAAAGTTGAAAAAAAGGCTGAAAGAAAAAGCAACTGAAATTTTGTGGAAAAAAAAACAACAGGTCCACAATGGAGAGCCTAGTGCTTAAGCCTAGGAATAATTATGTAAACTGTAGTATCAACCCCAGTAAGTTTCAATATTCTTCAATAATGAACTCTAAGTTAGTTAGTATTTTTTTTAGTTAGCTAGTTTCTTCTTCTTCTTCTTCTTCTTCTTCTTCTTCTTCTTCTTCTTCTTCTTCTTCTTTAGATTCATTTATTTCTGCATACAGGCCTGAGTTGTAGGGACAGTGAGAGAATTCACCAGACACAGAGTGGGGAGCAGAACTGGCAGATTGAAGAAGCACACTACTGAGGGGAGCTGTGGACAGGTCAGGAGAGGTTTCCCACGCCATGTGGGTCACCTCTGGGGCAGGGGATCAAACTCATGCTGAAGTGGCTTTAGCTTCTTAGTGCTGTGCTTTAACCCGCTGAGCCACCAGGGAGGGCCCAGAATTTTCTTTTTTTTTTTTTAAGATTGATTTATTCATGCATACAGAATTGATATACAGCCCAGAGGTGTGGGGGAGATGATTCACCAGAGACAGAGTGGGGAGCAGAACAGGCATACTGACGAAGTACTCTGCTGAGGGGAGCAGCTGGCAGGTCAGGAGAGGTTTGCTGCACCATGTGGCTGGGAACTGAACTAACATGTGCTGAAGCAGCTGCTGATAGCTTCTCAGTGCTGTGCTTTACCCGGCTGCACCACCAGGGAGTTACCCAGTATGGAATTTTCTGATCAGCACTAATAAAGTAACTTTTTCCATTGCCCAAAAGAAAACAAGATAATCCACCATGAAATCTTTTTCATTCTCCCTAGCCAAGATACCTATGCCTACAATAGTTTCCTTTTCCATTTTCTTGCTTTCTTTCTGCCTATGAAAATATTTCATTTTCTACAGTTTTACATAGCTCTATTCTTGATGGACAAGATCCCACCCAGTTCATGAGTAATCTGATAATGCCAAACAAGCCTTTTAAATGAACTTACTTAGAGGCTCTACCTGGTGGCACAACAGGTTAAAGCACCACATTATGGAACTCTCTGAAGCAAGGGAAGCACAAATTCGATCCCCAGCCAGGGAACTGACCCACATGGCATGGCAGACCTCTCCTGACCCACCCGCTGCTCCCCTCAGCAGTGTACTTGTCAATCCACCTGTTCTGCTCCCCACTGTCTGTCTCTGGTGAATCCTCTCACTCCCCACACCTCTGGCCTGTACCCCAGTTCTGTAAGCATAAATTTAAAAAAAATCTTAAAAAAAATAAATTAACATAGATATGTGTTACTTAACAGCTCAGATGAGTACCTTGAGAAGAGTTTTATAAGCAAGCTATTTTAAAAGTGAGAACATTTATGAGACAATCAACAAGAGCAATGCAAGTACCTAGAGCTAGTGGACTCAGGGGAGTTGCTGTCACCTTCAAGACTGAAAGGGCCCCAAGACTAAGGAACAAGAGATGCCAGGAATTGAGACCTCTGGTGGAAAGAGGCAACCAACACATAACTCTGCAGAGAGGAAGATCAGGGAAGGAAATCCCCCTTTCCTTGTTAGCCCTCTTCCCACTCACCTGCTACTGCTTCCCACTGTTCAAACCAAGTAAGAAGCCAGAGGGCAGAAAAGCTCTTTGATAAATCCCTTAAAATTAGCAACCTGAGGCAGATAAAATGGAGAAAATCATGAAGAATGATTCTAGAGGGGAAATAATGGAAAATCTCCAGCACCATCCCCATCATTTATCCTGTAGACATCAAGGACAACCCAACATGGGGCTTCAATGGATTCCTGCTGGTTTAAGTCTCCTGTTCACATCTGGATTCAATATCCTGTTGAAGGTTAAATCTAACATTCATTTTGCTTCACAAATGATATTTTATCTCTGTTTTATGTCATCTTGGACATGGAATTTGGCTCTTTTCCCTCAGTTTCTATAAAACAACCACTTGCAGGAGGCTTGTATACACAGAGCTGACTGGACTAAAGGGTTAGGGAGTGAATTTTAAACCACAACAATGCAAGAAAAAAAAATGTTGACTGTGCATTCTGTCCAGAGAATCACAATCATTCCTACCATTTTGAGATGCATTTTCTTGTGGTATTTTTAGACCCTTTTCCTACCCTGCAGCAAATTCTATAATATCCACCTACAATATCCACCTTAAAAAGTATTTGAGGTTCTCTCTGGCGGTGTTTTCCGGCAAAAGCTCTGCACTATGAAGTTCTCAGAAGCCACTGAAGCACAAGTTCAATCCCTAGCCAGGGTGCTGACCCAAATAGTGAGGCAGACCTCTCCTAACCCACCAGTTGCTCCCCTCAGCATTGTGTTTCAGTGTGTCTGCCTGTTTTAGTGTGTGTCAGTACATATGCTCTGTCTCTGGTGAATCCTCTCACCCACCACACCTCTGACCTGCATCCCAGTTCTATAAGCATAAATAAACAAATCTTTAAAAAAAAAAAAGTATTTGAAGGAACCTAGGAAATCATCAAGTCCTCAAGCCCTCCTTCTCACCAAATCCTAGATATCTTACTGGCTTCTGATTCAGTCCACTTACCACAATGCCCAATAATGTCTCTAATACCATCTCACTTCTACACTAGCTTTAGATGCTTTTTAAAAGCTCATTCATTGCCTTACCTGGATCTCCATAATCTATTCTCATTCTAGCAGGTTTCAGATCAGACTGCTCCAAGATATGTCAAAGCATCATATTGATTATTTTTTTATTAAAGACATAGGCTGGCCCTCCCTGGTGGCAAAGTGGGTTAAAGTACAGCACTAACAAGCTAAAGCCACTTTCAACATGAGTTCAATCCCCACCTTCCCCCAAGGTGATCCACATGGCACAGCAGACCTCTCCTGACCACCCACTGCTCCCCTCAGCAGTGTACTTCATCAGTCAGCCTGTTCTGCTCCCCCACTGTCTCTGGTGAACCCTCTCGCCAACCCTGCACCTCTGGCCTATACCCCAGTTCTGTATGGATAAATAAATAAATCATTAAAAAAATTTAAAGACAGGCATAAGTCAATGAATAATGAATAGCTAGGTCTCCCTTCTTCCTATAGGTACAAGTTTTCTTTGACCTTCCTTCACCCTCACCCAAAACATAGAGTAAGTAGCTATGGAAGGTACTCTCCTTATATGCAGGAGACACTTTCAACATCAGACAGGATCAATGTTGTAAAGAAGCTCTGCTCAGCTCACTAAATTATCTGAATCAAAAGTTTCAAGAATTTCTTTGTCCTATCTGTTCTTCACAGATTTAATTTGTTTCCCTAAAATCTATAGAAATTCCCTGTTGTGGATATGCACTAGGCTTCAGAAATTAATTTTTTCTTGCAAATTGCTGATGTAAATTCAGATTGGGAGTAGCCACAAGAAACCAAAGGAGATGAGGGTGAGAAGTTCCTGAAAGTTTTCCCTACATTTCTTTAACGAAACCAGCACACAGTTATTGTGTCTTGAATAAAGTTAACTGCCAGAAAATGACATTACCCATTTGTGTGTGTGTGTGTGTGTGTTGAAACCTTGTACATATTTATAAAAAAATAAGTTTCTGAGAAGAGAAATAACTTGCCTCAGAAACACAGACTAAGAATCAAGGTAAACTGAGTCTTCACATTAGCATTCTCCATGATGCTCTGCTTTGGCAGTTGCTTGCTTATAAATATGTTGAGTACATTTTCTTACCCTACTTTCAGTATAAAGCATTGCTACCAATTTCCTCCACAAGTTATACTGAAGAGGAACAAGCTATGGAAATATATTTTCACTAGTGGAAACCCCCCACACACACATCCACATCCTTACATTCTCAGTATTGACAATATTACTTAATATGGGGACCTACACATAGAATCAATAAGAGAAATCAGCTCTAAATCAAACATGAGAAAAGGAATGAATAGCTGGTGATGGAGCATGGAGCCTCAAAGGACACTTTTATATCTAACATTCAGTCTGATATTCTATACCCAATTTTTTTCTCTGGGTAGGCCAGCAAAGAACCAGTTCTGCAAATACTATATTTTGTTTTCATAATGAAAATCTTGAAGAAAAGTTTTTAAATATTTCAAAGCATCACATTGCAAATCCGTTTACCTTTTCCAAAGATATTTAGTTGCTGTTCCATCCATCATAGAACAGTACTTGTGATTTCATGATCACTGATCACCCTTTCATGACTCATTAATTAGTTTCATATCCAAAATGAAATGAATATTTTTACTCAACTGTCCACACCTGACAAAGTGAAAACACAGTATCGCTTTGTAGAAGTTTCTGTGCCTCCAGGTAGATGGTTATCAGGTACTCTCTGGGTGCTATCAATCCTGGACAGAAACATTTCCTTTTGTGCTACAACAAACCACCCACTCTCCTATGTCAGGTTCTACAAACCTATCCCTGCCTCTACCTTTCCAAGATCTGTTTTTATGTCTCTTACAGACAAACTGAAAGCTATATTTCATGATAAAGTCACTTCAGAAATGCACTCTTTGGATAGCCAACTGATTTTTTGTGTAAGTTATATCTGACAGTATAAAATTATCTTTAAATGTGTCACATTAATTGATTGTTTTCTTCTTGTAGTATCATCTTACAGGTAAGGAAGTGATTCAGCTATATTAAATGTGTTCCTAAACTTATTAATCAGAATCTGCAAGCATGGAGGCAGGTACTCTGCATGTTTTGAGAGAATGTCAAATCACTGTGATGATACACTTGAGAACATTCAACCATACCCAAGAAAGGATTCATGTAACAACTGAAATAAATTGTGAAGTACATATGTGGATGTGTTAATGCATTTTTGGAAGTATGATATCTTTCTTTTTATAGATTTTCAATGATATCTTTGAGAATGGGACAGACACATCGATGAAAATAACTCATTAAAAAACTGAAGGGTATTTTAAGACTTAGTGTCTTGAATTGAGGTCAAAATGGAAGCATTTTTTATAAAGTCTGCTCTCTTTTTATCAAGAGAAATTATAGTTTCAGTGTATTTCCATCTCACAAGCTCAAGAGCCATAAAAAGATAATTCTTATTTCATGCCAAAAAACTTGTTTTTCCTGTGAGCTTTTATAGAGCCCTTACGGGACTTCCCAGTAACCTTCATCAGTAACATTTTTCATTTTTTAAAAATATGAAAAACTGTGTAACAAAATAAAATTTCATTGATTTCTCAATTCTTTTTACAATATTCCAAATTTTGAGAGTAATGCTTATATTTGAATATAAGTGTTTGAAGTCTATTTTTTCTTTGACATATTAACCACAATAAAGGCAAGTCAGAGTGGAGATAAAAACAATGCTGTATTTAATAATCAGTAAATGTCATTGTATGTCATGACTTTTGATAAGCAAATTAGATTTTCATTGGATTCCATATTTTTTATCTTTAAAATTGGAGTAGAAAATTCATGTACATGACAATTGACAATTGGGAGAAATTAAAGAGATACTATACATGTAAATATTTTGTAAAATCCTACAAATGATGAAAATAAAAAAGTGGCAAAATTGCCATTTTTGTTGGCATTATTATTATTATATAGTTTATATAGTATTATTATTATATATTATTATCATATCATATTTATTATATTTTTATTTTATTATTATAACATAAAGTATTATTATTAAAATTTACTGCTAGCCAAGAGAAAAGTGCTCTATTATGAGAATGCACTCAGAATAAGTCATGTCTCTTACTTTAAAGAGCTTGCAACTCAAGCAATCAATATGTCATTTACCATATATTAGAGTGAAATAGGAAGTTCCAACTGAATTGAGTGAACAATAGGGGCAAAAATATAATGACTGGACTGAAGTAATCTAAGAAAGTTCCTGGAGGAGGTAGAAGTTAGCAATACTTGAAAGATGATTAGGATTTTTGAAAAATGAATGGAGGGAAAGTCTGAAAAATATTATTTTTAATTAATACTTTAAGTTCCTCTTCTAAGGAAGAGTTACAAATATTAAATAAACCTCTAATCCTCTCAAGCTAGGTCATTAGAAACAGAGCATAAGAGAACATTTGATAATGTGTGAATCAGATATAATAATAAAAAAGGCAACTCAAGGAAACAAGTTCATATTCAGTAGGAGTGTTAGTTGCATTGTCATTTCCCTTTTGCTCATGATATAGAGTTCATTTAAAAGTCTGGTCAGGGCCTCCCTGGTGACGCAAGGGGTTAAGTCACACACTATGAAGCTATCAGCTGCTGCAGCAGGAGTTCCAACCCAGCCCAGAGCTGACCCACAATGCACAGCAGACCTCTCCTGTCTCACCTGCTGCTCCTGTAAGCAGTGTGGCAGTGTGTTTCAGTTGATTTACTGATTCTGCCCCCTAATCTTTCTCTGGTGAATCTTTTCACACACACCCCCACCTCTGTACCCCAGCTCTTGTATATATAAATAATGATTCTTAAAAAAAAAAAAGTCTGGCCAAAAAATCCAGAGTTCCTGAAAGTGGTATTTTCTAAATGTGTATAGAGTAGATAGATTTGTCGCCTAAATTTAAGTTCTCTTTAAAGAATCTCAAAGCTATGGATTCTCTTCAGGGCATTCTCTGGGTACAAGGTCCTTTTCCCTTTAGTTTCCAATCTATGTCTAAGGTCTGGACACTTTAATTCCAACTTGAATGTTGGCTTATTAAATGACAAACCTCAACACTCTATCTGCAGAGTTGTCACAAGCAATTGGGGTCAAATATAAAATAGAAAAGCTTTCTATTTGTGTAGGCAGAGAATCATGAAGTATTTTTTTAATCTAAAAGAGTTGATATTGCTTCACAACATTTCTATTTGTCTAATATTTTTAGGAGCACAAAATAGAATTCATGGCAGAAGTGTTTTTTGATTAAATCAGTGATTACCTTTCAAGAAATGTAGGGAGATGATCCAAGGAAACCATACATCCTATCCACCTTTGCCCTTCCTATTCTCCTCCTGGTGAGATCCTATAATTCGGTCATCTGATGTCTCATGAGACCTACTGAAAGAACAAGTATCAACAATATTTGATGAGTAAATGAACATATGAATCAACCAAGCAATTAATCAATAAAGCAAAGATAAAAGGATTAAGAGTACATTTAAGGCACAAGTTACTGAAGTCAGCTTCTATTCACGTTGGCAACAGCAGAAGCAGCAGAAGACTCATTATTTATTAAGAGTTTCTGTGAGCCAGACACTTAGAATTTTGCTCTTAGCAATGAATATTGTCATGACAAACTCTTCAGGCGGGTTCAATATTGTATCTTATTTAATCTCCTTTAAAGATGAGGAAACTAAGGCTCAGTAACTTGTAAAAGGTCACCCAATTCAGAAATCACCAAAAGAGAGTTCACAAACAAACCCATTGAACTCCAGATCTGAGTGCTCAAGTTCTATTGCTCTTATCCTTCAAGTTTCACAGCTATAAGATTTCTGGAAGCAGCTAAAGTGGACAGCAGAGGAAGACTTGAACTGAAGTGAACTTTGTGCATATTGTCTTTGCAACATGTTTTCTGCTAGCTTCAATTCAATTTTGAGTTATATTTTTCAAGCCCCCTGAACAATAGTTACCAGCAGTAATAATAATGATCACAATTTTTAATAAATTTACAGGTTCCATAGGGAAACTACACTTTAATTCTGTTAAATGAGAAGGAAAAGTATCTGTAGTTCATGACCCCTCTGTCCCCACAGTAACGTGATATTATGAGTCATATTGTCCTGAGTCTTTGTGTAGTGGTGCGTTAATTCTGACATAAACTGTTTCTAGGTAGTAAAATTATTTTAAAGCATTTATCAAGGTGATATCATATAGGTCTATGGTCTAGAAGCTTCAGTCTACCATTCTCATTCATTGCCTACTTCTTTAATCCTCTTGATTTATGGATATATGAGTGAACAGGGTATTTTATTCATGAGAGGAAATACCAATCTAGAGTTCAACTAGATTTCCTTGAAATACTACCTAGTCAATTGAACTTCTATTTCTTGAGCTGTGAATAAAAAAAAAAAAATTAAAAGGAAGTGATATCTAATTGTCCTCACTCTCTTTGAGACTATTGCATCAAATATTATAGAAAAACTATAAAAATCTTTGCTGCTGATTTTAGGAAATATACTCAGATGAAGGAAGATTCAATGAATATTTTCCAAAGATTCTAAGGGGTTGGGTACAAAACACCCCTAATTTTCCCCCAGAATCATTGTCCCCTGCCCCCTGTACCCACCACCAAATAGTGGGTTAACGCTTTCACCAGTAATTCTATATAAGTACTTAGAATAGTGCTCCAAGTTTTACATGATACCAAAATGCATTTTCTTTCCTCACTCTTAAATTGCAAATAAATGCCTCTTTACTATAAATATCAGGGCACAACTCAATATTTCTATTACAGTTAAATTTACTACCTCTATTAAACATGTCTAGCAAAATCAGGTAAAAGAATCAGATAGATATAAGGAAAAAGTTTTCTTGAAGCTGATAAATGTAAAGAAATGGAAAATGTTACATCATTTTCTATAAAGGGCTTTTTCTCTCCCCTCATAAGTCACGCCAATTTTCTGGTCCCATATATTAGTGATTTCATCTGTATCATCATCAATAAAAATATAATTGGTATTCTCATTATTGTTAGTAAATAATGTTTTTGAGACATGTTATCTAAATGATTTTATTTATCAGTCCCACTTTAGACATGAAGAATCTCATGCAGTTAAAACCAAATCTGTCTGACTAAAATTTGAGTTATTTTATTTCTGCTAAATTATGTCCTAAGCATACTACTGAAAATGACAGTGTGTGAGAATATTTTAGTATGAAATTATTCACATTTGGCTAATAGTTATAAGGTTGCTACTTTCTTGAGCATGAATATTTTTATTCTCCAGTTATTCTTCAGATGATGGGAATACATTTCAAAAATTATAATATAAATAGGGAGAGCGTGGTTATTATACCAAAGTCTAACTTACAAATATTTGAGTTAAGTGGAAAACATTGAATTTCATTTTTCTAAGAAATATCAACATACAATGAAGACACTGTGTATTAAAAATGTGTTTGCCTATTGAGAATTTCATAAGTCTCTGGAATAATGAAACCTTGCCCCTTCTTGAAAGTATCTCTGTAGTTAGATGAGAATGAAATGAGAAAAACAGATTTCCTTCAGGAACAATATATGTTTCATCAGAAGAACAAAGAAGCAGAGCTCTATATGCTAGGTTTTCTGCTTCTCTGAGATGTTTAAGATTGTCAGAGGATGGCAGGTTCTGATATTCTCATTCTGAACTTAACCTTCAACATAGACTTATACCATGCCACATGCCCGACATTCAGGGAAATGACATTTATTGATTGTCCTCTACATGGAACAGAGCTAAGCTCTTTATAGATGACCTTGAATGATTCTCACAAGATTTGTTACCAATCTATGGAAAACCTTAAAGAACGTCTCTCTACCACAACCTAGACTAGTATGTAATGAGATATACAATACCACTCCAAAGAAACTCAATGGGTCCTATACCCACAACCCTAAATTCTGGCTGGATGAAGGTATCCATACATCCCTCTTGGGGGCCTGAGAAAAGATGGTGACATGACCATCCATGCAAGAGAAAAAATCACATAGGTTATTTGGCAGTGACCTTCCTGACATGGATGAGGGGAGAAGGATTCTTACAAAACACACACAGGCTCTCCTAGCCCTACATCAAGACCCTCTCTACCAGGAAAGTGGATAATAAGATTCCAGACAAAGGAATCTGAGCACGCTGGTCTCAACAGTATGTCTCAAGATACCACATCCTGTTGCCAGTCAGTAAGTAATTAATTTGACTCTCCTGTTCAGAGTCAGAGTTCCACAAGCAAACTTCAGTTATGATTTGTCTTCACCGATCTGCTGGTGGGTGGGAAACAAACTACTTGTGAAAACATTGAAAATCCCTGTACCGGTGACAAAATTTTATTCTTATTAAAAAATATTTTTAGCTTCCCTATGACCCAGCAAACCCACTCCTAGGTATCTGCCCAAAAGACACAAAAACACTGACTAAAAAACATACCTGCACCCCCATGTTTATTGCTGGCTTATTCACAATTGGAAAGACATGGAAACAGCCCAAATACCCAAAAATGGATGACTGGATTAAAAAGATGTGATACATATACACCATCATATATTACTCAGCAATCAAAAAAAAAGAAGCACATGTCTTTTGCAGCAACATGGATGGAGCTGGAAAAGATCATGCTTAGTGAAATAAACCAGAAAGAAAAGGAAAAAATACCGGATGGTTTCTCTCATAGCAGGAATATAACAAGAACGGGTGAGAAAATAATGATAATGATGAACAGCTATATACCAGATACATTTTGTGGGGGTGAAGTGGGGAATGGGATCAAAAACAGTGCGGGGAGGGAAATGCACCTAACTATGGTGATTATACATGGGTGATTTGGTGATGGAAAATCCAAGGGGATTGCAACTGAGATGGAAAAATGCACAAAAATATGTAAAAATAAGCTATTATAAAATTTAAAAAAAATTTTATTCATCTATGAATACAGAAATGGGGTAAAGGCCAAAAAAAATTTAAATATTAAAATTGTGTTTTGTTATAATACAATAAAGATTATTAAAAAATAATCTTAATTAATTATTATCAATGACATCCCTTTTTTCTTAAATCCTGTTTAAATTTTTAACAGTACATGGTTTCTCCCCTCAGGAGCTGTCACTGCAGATCTCCCACCACAGAAGCACCCCACAGTCCATCATTATAGTTCACTGTGCTCTTCTACATCCCTGCTTTCACCCTTCCCCATCTCCCTCCCCTTTCATCCCACCTGGAAGCCCAAGTCTTGTCAGCTTTCAAGTTTTATTCACAATGAAGTATTACTCAGCAATCAAAAAAGATAAACTCATACCATTTGCAACATCATGACTGGAGCTGGAAGAAATTAAACAAATTAAGTCAGAAGGCAAAAGATGAATACTGGATGGTGTCACTTATATGTGCAATTCAGATAATCCAAACAAAAGGTGAGATAAAAAATTGTTTTTAAAATGTCAATCAGTATCTGGATTACGGGCTGGTTTCCCAAGCCTATCTGCCCAGGAGGGAAATTAACTGGTCAGTTTGAATCTTCCAGGCAACGAGGAGTTTAATTTCTTATAGAAAACTGATGAGCCATCACTGTGACGTTATTCATCCCTGAAAGAGAAATGGTAACAGAACTGCATCCTGAGACTATAACCTACACAGTAACCCTGTAAAGAGTCTTTTTGCTAAGAGTTTCCTGTGACTTTTGAAACAAACACACATTTGTTTCTGGACAGTTCTGGAGGTCAAGGCCAAAATCAGTTTCAATGGGCCCAGTTCAAAATCATCAGCGGCAAGTTCCTTCCCAAGATTCTAGAAAAGAAAGTGCAGCCCCGCCTTTTTCAGCCCCCAGAGCTGCTGTCTTTGTATGTGCTGACTTGGGGTTCTCCAAAGATAGCAGCTCAGGTATCCTGTTGGGCCACATGGTCCACCTACCCTCTGCTGCCCTCTTAAGGACACACACTTGGGATAGTATTTAGGTCCCAAACAAACAATGCAAAATAATCTCATTTCAAGATGTATAATTCAATCATACCTGCTAGATCTCTTTTGTCATATAAAGTAACATTCACAGACTCCCATATAAGGACCTGGACATTTCTGGGGACCATTATTCACCCAGGATTAAGAGAAAACAAAATGTTTAGGAGACACTCAGAGGTCAGTAGCCTGATTTCTCCAGGTCGCTGGACACTAAAAGAAAACAGTGTTACAGGAGACCCGTCACAAAAGGCACTTTGAGGAGTGTGTGCCTGGCAAGGTCATGGACAGACGGACAAAGCAACTGCCATAGACCAAGAACCAAGACTGGGAGGTGGGGACAGTGAGAAAGACACTCCTGAATTCTCTCTCCCCCTGCTGGTGGCTCCTTTGGCCCAGCCCAACCTGTCAGCCAGCAGGTGAGCTCAGGGGAAGCCATTACAACATCAGATTCCCCAGCACAAAGCAGGGCACAAAATAAGAACAATAATGGTGGCAAATGGATGCAGACAAATGCGAAAGGAGAACGGCGAGCACATAGATAGTTCCAAAATTACCTACAAAAATAAATAGGAGTTTCAGACAGAAACATAACATGCAGTTGACCTAAAACCTGAACCCCGGTCTGTCTGAGATTTAAGCATTTTCTTTCACTCACTGCTTGCTATTTTAGAGCATTTGGTGTATAAAGGGGTCTTTTAAAAAAATATATTTCTTTATTATTTATACATACAAGAACTGGGGTATAAGCCAGAGGTGTGGAGGCTGAGAGGACTCACCAGGGACAGAGTGGGGAGCAGAACAGGCAGATGCTGAGGGGAGCAGTCTGTTGCGCCATGTGGGTCAGCTCCCTGGCTGGGAGTGAACTCATGCTGCAATAGCTGCAGATAGTTTCACAGTTCTACACCTTAAACCCTCATGCTGCCAGGGAGAGCCCGGCCTCCTTTTTTATACCAGCCTCTGAATTACCTAACAATGATTGAGTGGGCAAAAAAATCCTTTCTAGTTTTTATAACCAATAAACATAATTATATAGTATCTTCCAATTTATAATCTGAAACTGGTTTGAGTCTCTTGCCCACTGGTCTCTCTTTCAGTATTATTTCTCTAACTTCAGTATTACTTCAATTATTCATCCTCATGAGGACTAATTAAATTCGATATTTCTCACCCCAATTCCTTATTTTTTAAGATTTTTATTTATTCATGCATATAAGAATCAGGGTCTAGGTCATAGGTTTGTGGGTGAGAATATTCGGCAGAGGCAGAGCGGGGAGCAGCACAGGCAGATGCACTGAAATACACTGCTGAGGGGAGCAGCAGGCAAGACGGGAGAGGTCTGCTGGGCCTTGTGTGTCAGCTCCCAGATGGGAGATCAAATTCATGTGCAGTGGCTACTGACAGCTTGATAGTGCTGAGATTTTAACTCCTGCACCACCAGGGATCCCCCAAATCACAATTCTGTTCTTGAATAGACTGTTTCTTCTGCAATGGGTCTTAAATCCTAAGCATGCTCTTACCTCTCATGAATGACCACACAGATATATTGGCTTATATATACAGAGCCGACAAATAGATCCACTGTGCTCTTAGTGCATCCCCAATTTCCAGATTTTATATTGCTCTGGAAAAAGTATCTTAACCAGCAACTCTCTCCTGTTCTTCCATGCAGAGCTAACACATACAGCATGCTCTCCTTCAGAGTACTGCCTTCTTGTTGTCTGAACTGAGCCCACTACTTAACCACTCACAGAACTGTTCTCTGGTATCCTTCCACAGGCAAACTTGACTCTTCACTCCCATCTCATAGACCCCCAATCATCACTATCTTAAGTCTGCACTGACTGTCATTAAATCTGCTGCTTTGGAAATGAGAACTTGGCTCCAAACCCCATGCACCGTTAACAAAACACCTTTCCCCTTGTCCTTTGCCTGACACTGCCTTGCAGCCGGAAACGTTCCCAGAAGAGGAGAGAGAAGCAATCAATAGCATCTCTAAACAGAAGATGCCATTGGCAAGGAGGTAGCACTCAACCACCACCTTGAACCGCAGGCCGCTGATTAAGACGCCCGTTTGAACCTGATTGATCTGCCTGTCCGCGTGGCATGCAAACCAGCTACGACCCTCCTTCTCCTTGCTGCTTCATTCCTCTTGCAGAACCAAGAGCACTTAAAGAGGAAAGTGGTGTGTGGGTCTGCAGAGAGCTTGAAGGGAATCACTGACTGCTAAATGTTCTCTGTGAATTCTGGCTCTGAAATTAATTAGGAGAGATTTCATAGAAATAGCAATTTGAAATTAAAATCTCCATTAAGTCACATCAACAGATCTCCTTGTAGCCCTCTCCATTAAAATGGTCCCTCTGAGCAACTTGAGGCGTCCAAATACTGATAATGCTGGTGCTTCCTCAGCACAGGGGACTTGCAGCATTTGCTTTTTACACACAGACAATCCAGAGCAAGAGGAGGCCGTGCAGGCCTGGTACAATCACTCGGGGTCTCACCAGTATGTGCTGCATCCTGCTAATTCCATTTCTAAGCCTCCAGGTATATATTAAATACATTCATAGATATATAAACCAAAAAATATATAGTACATATAGTATCAATGTCAAAGCAAGGTTTATAAAGTTGTAGCAAGTTGTAAAAGATTATGTGACCAGGCTCTGTATTTTCACTTTATATATTCTATATCCATGTATGTAGACTACACATGTACAACATATCACACTAGATAGTATATGTTGTACTGATCTGTTCTATACAACAGTGCAATATTATCCTCACTAGACATTAGAAGCTAGACCAGACCCCTCCCTAGTGGCACACTGGTTAAAACACAGCACTACAAAGCTATCCACAGCCACCTCAGTGTGAGTTTGATCCCCGACCAGGGAGTTGACCCACATGGCACGGCAGACCACTCCTGGCCCGCCTGCTGCTCCCCTCTACAGTGTACTTTGTCAAACTGCCTATTCTGCCGCCATTCTGTCTCTGGTGAATATTCTCACTGCCCCTGCACCTCTGGCCTGTAACCCCCAGTTCTACATGAATAAATAAATAAATATTTGGAAAAAAAAAAAAAAGAAGAAGCTAGACCAGTCACTGTGAGAGGAGATGATAACAACTGGTAATTATATCTTACTCAGTAAGACCAAGCATTTTATGTCACTGAATGTCCCTCAATGCTGCAGTGCAATATCATCAGCCATATTTTGTAAATAAAATTAAAACTTACAGTATTGTGTCCAAATTTGTGCCACAAATGAATAGCAGAGCTGGGATTCAAACCCTGTGATTTGCTCACATTCAGGGAAATGAAGATAGCTGTGATCCCTGTCATCCTGTAATTTACAATTACAGTGGAGAAATAAGACATCCACAGGTAAAAGGTTGGGCAAACCATATAGACAATGTCCAGGGTGATAAAAATGACTAATTCCAAAAAGAATAGCATAAACAAGTAGTGTTTGGAGTCTTGCCGAGAGTGTTCCTTTTCTTCCACACTCACAAGCTTGTTGTCTGAATTTCTCTTCTCCATTTCTTCTTCTTTCTAGGTATTTATATCCACCACAACTTCTGGGCAATTACTCTTCCCTATCATCTTGTCATTTACTCGATTTTATGATCTACTTGGCCTCTGACAGTTCCTACAAATTCAATACTTTCCACCTGCCACAGACCATATTTTCCTTCATTTCACTGAACTCTTTCCAACACTCTTATATCTTCCTAGAAATGTTTCTGCTCACCAAGCAAAAGAACAAAAACCAATTCAAACAAAACCAGGGATCATCTGAAGTAACCCTCCCCCAAGTTCTCCATTTCCTTCTGTCCACCAAGTATTTAACCCCAAGTATTACTCAGGGAGAGCACAGTTTAACCTGCACTAGTTACCTATTAATTAATTAGATACAAGGTAGGGTAAGAGAAACAGAGATAGAAAAAGCAAAATGGAAACACTGAAATTTAACAATGCTCTGTAGGGAATTTAGGAAGTCCTTCAATTCTTTAAGTTGTGATTTTTTTCAATATTATGTCAGTTACCTGCTTCCTTCTAGAATAATACATAGCATCTTCCTATATCAGTTGGCTCTACGGCAGTAAATAGGTTACTGAGAAGGATGGAAATATCTCTAGTCCTACATCCTAGTTAAAAAAAAAAGAAGTCTTATATTAAAAAATAGTATATTCCTTATTAAAATTTTATTTATACCCTGTCTTCTTTCCAAAGAGGGTCTCAGCATTTCCACATTATATACATGCAAATCCAATGATGTAAGGATATGTAACTATTATGACAAAATAATAACTCTGAGTTTCCTAAAAGTGAAAGCAAAAGGAAAAAAAAAGAGAGAACAATGGTTTGTACTGTCACTATTTGATAATAAAGGACCTGATACCTGTATAAACAACTACATTTTTTTTGCTGCTTCCAGATAGTAAGGCTAGTAAGGCAATTAGCTATGAGAAGATTTTCTACAAACAATATCTAATGTGATCTTGGTAATAACCAGCACTAAGACCGCAATTATTGTATTTGGCACTGCTCTAAGTTCTGTACACGTATTAACCAATGTAATTTCTGCAATAACTTTGGATATAGACACTATTATATTATCTTCATTTCACTGATGAGTAAATCAAAATAAAAAGTGTTAAATTATTTGCCCAAAGCCATGTAACTCTCAACAGTAAGTGAACTGATTCCAGGACTCAAACTCACCAAGAGAAAAACTGAGACCTCAATTTAAACTCCTTCATGGGAGGCTAAGAAGGAAGAGGATGAAGTGATTGAACCAGAGTCATGAGGACAAGATTGATCAGACTCACAGTTTAAATTCAGGCTAACTAACACCAAAGCTGGCACCTGTTTCACTACATTTCACTGTACTCCCTAAAAGGGAGTCCTTGGGTGTTTCTGCAAAGAGTATTCAGTAAGTTAGGCTAGGTGTTCTTGCACTGTCTCTTGATAGTTAATAAGGGTGTCAGTTAAAAACATAACTAAAGGTACTTTTATATACAGTTCTAAGTTAAGGAGCTTTAGGAGTAGTACTTTCCTATGATCCAATTTGATTCCAGAAACTTACTTAGTCCTGAAGAAACAATTGGCAGGAAAAAATCCTCTAAGTGTCTTTATAGGCAACATTTTTTTTTTCCTAGAAAGAAACCAGAAATGAGCCAAGGAATGAAAGTTGACTTCTTGTGGCTATCTCCAAAGAGACAGAGACAATATTCACATTATGCTATAAGCAGGGAGGATTTTGAGAGGAAGTCCTAACAGATTATCATAATATACAGTTAAACTACAGGGAGATTGACAGGAAAGTAGATTATAAAATGAATAGGTACTTCAGGCAGAGATGTTTGCTATTCACCAAAAATCCATGCACTCACCCCTTATTTCCATTTCTTACAACTGAGTCCACATGCTAAATTTGCACAGCGGGCCATTATGGGAAGGGATGTGCACCACCTTTGGAAGCAGAGGAGAGCAGAGGAAAGAGGAACCAATGGGTCTTTTCCTCTACTCAGGTAATGAATAGATGATGCAAATACAAGTTATCAGAACTTCCCACTAGCCTGCATCTTCAAGCAGTTATATGAACAGCAATTCCCTACCCAAATGTGCTGAATATGTAGCATGAGACAGAAATTAACCTCTGCTATTGCAGTTAGATCACTAATATTCCAAGAAAAGTTTGTTTTTGTCACAAAGCCTGTTCTATTCTGACTGATGTAGCACTTCAAATACTCCACAGGGAGAGACTGCATGTAAAAGACCCATCATCCTCCAATTATGCATATATATTTAAGTGTTATTGTACAGAGATATTTAACTTTCTATTCATATTATTGCATTTCTACAGGTGATATTACATTCAGAAAATAGAACACTGTTTTCAAAATGAATGTATTTTTAAACTTGGGCTTTGATTGGCTGGTTTTTGCTTTTTTGTCCTTCATGATGTTTTAGTCTGTGGTGAATGTCTGCCATCTGTGATAATTTATCTTTAAAATCAAGAGGCTGGACTTTCTCCCCTACTCCTATGCTAGTCATGTGTTATTCTGTCATTTAAAAAAATGTCAAAAATCTCAGCTCAAGTCTACAACTTGTCATAACATTAACTAACTCTCCAGGCAAGCCTCTGGAGTAGGTACAGTTAAAATATTAAATAACAGCCTGTGTAATTATACCCTTGGGAACTGTCCCATATCTCAACCACCAGGTGGCAATTTCATCACATTATATGTCCCATTAGGTAAGCAATGGCCTAAATGGTGTGAAAAGATGATTTTTTTTTCCTCTGTAAATTTGTGCTTTAAAGAAAGACTGAGACACCAGGAACACAGCTCAGAACCACGAGTAAAGAGAAATGAAGATGCACCTTCTCTGGAAGGAACAAAGGACAGGAGACTCTTTGTGTCTGTAGTTGTGTCCAACATGCTGCCGGTGAGTTCAAACTCTCTACCCCAAAGGAATAACTAAGCAGTCGGCTGAGCTCATATAAAGCAGAGTAACTTTAGGATATTTTCTAAAACTCTTAATTAGAAGTCAGATTATTTCTTGGGAAACTACAGATTCTAGACTAAACCTTTCCTGTAATTAAGATTACAGCTTTTGGTTCAGCATTTGCCCTGTTTTTCTATTCTTGGTGTGTATTTACTCAGAACTCAGCAGTCCTCAAATTTTATTATTCTAGAATAACCTGGAGAGTAGGTAACACCAACTCTGATTTAGTATGTATAATGGTAGAATCTGAAATTTTACATTATTAGTAAAATTCTAGATAAAGATACTTTCAACTCAATAAACACACTTTCATAATCATTGAGTGCCAAGCCCTGGAAAGAACCTTGAGATACAATAGTAAAGACATGTTCACAGTCTGATACTACTCATTACTAATTGTCAAAATCCAGCAATACTTCATTTTTTGTGTTTAATTTTTTTTAAAGATTTATTTATTTATTTGTGCATACAGAACTGGGGTACAAGCCAGAGGCTCAGGGGCGGCAAGAGGCTTCACTAGAGACAGAGTAGGGAGCAGAACAGGCAGATCGATGAAATACACTGCTGAGGGGAGCAGCGGGCGGGTCAGGAGAGGTCTGCCACGCCATGTGGTCACCTCCGGGGCTGGCAGGAATCGAACTCATGAGGAAGTAGCTTTAGATTCTCAGTGCTGTGCTTTAACCTGCTGCGCCACCAGGGAGGGCCTTTTTGTGTTTAATTTTTAATCTATCAACAAGGATAATGTCATCTATCTCAGAGGCTTTCTGTAAGATTAGATAAAATATAATGCAGCCAAAGATTTTGCTAAGTACTTTAAAATAGAAAATGTTTAGTATAGGCCAGCTCACCAGAGTTGAGCATCCTGGGGGTGAGTAGAGACAGGTAAGCAGGCAACCAGAACACAGAGTGAGAAGGACTGGTAGTAGCTTACAGCTGAAGTAATTACTCATCAAGAAGGGCATTTCCAGCAATCCCTCTTCACCTGCCTTCCACAGGTAGGCAATGGAAAGGAATTCATAACTGCTAGTATTAGTAGATGTATTATTCAGACATAAGTAACAAAAATCCACGTACACTGGCTTAGGAAAGAATCAAACAAGTCAAAAAATATGTTATTGTTCTTGTAACAGGTAGAAATCACTTCAAGTCTCAACTGGATCCAACTATTCCCTTGATTTCTCTTTCTCTCCCCTTACCTCCCTTCCATTCCACCCCCTTTCCTTTCGTTCTGCTTTTCCCTTTCTTTCCTTAGTTCATTAGGCCAGCTCTCTTCTATGTTGTCTGGATTTTTGTACAACCTCCTCTTGGTCAGGTGCTAGGTAAGTTGCCTGGGTTCCTTCATTCTTCTGGGAAAAGTTTTTGATCCCAAGCACATGCTAGTTTTACACCCTCATACCACTAGGTGTGAAAGGAAAGGGAAGGGATACTAATTTAACTCTTTAATAAAGGAAGTTGAGGATGTGTAGGCTAATTATTAAGGCAGCAGTCCATAAAGACTAGCAGCACAGCATTGTGATTAAGAGTAACCCTGTGGAAGCAGAGTGCCTGAAGGCAGATGCTGACTTCCCTTCTTATTAGCTTTATAATATTAGAAGTTATTTAACCTCCTGTGCTTCAGTTTTCCCATTTTCAAAATGAGGAGAATAAAAATACCAACAGAAAAGCAGCTGTTATGGTAATTACAGAGTTAGCATGTTCTGAGGTACCATACTTAAACGTTAGCATAATTAAAGTACACTTGGTAGTTGCTACAGGTGTATAAAACAAAGTAAAATGCACTGTTGAATCCTCCCTCCTTTACATACAAACACCAACACTGACAAGATGTTAGTTCAACATTTTCAGGAGAAAGTTCTAATGAAACAAGTCACAAACACTGGGTTAAGCAGTTAAATAAATTTTTATTCAGGGAGTTTCAATGTTTTATCATATTATTGTGCTCTATGAATTTTCAAGAGGAAACTATACTGTACACACAGTGCTTCCTCACTTTACTCACAGTCAATAAAAGCCTGAGTTCAATCACTTATTTTAAAGAGACAAAAACTTAAAACATAAAGAAATTAAGTTAATCAAGGTAACATAAATTGTCAGGAGAGTCAAAAACCTTAGGACTCTTGATCCTAGTGGTATCTTCTGCCATTTTTAATGCTTTTGATTTTATATACATATATGTTTGTACACGTATTGCACAGGTGTGTGGAATACACATACACACACACATATTTGAAAAGCAGCAGAGGAATTACTCATCAAATTCCATCCCTGTCCTAAGCAAGCAAGAGTTTTAAGACTTACCTAACACTGAACATGTGCTAGATAGCACACACACATATGAAATACAGTGCCTTGTTTTCTTTATTTTGCAGTGTGGGAACAAAGTCATGGAAAAAGAATGTGAATTCCCCAAAGGTATTTATTATAAATGGCAAAATCCAAATAGAACCCCAATTCTTTTTTTATTAGTCTATTTTTACATATTTTTGTGTATTTTTCCATCTCAGTTGCAATCCCCTTGGGTTTCCCATCACCAAATCACCCATGTACCATCATCATAGAGAGCCCCAATTCTTATGATAAGAATGGAAAAGATTCTTATGATAAGAATGGAAAATTATGACTCAGGGGATGAGCAAAAATAAATGGAAATTAATTTATAGGTTTTCATCAAGGTTATCAATATTTTCCTGCAATATCAACTTCTACTCCTGTTTCTACTCAATGCATGTACATAAAATAAGAGTCAAAGTTGACTTTATCCAGGGCTTTCTTCTGGAGTGAAACCATGAATATCTGGTTTACTCTCAGGGTAGGGCCATGAGGGACTCACAGCTAAGGCACTTAGCACTTTACAACTAAACAATGCTGCGAATACCAGCATGAAAGAGTCTCTCCAGCAACCTGAAATTTAACAGAAAATAACAATTTAATAAGAAGAGAAATCCCAGAAGGGCTCTTGAGACTATCCAAAAAGACAACTGGGACAATAAGAAGACAAAGGTCCTGGCTCAGCACAAAGTGAAATAATAACGATGATGACAGCTAACTTTTATGGAATGCTTGTTATTTTCCAGGCACTGTAATGAGTGCTTTTGTTGGTTAGTTAATTAAACTTCACAATCATCACATGAGGTGCACTCTATTATTAGCCCTGTTCGCATACAAGAAGTTGAGGCTCACAGAGATTAATTGTTTAATCTACACTTAGAAAAGGATATTTTATTTCATCTGTCTTTTCAACCCCATATCAGAAGAAGTCTTCATTTCCTGCTGCTTCAACAATTGGATGGGCCGCCAATTCTGAAAAACATTTCTAAAGGATCTACCAGGTAGGAAATAATTGAAGCCAGACCCTGCTCTATAGTCCTTTTTCTTCGCTGCATTACATTTAGCAAGGTAGAGAGCAATTATTTTAGTCCCTGTCTTTTCTATGCTTTAAAATGTCATATTAAAGAAGAACCAGCCACCAGTTAATCTAACAGCATTCAATTAGTAACTCAGTTTCATGCATGTGAAAATCCTGAAAGTGTCCACTAACCTGGGACAATTGTCTGTTGAATTCGAAAGATGGTTGGGGGAGACTGAACTAATGATCCAAGAACTAACCCAGGTGATGGTGCTTCCTTCCCTTCCTCCATTCCACTTCTAAACTCAGAAACTACATGATGACCTTCTGATGGCTAAAAAAAAATTGATTGTGCAGAGTTCAACAAGTCATTGTCATAATGAGACTTGGAGTTGCTATTAAAATGTCTGTGTTAAAAATGGGAGTCAGGGCCCTCCCTGGTGGCGCAGCAGGTTAAAGCACAGCACTAAGAAGCCAAAGCCACTTCCGCATGAGTTCGATCCCCACCTGCCCTGGAGGAGATCCACATGGCGTGGCAGACCTCTCCTGACCCGCCCGCTGCTCCCCTCAGCAGTGTACTTCGTTGATCTGCCTGTTCTGCTCCCCACTCTATCCCTGGTGAATCCTCTCACCCTCCGCATCTCTGGCCTGTACCCCAGTTCTGTATGAATAAATAAATAAATCTTTAAAAAAAAAAATGGGAGTCAACTTGATGTTTAAGAAAGAATATACACCCAGAGGACACAAGACTATGGATTAAATCTGGCTACAAGCACTAACTTACACTTACTCCCACACCTGCTTTGTGTCCTGGGTGGCAGATACGGCAGCTTCCTTCACTGTTGATATCCACTTGGGTTTAACTAATTGGGAGGTTCCCACAAAGAAGGCAGTGTTGTTCACACCACAGCTCTGCAGAAGCTGCAAAACTCACTACTAGAGCCCACCAGATACCCTGCCTCTCCATTTCCAGTCCTCACGGGGTTCTAGAAATTCTACCTCTTCCCCTATCCCTCCAGACATCAGGGGATTTAATGCTTTCCTTAAGTCTCTTGACTGCTCTTTGATTCCCTTTATCCTACCCACACCTACAGGTTGTCATTAAGCTCTCTCCATTTGAACCATCTGGGAAGAAGTGTTTCCTGCCAACATCCTTATCAACCATATAATCTCAATCTTTCATCATTCTTTAATCTTTGCTTGGGTATCATCAGAAAAGGAGATAATATTTAATTTGCAATGTTCTGGTAGATAACGCACGTTGTATGTTCTTTGAGATAATGTAAAAGTAAGCCCTTGGTTCATATTAAGCACTTGAAACAGGGCAACAGATGTTGCAAAAATGCAAACTATAGCATTTTATTAAATGACTTACATTGCTTATTATATTTAAATTCTCATTACCTGATGATACTCATTATTATATATATTCTTTATTTATCTTTCCACTTATTTCCCAGGACTTTGATCACAGTCTATTTATATGCATTAGGTCAGCAAAGATAAAAAGGGAATATGTGAAATTAATCAACAACAATTTATAGAGCATGTACCCTATGGAACTTATTCTACCTAGCACAAAGGACACTAATGATGTGAATGAAGTAAGTTTCTGTCTTCAGGGAACCTAACACTATTTTAAAAATTGCAGTGAAGTAAACAAAAATTTTGTTTTAGTTTTTTTTTTTTTTAACATAGCATTTAAAGTTACACATAATGACACTTGCTGATCTAAAGTATATACTTTCTGCCATAATATGTGACCCAACTCTCTATCATAATACCAACCTAAGAAGTAATCTCAGGTTCATCCCCAGGCAATCCTTTCCCCGACCCAGTCCTCATGGGTTCTAGAAATACTAGAAATACAGAATGTCCTGAGTCCTGAGTTTGTTTGGTTTTTATTCATAATACCCCTGAAATAAAATATTTTATTCTCCAGTTTGTTTAAATTTGTCCCCTTCCCTTGCCTTTAAGCAGTTTGACTATTCTATACTTTTGCTTTTGCTATTCTGGCATTGCTTACCACTCCCCAGGGTTCTGTTAATTTTTTCCCAATCTTATTTTCTCTGTTCTCATGATAGTCTTCTATTTAACTCTCTAACTTACTCTAACTTCACTAATGACATCCCATATCATCTCTAGTCTGCTGACAAGCCTATCTAGGGACTTTTGATTCTGGTAATTTTTTGCCAGTACTAGAATTACACATTTATTTCTATTTCTCCACTGATTTTCCTGTTTCCACTTATTATTTTGTTTTCTTGATTTCATTGGGTATAATTTTTACAGTTACTTTAAAATTTGTGTCCATTCTAACACCTGCATCATATCATGATTCATCTGTTAAATCCTTTTTCTTTGGAGACAATTTTCTATCTATCAAATATTTTTATTTATAGTCCAGACATTGTAAATACTATGTCACACAGACTCTGGATCCTGTCAAGTTCCTCAAAAGAGTATTGATGTTTTCGTTTTCCTAGGCAATTAACTTGTATAAATGTCCCAATACGCAAATGATCTCTTGAGTAACAGCTCTACTAAAGTCAATCTTCTATATCTATGTGTGAAGATTTGAGTTATCCCTGCCTTTACCTGGATCAGAAGAGTCAGAGATCTGAACACTACTGGACATAGCATTAAGGCTCCCCTTCTCTGGTTCTCTCCATCCCAAGACACCCCTCTTCCTTTTCATGTCTAGTGTCACACAAATCCAGATTCTGTTCTGCAAGCCAGAAAGATTTCTGAATTTTTGAGTTGTGACTCCCCTGAACAGTGCTGACATCAATTTGTCCTCAGACTAAAAACCAGAAAGACAGGAAATTCATCTAGTTCTGATTCCTTCTTACAAGTTTATGAGCCTTCTAGACATTGTCATCTTGTATCTTAAATTAGAGAAGAAAAATGTAAATCTGAAATTTGTTCATACAATTGATATGTTTTGTTATGATAAGGGAAGTATAAGAAATTAACAGGAATATATAGGACATTAATAAGCCTAACATAAATTAGTGAGTCCAAAAGGGTTTTTGATAAGAAGCATTATCTAAGCCAGAATTGTAGATAGGTATAAATTAGCTAAGGCAAAGAAAACCCAGAATTAGAAAGAATATTTCAGATTATAAAAATGATAATAAACAGCCTCTGTGCAGGTCGTGAGGGCATGGGACATAGCCCTAAAGCTTATTGGAATATAGGTTGAGATATGGACTGAAATTCAACTATGTTGGATTTAAGAGACATCTATGAATTTTTGGGCCACTCATCTAAGAACAAATTAAAATGCAACAGTAGCTTTATGAATAGCTTAGTCTCAGAGACATGTTAATGAAAATATATAGTTTGAAAGTAAATTAGGCTGACTTTTTTGTGTTATTTAAAAAATAACTCATTTTTAAACAGTTTCTGCATTAACATTTTTCTTGAAGTTTTATAAATTCAAGGTCCTCCAATGAACTTTTATTTTTATAGTGTTAAGGTAAATATATACAGACACCAAGGTTAATATTACTTAGGCTGTTGTTAAAAGTAACCCAAAGTTCAGGAAAGGAAACAGCTGTCATTTTCTGACTAGACACTCAAGAAAGAGTCTCAGTTCTGTTATGGTATCAACAGCAATGATATAAATTCAGTCATATGTGAATTATTACCTGATGATTTATTTTGGATTTGGTGCTCTCATACTTAAGAACAAATTCTTTTGTCCTGTATACTTTGCTCTTTATACTTTAAGAACAAATTCTTTTGCATATTAGGCCTAATTCTCCACTATGAAATATGGATATATCAACATTCTCTTCTATATCTCCTTCAAAAGTGAAGTGCCCAAGAAGCACACTGGTTAAAACTATTTTCACATTAAATGCCAAAGAAATTACCAACAATTTTCTCTGCAAAACAATAGGCATAGACTATGTGAGCTCTCAAATAAGAAAAGCAAGCTACATAGACTATAACTTAAATGAGAGTGAGTAGTGTAAGCTACTATTGTGTTGTCCGGCAGTAAACAGAGGAAGCGTGACCTTCAACAAAATAGATTTTTACTACTATAAAAAAAATTATGCTGAATAATCGCTCCCTGAGTTATAGAAGGCAACATCTTCCAGAGCTGAAAAGGAATAAAGTGTTTATACAGATGCTCAACTGGAGGAAAGTACCAATGTTTCTGGCATACTTCGTTATCTCTTTCTATTTGCTAATATAAGTCTACGATAGGGTGTTTGGGATACAGTAGCAGCCTGACACTAATGCTCACTGATTTTTTAATCATAAACAGTATTGTAAACCAATGTTAATTTAATAAATATAATACTTATAAACATGCAAAAGCACTCATTTAAAGAGATACATATACTCCTATATTCACTACAGTACTATTTTCAATAGTCAAGCTATAGAAACAATTAAGTGCCTAAAAACAGAAGAGCAGATTAAGAAAATATGGTTTATATACACTTATTGTATAAATAAATGGAATAAATCTCATTTATGTAAAGAAATGATAACTTGCCATCTACAACAACATGGATAGAAGTGGAGAGGATAAAGTTCAGTGGAATAAATCAGAAGGAAAAAACAGATACTTGGCATTTCACTTAGCTGGAGGACAAAGAAACAAAACAAAGAAGCAGAAAAGCTGAACCAAAACAAACCCTAGACATACGACTTCAGAACTGAGGACAGGAGAGGCGGTGAGTTGAGGACAAGCGTGGGGAAGAGGCTCACTGGACAACAGCAAAACACTGACACTTTGGTGGTGGATGTGGTGGGATGACACACTTTTCAAGAGGTGTGAACCTATTCCCTACATCACAGAGTCTGGTAGGCCAAGTGTTACCTCAATGTTACACACTTAAAATCAAGGCTATAGAGTAACTACATAATTTAGATGCTTATTGATAGTTCTTAAGAGAAAAGTATTTTGTGCACTTGTGCAAATGTTATTTTCTCTAAGCTCCTAGCTTACTTGAATGAAGTAAATTAAAAGTCATAGAATGAACAGGCATCAGTGAAACAATTGCCCTGGGCCAATTTACACATAAGTCACTACAGGAAACCAGTATAGAAATGCACATGAAACAAAAACTCCAGTATTTGTCTAATATCAACCCACCTCTAATATGACAATGGCATTCATTCTGTAAATATGATGAGAACATTTAGTTACTAAACAGCATGTGCCCCTGAACCCATCATCAAAATCAAGTGTTCTTTGTTCTCATTATATCTTTAAAGATGTTCTAAGTCTTTCTGACTTGTTTTATTTTGTTCTGTTTCATTTTTATTTTTTGCCGTTGCCTAACTTCTACCTTTTGTTGAGTGTTTGAAGTTATATGCAAACTATGTCCTTTAAATTAAGAGTTTTCTTGGAGCATTAAAGACTTGGATTGACTTTTCTCCACCACTGGATATATAAAAAGAAGGGGTGTGTCCACATTAATCCCAAAATTTGTAGACATATTTTATCTTTATTCCTATTGTATAGCAGCAATGCTAACTCCTCCCAGTAATGAAGGTTCATTATTCCCATAAATTTAGTAGCTTCTTTCTTTGCATACTAGTCTATTATATGATGGACATGAAGAAATCGGAACTTATCACAACTTCAAGTTCAGTGGATAAATTCCTTGACTGTTTTCTAGTGGAAGAGTTTCTTCCAGGGACAGGAAAACTCTATTCAAACAGAGGCTTAAGCAATGAGATTATGAGCACAATTTTCATTCAAAAAACCCCTGAAACTTCTGATCTATACTTTGAGATTCATGGAGTCCCTGCAAAGGTAGAGAAAAATGCAAATAGCCAGGAACAGAACAAAGGGAAGGTATGTCACTTCATAAAACACACCCACATGTTTCTATTTTGTTTCACCAAACTATGGAATACCCCAGCTGGGCAAATAGTTCTGTCAAGCATGTGTGTGTGTACACGTGTGTGTGTGTGTGCGTGTGTGTGTGTGTCTGCATGCATTCTGTAGAGACTAAAGAGATATTAAAAATGAATTAAGTGTTTGGTGGGACATTGATATTTAGTAATTTCTTTTAACAAAGTATGAAACTTACAAGCATCTATATGTGCTATTTTATAAATAATGCTGGTACTCAAGTACTCTCCAAATTAATTTAGCAGAAAAATTGATAGGGCATTTGCTCAGTCGATTTTTATTTTCTCTTGCCTTTAAATTCTCCATGCAAATTAGAGCGCAATAAGAGCAGTTTTAAAAAGGACATTAAAATACATTTCTTCAAGAACAATAAAGACAGCAAAAAGGCCAGGAATGTTCAGCAACTGAGATATTGTTAAGTTAGTGCATTCTCTCTATATTTTTGAACTGTTAAAACAGACATATTCACCCATAAATAAAGAAGCAAGAGCGAAAGACAAAAATGAAATACTTTTGTATTAGCTGCCATTTGAAGAATATCAAATCTTACTCTCTTAGTGGGAGTAACTAAGAGGGGAGCTGACTTAGAATATAGAGTGGGAGTCAGAAATCTTAGTCATGAATACTAAGCAGTTCTTCTAAACAACCAGTAAAGCTATGAAGGTTGCACAATACACTGATTTTATATTTGCACAATACACTGATTTTATATTTGGTGGTTGAAGTGTTGACATTACTAGAAATTAATAATGATCATAATAACTAGAAAGTAATAGATGAATTATCATTGTAATGACTACTGTAGAATTAAGTTATAAAATGACATTACATTAATAAATCAGAGAGCAATGAGCAAAGTCTAAAAGGGTGTTATAAAACTGTGTATTCATTCAGTTGCCAGAGGATCCAACCTACGAAACATGAGATTATCACTAGACGGTTGTCCAAAGTCCCGAGCTTATTCCTACACAGAGGAGGTTCAAGGAAGTTTCTGTGACATACAACCTTCTAAGAGAAGCAGGTTATTTCCCCTAATAGACCTTAAATTAAAGCCAGAAGGTTGCCAGAGTAATTTTTTTTTTTTATTCAAAGTAGGCTATGTGGTTAATTGTCAGGGCTGCAGTGGTCAGCAGAACAGATACTAGCACAGATTTCTTGGTATTAAGAGGCAATAATCTCTGCAAACCATGAAGCAGATTATGGTGGGAAAATGCAATTGGCCAAAGAAACACAGAGAGACACAACTTAGTGTGCAGGAGGTGTGAAGGAGAGGAGGGAATTGGCAAAACAGAGAGTAGACAGATGCAGAAAGAATGTTCTAGGCAGAGGGCTTCTACCTGTGAGGATATGTGGGAAGGACATGATGCTCTGAAGAAACAGACTGGGGTCAGGACTGACTGGAGTGTAGAACAAAGGCCAGAAAACTAAATAAGCTACAAATATGCACAGAACATACTGTAGGCCACTTTGTGGGTCACAGCTATAGTATGTGATGTGTCCCTAGAAAGACAGGAAGGTTCTCTAATTCTTAGTATCTATGAATGTGACTTTATTTGAAAGTAGGTTTGCAACTGCAATCTATTTAAGATTAAATCACACTGAACTGGGCTTACCTTAATGTGATGGCTTTCCTTATATGAAAATGCAATGCCAACGCCACAATGCCTGAGATGCACTCATGGAAGACTCATGCCAAGGGCAGCCTGAGGCTACCAGAGCTGGAGGCCAGGATCTTCCCCTAGATCTGTTCAGATGAGGCAGGACGTGGGCCACACAGGGCCTTCTGACATCCAGCCTCCAGCACTGTGAAAGGACACATTTATTTTGCCTTGAGCCACCCAAGCTTATATTCATTCCTATAAAGATGCTAGCACACTAAGCCTTAAGTGTTTTGATGCTTCCTCAGGTAAGAAGAATGCAACTAAAGAGATCTAATTAAGAGATATGGTTAAGAGAACACAAAGTACAATGTTGCAACAAACTTCCGATAGCCTAAGGGTTAAGTCTCAGCACTATCACCACCAGGGCCTGAGTCTGAGTTCAATCAGGCCAAGGAGCTGATCCACAGGGTGCAGCAGACCTCTCCTCTCTCACCCACTGCTCCCCTCAGCAGTGTATTTCAGTGGAGCTGCCTGTCCCGCTCCTCTCTTTGTCTCTGGTAAATCCTCTCACACCTGTACCTCTGGCCTGTACCCTATGATACACTAAATTAAAATTAAAGAAAAAAACTTTCAGATGTAGTGTATTCATTCCCAAAATACTAACATAGCCGTAAGAGGGAGCTCTGCTGCCATTGTTGAACATAAATAAAAAACACTCATATCATGTCATATTCAGATTGTTTCACAAGATATAAGGGAAAAAGAATAGTCATTCTATTTTGCTATGTGCTTTTTTATAAATATCAGTAACCATTAATATGCAACTGTTTTCCCATTTTTTTATAAGATTGCAGGAGGTACTATAAGGTTGTAAATCTCTCTACCCATCTGTTAGTTCTTCAGATCTACTTCTAAAAGTATCTTTTCTCAAAGACACAAAACATGGGAAAAGGTCTGACATGTGGTAGGGCTCTGTCCTATAGGGAAGCTCAGAAAAAAACAAACAGTTTTCTGATGCTTTGCTCTTTCAGTGAGACTCATAGAAGAAATATTCTTCATCAACCTGTCAACTGGAAAGATTCTGAACAGAAGGCACAGAGAAGGGGTGTGGCGGGAGGAAACATATTCCAGATCACCCACTTAGCAGCTCAAGTAATCATCACACATGCTGCCCAGACACTAAGAAATAGATAATAGAATACTGGCTTCTTTGAACACTATATGATGTCGGCAGTACTGTGGGATACTGGTGGAAGTAAGGACATTTTTATATAGGAAATATCTGTCAGCATTTATAATAAACATTCAAAACTCCCCTTCCTAAAAACTGGGCAAAGTGCCTTCATTTCCATAGAAGGGAAGAAAGCAGGTGTTGGTGTGTCTCCTGGCCCCACTTCACCCCAACACCACCTCATGCAATGATTTTGTGACACTTAGCAACACATACCAATGACCTTTCCAAACTAGAGACATGTGTTCTCTCTAAAGCATTCAGCAGTGAAACTGTAACTGATCCAAGGGACAGAGTTACAGACTCTGGGATGGAACTGAAGCTACTGAGGCCACCGTTGTTTGTCACAAAGTGCCACCATTACACAATTGTGAGATCCAGGCCTGGAAAGATTAAGAGTTGGCTTATTTGGAAAAATTATCTCTACATCAGGAAGTGCTGTAAAAGAAATCCAGTTCTGCAAGGAAAATTTCAGGTCCATAGAGCAGTTGAGCATGACAAAGACAGGAATTTCTAAGCCTGTGTTGGCACAGAACAACCAAGAATACTAATTTCTCAAATATTAAAATTATTAGTATATCAATCATAAGATGGTGTACGTAAACACACACAACCATTTTAAAATGTACAATACAGTGTCACTAATAACATCCATAATGTCACTAACACTCATGGCTCACAGTGCAAACATCATCACTATTCCCAAAATTTTCCCATCCAGATACTTGGAAACCAATAACTGACTATTTGCCTTCCCTTTCAGCCCCTGGTGATGTCTAATCTATTTTCTGTCTCTATTAATTTGCCTACTCTAGATATTTCATATAAGTGGAATCATGCAATTTTTACCCTTGCTCACTTAGCACAGGGTTTTCAAATTTCATCCAGGTGTTAGCAAATCTTCTTTTCATGACTGAATAGTATTCCTTTATGTGTATTTCCCATATGTTGTTTGTCAATTAATCTCTTGATAGACCACTGAGTTGTTTCTACCTTTTAGTTATTATGAATAATGCTACAATGACTGTCAACATAAAAGTAGAAATCAAGTTCCTCATTTCAATTCTTCTGGGTGTATGTCAGAAGTGGAATGGGTGAGCCTAACAGTAATTCTAGGCTGAACAACTTATGGAACTGTTAATCTGTTTTTGACAGTGGTTGCATGATGTTTCATTCTGTTTGCTCTTTGGTTGCAGTGTACCCTCCCATTCCCTGGTAGCTGACCTTGCAAAATGCGGAAAGGTTGAGTGAATCTGGTGGAAACCTACTGAGTTAGATTCTGAGGACACATTTGGAAAGCATTGGCTCTTCAAATTTCTTAAAAAGCCCTTGAATAATTCTTTCAATATATGATGGAGAAGAGAGCAGAGATATTGAACAAATAATGAAGTTCCATTATTTCACATCCTTGTTAGTGTTTTGACAGTATAGGGTTTCATCTCTCGGGTGTAAACACTAAAGCTCTCCTACCACCAAAATACCCATAGTTCTCCACCACAGTCCATTGTGCTCTTTCCTCCCCCAGTTTCACTCCTCCCCACTCTGGATGCCTCAGTTCCATGGTCAGCTTTCAAGGCTTGGCTTTAACACTTGCCTTGGTCTGACCCTTTGTTTGGTTTTTCTATATTCCACATATAAGCATCACCATCCAGTCTTTATCTCTTTCTGTCTGGTTTATATCATTTAGTGCAATCCTTTCTAGCTCCATCCATCACTTAATATACTTGTTCCATTACTTTCTTTCACTGGACTAAATCCCTAGTGCAATTTCTGCCAAAATCATACAAAATGTGCCACTTCCTTTGTCCTGGGACCCTAGCCAATTCCAAAGTTACTGTGTGCAGATTTTCTGTGCATCCTGCATTCTTCCTTTTCCCTATTGTCTCATGTTTCTGAAATCCTTAGCTGCCTCCTTCCCAAAATGACATCAGTTGACGGCAGGTCTGAGATGTACAGCACGCCAGAGACTAGGAGTCAGACAACCCAATGTGCAGTTAAGGTTGTGACCCACACTGGATGTGTGACTGTGGACAAATCACTTAACTGCTCTGGGTTCCAGCTTTACAATCTGGAAAGTGAAGGGGTTGAAATAAATGAACTCCAAAATCTCCCCTGCTCTAAAACTTCAAAGTAAAAAGCAAAAGCTTAAAACTTGTCTGACCACAGTCATTTATTTTCACAGTTGGATCCTTTAAAAAGTTTGTCCTTTGCTTTAAATTCCTTTCATTCCTCTGATTTTCTTTTCCTTCTGATAATTCTGATAACCTCACAAAGGTCATTCTCTATTTTTATGATAATGTCCTAAAATGATGTACTTTCTGAAACATCTAAATTTCTTTCCAAAATAAGCTGCAATACTCCATTTTTCAGAAGATTTTCTTACTTGCCATTTCCCCCCTCCCCTTTGGAAATAAACATGATGAAAAATTTGAATACTAGTTAAGGTTCAATCTTCCTATACCAACTCTGCAGAAAGTCAAAGAAAAAATAACCCCATAACCTAATGAATAAATGTGAGTGAGTTTCTTCATGGGTTAGTTGCCTCTGAGAAAGTTTCCTGATTAGCTTACCTCACTGTAATTCTTCTTCCACTTACTATATTCTAACCTGTACCAAATAACCTGGAGTTCATATTTTTCTCCAGTTCATATATGTGTATGTGTGTCATGTGTGCATGTATGTTTACGTGTGCATATTATGTGTGTATTTGTGTTACACGTGTGCACACACACACGCACTGCTTCAAAACCTTTGTAGAATGAGTCAGATAATAGATAAGTGAATTGAAACCATTTGGTCAATAAGATAATGATCTTAGTGTTCATAGCATAAAAAGTATATACTCCAAAATAATTTAGATCTAAATGTTCTCCTCTATCAAGGTGTTAGGTGGGGCAAGGTGGGTGGAGGGAGGAGGTGGCATAATTCTAAGGTTTTCCAGTGCTAATGAGTCAGCTCTGGTGCTCAAACAGAAAAGCCCGCCCCTGCAGCTGCCTCTGAAAGGCACCCGCAGCACTCTCTCCTGAAAATATATGTGCAGAAGGTGGGTGTTCAGCTTCAACAACCCTGAGGTTCAGTACAGTCAATTCACAACCTGAGTTGGTGAAGAGGGTCAGAGAAGAGGAAGCAGGAGGCACAGGTCTGATTCTTTCTGCTTCATAGCTCAGTGCTTTTGCTCTGTAATCAGCAAATGCTGACCAACAAATTGTTCGATTAATGTGTATTGAACACCTAATCTATACAAGGCAATATCCCCTGCAAAGAAAACTCCATGCACAGAGACAGGGTTCTTGACTTTATGAACTAACCTAAGGAACCACATGTGCTTAAGGAGCACAGTGTCTTACGCCAAGGACTGAACAAGGAATGCATTAGTGGGTGACTGTTTAACATCCCCGCACTCCTATCTCATCCCCAGCCTTGCTCACCCATCTCCGAGAGACAGGACTCACATCCAAACCCCTCTGGACACTGACAAGAATAAGAGACTGCAGCCTTCACAGAGACATACAAAGTGACAGCATTTATGATGGGATATAAGTGAAGGGAGTAAAGTAAAGGATGGAAGGAACCTTGGGAATTTCTGTTTGGCTGACAGACCATCATGCCAGGGCTGGATGGGTGGAGGAACATCTCCCATCCCCTTCACCTCAAGCCCTAGATGGCACTTGAAGGGCTACCTCCAATCCTGCCCAGGGGCAAATTATGTAAAACCCAGTGAGCCATGGAGTGAGGCAGGACTTATGATGGGGCAGAACACTTTAAAATCCAGTTCAGGCACTCTCCTCCAGAACTTCCCAAAGCTTCCCACTTTATGCAGAATAAAATCCAACTCCGGCAAGGCCCTAACAGTCTGGGTCCTGCTCCCTGTTCTATCTGTGGCTGCCATGCTTCTCTTCTTTCTCCTCACTCCAGCCATAGCAACATCCCAGCTGCTACAGGAGCACCTACTGCCTGCACCTCTGGCCCGTGTGTGAGCTGCTCTCCACCTGGAAACCTTCGCTGTCACTTGTACACTTCTTGTCAACTGTGCATCTGTTTCAATGTCCTCGTAGCAGAGAAACTGTCCCTGAACACTCCTTCTAAAATGGAAATTCCCCCATCAGTGCCCCCCCACTCCTTTGCCTCTGTATAGCTGTCTGAGGTAACTGCAATAAATGACCGGAGACTCAGTGCCTTGAAGCAGTAAGTTTTTGTTCTCGCACTATTCTTCAGACCAGAAATCTGAATCAGTTTCACGAGACTGAAATCAAGACTGTGGCAAGGCCATGCTCCCTTCAGCTGCTCCGGGAAGAGAATCCCTTCTTGGCCCTTCCAGGTTCTGGCGGCTGCTACCATTCCTTACTTACTGGTCGCACCGCCAGCTGCACCACCTCAATCTCTCTTTATCTTGGTGCCTTCTCCCTTCTGACTGTGAAGTGTCCCTCTATCTTTCTCCTATAAAGACACTCATGACAGCATTCTGTGCCCACACAGAAAAGCCAGGATAAGCTCCCATTTCAAACCCTTAGATTAATCACAGCTGCAAAGATCATTTTTCCAAGTAAGATAAAATCAACCAATTCCAGGGATTAGGAATAAAATCTCTGAGGCCACTTTTCCACCACCCACATTCTGCCTTATTTTTCTTAACAGGATATTTTATCATCTTGCAGCATGTGATTTATGACTGCTGTCTAATTCTCTTGATATCTCTTCATATTTCTAACATCCAAAAATAAATGCTTGTTAAGTGAATGAATGCAGAGACTCCCCTATACCCAATCAGAAGCAATAGGTACAATCCAAAGGATGAATTGAGTGGCAGAGCAGACATCATGACTATACCTATCTCTCTGAGTTGTCAGAGGCTCCAGAGACTCCAGACATCTGGCAGGCTGATCTCCAGAGACTCCAGTCATCTGGCGGTACTGGAGAGGTCTTTTGTCAAGATCACGGATGACCATGTGGTCCAAGCACAGCAGAGCAGAAGATACAAGGTAATAGTCAACCCTGAGCATAATACCAAGGCAGATCTTCCAGACCCATTGAATATTATCTCACATACCTTGACCCTCAGATGAAACAATTCAGCGTGTTTGATCATCATCATTTTCTAGCATTTTGCCATGGATTTAATCCCAGCCAGTGACTATAACTGCTGTTCGGAATACTGCTCCTTGAGTGTATCACTCCCACTCCAAAAAAACTACTAACACTCTGTTATGCCTCTTAGGTCTTGCTTTTGGGTGAATCCATACTTAAACAAGGGTAAAAGTATAGAATTGTTTGGTTGTAACCTCTAAAGTCTTGGTCAGCACCTGATGATTTAATAGTGATCACTTTCAGCAATGGGCTATATCTTCCTTCAAAGACACTGAGTGAAATTAACAAGTTATATAAACTATACAGGACGACTCCAGTTCTGAGTACACTGTGTTATTTATCTGACCAAGTCAAGTTCTCCCTAATCCAGCATTAAATTTTTCTTCATCCAAGACAACACAAAGAATTGCAATATCTTTCCAATCAGGTTCACAGATTTACATATTGCATTGTATTAATACTTCAAGAATACAAGCAATCATAAGGCCCAGGCTGGGAGAAAAAAATCCAGAGACAGTAATATATATGAAGACAACTGCAGCTCAACTTTCCATACAGTCTCCATGTTGCTTGCAGAAGCATGTTGCCCGAAAGCTTACAGAAACGTTATTTACAAAAAACAGAAGCTTGTTTGGTCATGATGCATTCTTATTTCACATTTGAATTGTTATATAGCTTTCATGCCATTTTACAGCAAGCCATTCCACATAAATCAATATTCAAGGATTATTAGAGTTAACTGCAGACAGATAACTAAGGAATGTGAAATACTCGGTAGATGAGTAAGTGCTAGGTGTGCTTGTCGAGATATCTGTTATTGACCTGCTTATTAAGATTTGTCCAGATGAGCATTCCTTCTTCCTGGGGTATCATACAGTAAAGGAAAAAAAAAAAAACAAAACTGGACTATCGGGCTGTTGCTAGATCTTCCTTCCAAACAATTAAGTTGCTGTTAAAATATATTATTTATGAGAGAGCATGCAATGACCAACAAAAGGTTAATAGACATAATGATTCACTTTAAAGAAACCACTCAGACTTTAAAATAATCTGCTTCTAATTATCCCTTCTTTCACACAGAGCATATCTTCGGTAAATGGTATCTATTAGTACCATTACTGTCAATAAAAATATTGAAAGAAATTAATTGATTAGCAAGGCCTAGACTTTCTTTCACAATCGTTTGAAAAATGTGAACGAACAAGGAGTCTCTGGAAACATTTTAATAAATAAGA
>NW_004567114.1:15264300-15315043 GCF_000260355.1 Condylura cristata
AAAAAAAAAAAGAAAAAAGAGAGACTACTAAACTTTATTTATTCTATTGTTTTTCAAAGTTCTTCTTACACTTGTGTAATGTTTAAAAGGACATTCTGCTCTGAGAAATGTAAGGTTGAACAAAAATAATTACTAAATCTAAGGTCAATTCTTCTGCCTTCATTTCCAACAATTTTGTCAAGTGGCATCTAAAGTATCTAAAAGTAGTTTTGATGGAGGTCATTTCAGGCTAAAGTGCTTACCCATCATATTAAATTTTGTTCAAAAAAAAGAAAGTGAAAGAACTTGTATAATGAGAAATTTTAAAAGCTCCAAAATATAGTAATTAGCTCGTTACTGAGAACAATTGTGTCTTAGGAACAATTATGAACCCCAAGAAAAGCCACAGTTAACATCTTTACTCATTTCCTCCTGATAATAAATTATTTTACATAGTAGTTCCACATTGGAATTGATTTTATATGCTTCCTTATTCATACCTATGTGAGCATTTCTGTACATCATTTAAATAATCGTCTTCAAAATCATTTTAATGTCTGTACAATAATCCATACTATGTATAAACTATAATTTACCCAACATCTCCCCTCTTGACAGATGTGTAGGTTATTTTCAATGCCTTATTATTATGAGAAGTGCTTCAAAGAATATCATGGTACATAAATCTTTGTCTGCATTGCTGATTATTTCATTATAGTAGATTCCTAGAGAGGAATTACTAAGTAAAACAATACGCACAACTTTGAAGCTTTTGAGACATTAATACACTGTTTTCCGTTAAACTCATTTTCCTTTTTTTAAGATTTTTTTTAAATTTATGCATACCAGAGCTGAGGTGCAGGCCAGAGATGTGGGGGATGAGAGGATTCACCAGAGACAGAGTGGGGAGCATAACAGGCAGATTGAGTGAAAAACACTGCTGAGGGGAGCAGCAGGCAAGACAGGAGAAGTCAAACACACATTGCAGTAGCTGCAGGTACCATTGTAGTGCTGTGTCTTACCCCTTCAGCCACCAGGGAGGCCCCCTAACTTCCTATTTTTAACTGTGTGGCAAAAGAGAGTCCATTGCCATAGCTGTACTGTTATCAAGCTGTTAGCAAACTATTTTATTAACTTGATAATGGATAATTTAATGATCAATGAAGCTAAACATTTGTGCATTTTATTCACCATTTATATCTTCTCTCATGATCTGTCCCACATTCACTCTCGTTTGTTTATTGATTGTCAACTGCTTTCCCTATCAGTCTATGTGAGTTTTATATATGCTCAAGATATTAGCATTTTGTTAATCTCATCCACTAAAATCACACCTCAATATTTTTATAATTTTCCCTGTAATTTTTACATCTATACATCTTAATGTTTCATAGTAAAATATATTTTACTTTCTTTTACTTTTTTTTTTGACTTATATTTACAGTGGCATTCAACACGCAGTATTAGAAAAATATACACTTATGTTTTGCTTCTGTTTTCTTAATAGCCTACTTACTTATTTTGCATATAACTTATTAACTATCTGTGACAGACAACCCTGAAGGCAGGCCCATAATCTCTGCCTGCAGATGATGACACAGCCACCCCTGGCCATTTCAATGCAGTCCTACAGGAGACCCCACTGAGTCATGCTTAGAATTTCAACCTAAAGAAACTAGGAGATCACAAACTTTTTTTGTTTTAAACTTTTACGTTTGTGGTGATTTGTTACATAGAAAACAACCTAGTTTTCAACCCATGAATTGGGTTGTTCATGTAACAAATATCTAAAATTATGGGATTGTCTTTAGAACAGAGCAATGTATGGTCAAAGATTAGAATTTTGAGGACCAGAGGACCCAGGACCTGTGGGAGTAGGAAACTGGAGAAGTTGGTCAAGGAATACAATATTCAGTTATGCAAAATGATTAAGTACAAGAAATCAACTGTACCACAATGTGACAATAATTAAAAATAATGTATTGGGGAGACAAATCTTATGTGTCCTTATCAATGGCACACATAAAAGGTAACTGTATGATGATGGATGCTTTAAATAGTTCGACTGTGATTATTTCACATGCATATATTTCTCAACATCAAGTTGTACAACTAAAATAAATACAATTTTTATATGTCAATTAAACTTTGATAATGCTTTGGACTTGGAAGATACTACAAGTGAGGATCTGAGAAGACCATAAAGAGCATGCTATTGGGGAATGAAGGAAGGTGAATACTTTTTGTGTAGTAACAGAAAGTTGAGCAGTATTTTAAGTGGAAGTAATGTAAAAAACATAACTTTTAAGTGACAGGCTTAAGATATTTAAGTAATGAGGTTTCCACACATATGGGGGCTACCAAACCTGGTTTTCCTTGCTGATGATAGTAAAAAGGAATGAGGGCACACACGCACAAGGGAGAGAAAGACAGAGAAACTATGCAACAAAATATTGAAGAAATTTGTCTCTGGATGATGAAATGTGAAGGACATTTCCTTTGTTCTGTCATTTATTTGTACTTTGTAACTTGAAAAAGTATTATGTGTATAGAAATGGATGACAGAATGCATAGTAAAATGCTATGCAAATGGTAAAGTGCTGTTCAGATGAATTAATATTAATCACTGTTACAGTTCTTTTCTATCCAGCTGCTTCTATGATTTCAACATAAATCAAATCAGTGGGAGGCAGATAATAGGGCCTTTGGAATAATACAGGACTAGGGTGAGGGTCAAATTTAGCTTCCCTTTTGATAACTGGATGACCTTGGGCAAACTAACTTTGGTATGTCTGAGATATTTTCGGGATAAAATGGGTATAATTTTGTTATAATTTACCACATCAAAAATTATTGTGACTATTTGATAAATTTATGAAAATAAGGGAGCTTCCCTACCTGAAAATAACCATTCAATACAGATTCGTTGCACTTACTGCCACAATTCAGTACACTGACCAAACACAGAATTCCTACTCAGTGCCAAGGAAGAACCTATTCCCTCCAGATATTCACAGACTACGGAACGACATTTTTGAAGCAATATGGAGTACCCCAGTGACCTCTCTACTAAATACACTGCAAAATCTATGGCTCAAATAGCCTTGTTAAGTGTAATGAGCAAGTACATGTGTGACTCTAAGAGAGCAGGAACAAAGAACACACACCTAAATCTAGAAGAGGGAGGCTTGTTGCTGAAATGATACCTCAGTGCAATCTTCAAGGATGAGTGGTGGCGAAACAGGCAAGGGAGATGGGGCATCACTGGAAGAGGAGAGGAGGGAGAAGGCACCAGACTCGAGGCCAGAAATGTCCTGTCATGCTTGGGAAGTGGGAGTGGTTTCACATGGATAAAGAATGTAAAGATTGTATTATTATTTGAATATTCACATTCTGTGATTTACATCAAATACCTGCCACACTGAAATGCAACTGCAAGTTTCAAATGTGGCCAACTGAATAACGTACAGATACACAAGGAAATACCACTTGACAATTAAATCCATAAATGAAGCAGTAAACTCTTAGGAAGGATCAGATGCTTTAAAATACATTCCACTTATAAAAGTAGGAAAATAATTTGACCTTGGGAACAAACCATTTTTTTTTTCCTTTAATTGCCACTATGGATTAGTTCTCTAGCTATGCTGTCAGAAAATACTGATATTGAAGAATAATGATACCACCCAAGCCCATCCTTTTGGCTCTTTGATGAGTACACAAAGTGAACAAATATTTAGAATTGCTATTTACTTCACTTTTAAAAAGAAACAAAATCCAGGGCCTCCCTGGTGGTTCAGAAGTTAAGTCTCATGCTACCAAGCTATCACCAGGCACTGAGACATGAATTTGATCCCCGGCCCAGGAGGTGACCCACATGACACACCAGGCTTCTCCTGTCTTGCCTGCTGCTCCCCTCAGTAGTATATTTCAGGAGTTCTGCCTACTCTGCTCCCCACTCTGTCTCTGGTGAATCCTCTCAACCCCCACACCTCTGGCCTGCACTTCAGTTCTTGTAGCATAAATAAACTTAATTTAAAAAAAATAAATAAATAAGCTAGGGGCCCTCCCTGGTGGCGCAGTGGGTTACAGCACAGCACTGAGAAGCTAAGGCCACTTCTGCATGAGTTCGATTCCCGCCTGCCCCGGAGTTGACCACATGGAGTGGCAGACCTCTCCTGACCCGCCCGCTGCTCCCCTCAGCAGTGTACTTCGTCGATCTGCCTGTTCTGCTCCCTACTCTGTCTCTGGTGAAGCCTCTCACTGCCCCTGAGTCTCTGGCCTGTACCCCAGCTCTGTATGCACAAATAAATAAATCTTAAAAAAAAAAAAAATTAAGCTAGTATCTACTGGTCCCCATCATGACAGATAAATAGACTTCTATTACATGAACCTTTAAACTGTGTTTAATCCCTCAGGATTAAAATGATAATGAGTGGAGGTTAATCTTTGCATAACCCACCACAGACTCTCCAGAACATGAATGTAGTAAGTGATCAATGAACACTGTGGAATGAACAAATGAATAAATGTTGCCATTTTATTGCTAAGGAAACAGAAGTGTAAAACAGTTGATATGACAAATCTAGAGACTGGCATGCATAGGACAAGATTTTAAATTCTGTTGACCAAAATTACATCAGTATTTTTTTGTAATTCCAAAAAAATATATATTAAAACTCTACTACATGTCATGGTGGTGTTGGGTGTTCAAGATACAAAGAGAAAAATTTCCCAGTTTCTACTATCAATGTGGTTTTGTTTTTACAGAATTGCATTAAATACCCACCCCCAGAATTATGTCTATATAATTCTCTGGAAACAGGAATGGCAGGTGGAATGCTTAGGAACTGGCAGAATCTGGATACAGTCTCAGCAAATTAGAGTCTAAGTTGGGTGCAAGAAACAGAAACAATGAATACAACTGTCTGGTCACTGACTCATCATCTCATCTTGGGTAATTTCTCTTCACTTCTCTAAACTTCAATTTTCTCATCTGTAAATAGGCTTTTGAGTTAATTTTCTCCATTTAGCACCTACAAATTCTCCAGAAAATGTAATAAGCCTTGAATGTCTGACTCAGATTTGTTAAGTCTCAGACAAAGCATTTTGAAAAAAGAACAATATAAACTATCTGAAGTCTCAATTATCAGAATGCAAATAGCCCAAAACAATAAACCCTGTTGTCCAGTTACAACCAGCAGGATGTCCCCTGTTGAAGTTAATACCTGTAAACCATATGGCTAAGCTGTCACCCAAAGCGATACATGAAGAAAACAGTCTTCTGGGGAAAGGGCCAAAATTACTCTCCTCCTAGCCAAGGAAATCAAAAGAAGTAGTAATTACTCATGTAACTGCCAGGTGCCAAGTAAGAAGCAATTATTCCAAGCTAGATAAATAACCCCATCTTTATCGATGCACATTCTCAATGACATTCTATGGCTTATGAAAAAGGTCCAGAAACATCTAGGGTCATCATTAGCTTTAAGGGGTATTTCTTGCTTAATTCATCACTATTCTTCATGACTGAACTCAAATAAACTCATTCCCTTGACCTTCATCTCTATTTGTATTATATGCCCTTACTGTGACCTTTCAAAATCCATTCATGAACTTTCATCACAATACCAAGTATTCGTGAATTTCTGTAATATTTCTGACCTTGACTCTTACACTGATCAAGACTCACACAGTTCAGTGCCTGCAGGTCTAGTAGTGATAGGTAGGCCTATGGCCACCTATAGTCTCTTGCTGCAACTGGGGGATCTGCTCTAAACTTTCATGGTTTGACTGTCTGCATATCCTACATTCTCCTACAACATTCCTTTATATCTTCCCATGTCAAAGACAGTTTAATGCCCTGTAATTCAAGAATCTTGAGCTCTAGTCACAATTCTGCTACCAAACGGTAGTAATTTGGCAAATCATTCCAGCTCATTGAGACTTAGTTGACTAATCTATAAAATAAAGATATTAACTAGTATGTCTCTATAGCTTCCTCCAAGAAGTGAAGCATGCTATAAAACTCTAACACAAGTCAAGCCCATGCCCATATGCACACAATTAAACAACTGATTTGGACCACTCCTCCCTTGTTCCTGACAGAGTCATCTGCTCAAAGAGAAAGATCTGCATGTTTGGGGATTTTGTAGGAACTTTGAACTACAAATTTTTATTAATGTACTTTCTTATTTTTTGAAGGGCTCATTTCCTTCTAGACTGGCCAGAACAGCTTGAGGAATTACAAATGAGCTTTCCATGCTCACAGTGTGCTAAGTGTCAGTTAAGACATATTCAGATCTTACAGATGAAACCTGATATCTGTTGTCTTCTGTTGTCATCCAACTCAAATACTGCCCTGACAACTTCAGGAGACTTCCCAATTCTTAGCAATAACACTCTTCTGCACTAGGTGGTCCCTGGTCTGCTCCTGTTTAAGTGAAGGGCACAGCTTGCATTCATTCAGTTGATTCTTTTGATACTCTAGACATTTTTCTCTAAGAAAGCAGCATCCAACTGATATATTGAAATTGTAACTAATCTCCCAGGGCCACATGCAGACCTCAGCTAAAATGAGCAACAGAGCAGCATTCCAGGAGGCTCAATTTTACCTTCAATGGTGAAGTCACCACCTCTGTAATACAAAAATCGCCTATTCAATTTCAAGCCCTCATAATTGGGGAAAAAATATCCATCCAAGACAATCACTTTTGAGGCTACCACACTGTGACCCTATGCATAGATAAAGATAAGTATATTTTCAGTTAACAGAGGTTGCATCTACCTGCCTCTATTCCTATGAGTATAAGTGCAAGCACACTTCTGCATTCGCTGCTGGTATTTCAACAGAGAAAGAAAAATGACTGTTACTTGAAAACAAATGTCTAGAGAGATTACTTACCAATTCCATAGATATAGATAAGGAATTAAAGTGAATGTGTTTTCCAACATGGGCATTTCTTCAAAATATGCTCCTCTCAGCATGCCATGTGAGATAAACATTGGAAGATTGAAGGCACCCCCTAACAGCAAAATGTGTCGCTGATTCAGTTCAAAGTTGAAGGGAGATTGCCACTTTTTGGATAGCACACTATTTTGTAAATGATTCAGAAGACAACATGGGCAAGCAGTCTCCTGCCAGTGGGTCTCTGGTAACAGTAGCAGTTTACTTTGTTTGAGATTCAGATTGCTAAATTTGCTGAATAATGCCCATTCCTGACCATGCAAATGATTCTTCCAGGACTCTGGCTACAGTGAAGATCCTGACCTTATAGTGTGGAGATTCTGAAATTCTCACAAGATCCCAAGCGGCACTGATGCTGTGATTCCTCTGACCATACTCGAGGAGCAAAGACCCTAGACAGACCAGCCATCCCTCTGGTTCTGATGATGATTTTGTTTCCTTTTTACAGTGACAAGAAGTGGGAAGAATTTGGTAGATATAATATAAAAGCTTTTTGTTCTCTGAAAATAGATTCCAAGTAACATCTCTCTTTTATAATCACGTGTTATCCTCACTAGATATAATTATCAGAACATTATTTGGGAGATGAATCTGGGTCCTTATGGTTATCTAATCAAAATACTTGTGAAAACATTAAGGATTCATTTATGTTTAGAATCACAGATCTGAGGGAAGGAAGGCCATCGAGGTTGACTTGATAGAATTCTAAAAGCCAGGTGGGACTTAGGGTGAAGAGGATCAAGCAAGAGCTCACTCTTGCTGGAGGTGGAGCTAAAACTAGAGCCCAGTTCTCTTCACATCTACAAGGAAGTGCTTGGCGTACATGATTATTATTATTACTAAAAACTAGAGAGGCACAATGACAACTCACTAATTTCAGCTATTTCATCTCTCTCTTTTTTAAAGATTTATTTACTTATGCATACAGAACTGGGGAATAGGACAGAGATGCAGGGACAGGGAGAGGCTTCACCAGAGACAGCATGGGGAGCAGAACAGACTGACTGGCAAAGTACACTACTGAGGGAAGCAGCGGGAGGGTCGGGAGAGGTCTGCCACACCATGTGGTCACCTCCAGGGCAGGGATCAAACTCATGCTGAAGGGGCTTTAGCTTCTTAGTACTGTGCTTTAACCTGCTGCGCCACCAGGGAGGGCACTATTTCATCCCTTTGTAATATAACTGTATCTTGTCGGCATTCTTTGAGAGATGGAGTAAAGTAGAGAGCACAATGGACTATGGTGGAGCACTCTGGGTAAGTGGTAAGTGTGGTATGATAATACCAGAGGAGGGGGAGTCCTAAGACTCAGTCATATGCAATGTCATAAACCAGTGTGACTTTAATAAAAAAAAAAAAGTCCCTGTTGTCATTTTAAAAACTGAAAAAAAATAAATACTATCCAAATAAGCAAAAAACAAAACAAAAACAAAAACAAAAAAAAAAACACACAATGTGTTTGTGAGAATGGAGAGAGAGTTCACGGGCAAAGCCACAATGAGGTTTTTCTCAAATAGCCCTCTGATATGTCATTAAACCAAGCTCTTCCTAGTTTAGTGTTCTGTCTAAACAAAATGTGACAGACAAAGCAATGTGTTGTTTTTGTTATTTTTCTCTTTGCTTTCTTTCTTTATGCGTTTGCCTAGTGTGCAAGCATTGATCTTCTCATACAGTTATATTGTGATTTTGTTTTGTTTTGTTTTGTTTTGTTTTCTTCAAAACAATTAGTTGCAGTTCAGAAGATATAATTCTACCAGCACATCACAGAAATCCTGTTTCCTGCCTGCTTTAATGAAGCCAGGCATCACGGGAAGCTGAAACACCAGGGAAAAGAAGACGCTGTAAAGTATAATTGCTTTCAAGAAGAAAGACTGTCCCCTGTGAATCCGTTTTGGATTAAACATTGTAGAGATTTTTCTTTCTATTTTTTTTTTTTTACCTTTTGGCGCTTCTGTAAGGATTATTTTGGGCAATACCCTAGGCTTAGGCACAAGGTTTGTCCAGCTTTTAGGAGTGCTAATGCAGTAGATAGACTAAGATCAAAGATTAATTTTCAGCCTCTTGCCCTTCATCCCAAGAAGGCTTTCCAAATACCATCCTTACTGGCTCTTGTTGAATCACAACTAAAGTTACCTTTAAGCTGCCCCAACCTCACTCTGCTATCCTCCCACCCATCCACACACCTTCAAGGCCTACTCAGAGCTTCAATTTTTCATATATTGCTATGCCCAGGCCCATGAGTGTTTGAATGTGTGAATCCTGATCCTTGCCAGGTGGCGTTCACCTTCCCAACAGCTGAACGTGCTTCTTCCAGCTCCTTCCTGCATAGCTGGCATGCGCCACGCCCTTTAAGAAGCCCTCCACAAACCTTTCTTCTGAAGTCAGCAGTAACCCAGTTGCCTGCACTCTGCTCTCGTTCTCTTCAGCACACACATCCCTATGTAACAGTCCTGTAGCTTATTCAGTTTCCTGCCTGACACGATAAAAGGGAACTTTGTGAGAGCAGAATCTCTTTCAACTTTGATCATCACCGTACTTTGAACATGCTTAACACATGTTAGGTGCATAAATATTTGTGGAGTGACTAAGTAAAATCAATGTAGCATAAGGTACATATTTAAAACCATAGAATCAGGGCCCTCCCTGTTGGCACAAGGGGTTAAGACTCAGTACTATGAGGCTCTTCACAGCCACTGAAGCACGAGTTCAATCCCTGGCCAAGGAGCTGGGCAACACGGTACAGCAGACCTCCTGTCTTGCCCACTGCTCCCTTCAGCAGTGTACTTCAGTCAGTCTGCCTATTCTGCTCCCCATTCTGTCTTTGTGGGTCCTCTCAATTCCCTACGCCGTAAGTCTGGCCTGCTCTCCAGCTCTTGTGTACATAAATAAAGTCTGCATTTAAAATAATAATAATAATTTTAAAAAGTAAATAAAACCATAAAATATGGAACACCAAAAAAACTAAAAGTTGATCTATCTATGGGCCCTTTCTGGTGATTCAACTGGTTAAAGTACAGCACTAAGAAGCTAAAGCCACTTCAGCATGAGTTCGATCTCCAGCCTTGGAGGTGATCCACATGGCACAGCAGACCTCTCCTGACCCGCCCATTGTTCCCTTCATCTGTGTACTTCGTCAGTCAGCCTGTTCTGCTCCCCACTCTGTCTCTGATGAAGCCTCTCTCTGCCCCTGCACCTCTGACCTGTACCCCAGTTCTGTATGCATAAATAAATCTTAAAAAAAAATAAAGACTAAAAGTTGATCTAATCTAACCTCCTAAATTCTAGAAGGATAAAATGAGGTCCAGAAACTTCATTTTTGATAAGACTCAGAAGCCCCAGGAGGCAGCTGTCAGTCATCCCTTCTTTGGGAAAGCAATCATTAGGTGTCACACACTCCTAGATTCTTGGGAACCAAATGATAGGAAAGACAGATAAAACCTTTGTCATGATAACACTTAGGCTGAAATGTGGTCGGGCAGGGAGGAAAGGAACCAAGATTAGGTTGACTGATATCAGGGAAACAGTATTCTCTCCACCGAGCAAAGTGCTAGAAACTCAGAGGCAATAAAGTTAGTTTTCTAGAACATAGTAAAAATATAAACTTTGAAAATGAAGGGAGTAGTTGATATCAGATAACGAAGCAGATCTTTAGCAGTCTGTGGTTGGAGAAACACAAAACCATCGAGGAGGAATCTAAAATAAAAATAGACATTCAGTGCCACCTCTTGGAGAAGCTCCCCACCCTTACAGCTTAGGGAATCACTCTAATCCCCAGAACTCACAAGGGCCAGAGGGAAAAAAAAATACAAAAAACTATCGGCAAGATAAACAACCTAAATGAGGACTTTATTCTTCAGAAAATGATGATTAAGGAGTTCCTAGGGAGAAGATAAACTGAACTGTGTGAAAGAAAGTTTTATCATTAAGAAGGTGCAACAAGCCTTCCGTCAGCACTATTGAAGTGGCAAGTTTCTAGGGACCCACATATAAAAAGTATTATGAAATAGATAATTACACTCCAGTGGATGTAACTTAATCATAACATAATTAGTGGCAGGAAAATAAAAAATATTTCACACAAGCATTAAAATCTGCCAACTTAAACAAATCTTGTTCATTGGCACATATCACAAGCAGAGGCTTAATCATAATACAGTCTTGATCTCGCTCCCCTTTGGAAACCACAAGCACAGTCTCTTAATTATTATCAATGGCCCAGGGGATAAAATGGGTAGGTTTGGCTAAAAACCTACTGAAAATTGTATGTTTATAATACATTTAGAGTCTGATGGTTAATCTAGATTATTCTGGACAAATGTGCTTGACTTTTCTGAGGCTATAAATGGAGAAAGAAAAGAACATTACCATGTTTCAGATACTCAGGTCTCAAGAGAATTTCTTTTCCTTATTGAAGTGTTGAAAATGTTTCATCCACCCTATCAATCCAGGAGTTGCTGGCTTTGGGTTATGGAGCCAACCATCCAAAATAAACAAAAAAGAACAGTTCCTTCTCTCTGGCTCCAACTGCAAAATACCAAATTGACTATCGGCTTCAAAAATAATCAGTCAATTATGTGAACAAGCCAAACTGTTTTTAGTCCTACAGACACAGGAAATAAAGATTGAGCAAATCTTTTTTCACTTTCCCACTAGTGTTAGGTCAAGTATATACTTTCCACAGGGTTCCTATCAACTTCAGAAAGCCTAAATCATAGTTTAACCCAGGGTAGAATATTTAATTTTTTTATGCTCAGGGAAATCTTCATCTGTAGTATTATAATGTAAGATCATTTGCTTCTCTACTATTTATAGGAGGGGAAGGCCAGCTTTTGACAGAGGACTAGATAGTATTTCAGACTTTGAAGATTACATATGTACTCTGTCTCCTAGTCTTTATGTGTTTGCTTGTCTTGGTTTTTATAATTATCAAATAATGCCAAAGTAATGTTTAACCCAAGAGCCATAGAAAAGCACCTGGGCCAGAGTTTGCCAACCCAACATAGACCCAACAACAGGGTATATTAGGTATGTGGAATCCAAGCAAAACATGGAAGGATTTTTTCTTTCATTTTAAAGACCCCTTGATTCCTATAAGAAAAGTTTGTTTGAGTGTTACAACAGAGGTAATTATTTTTAAATACATGACACCAATACCTTTTCATTCCTGCTCTTCCAGTTGGCATAGCACTGACTGATATAAGAAATACAGCCTAAAATTTCAAGCAGCTACCCACTGGTTAAGTTTATCTTTCACCCAACAGGAGAATGGCATAGGTTATCTATTCCACAGAGTCATGCAAGAATTAACCAGTACTCACACCAGGGCTCCCAAAATCACCACTGATGTTAGCATCTAGCCCATGGGCAGGAAATAAGAGACAGCTCAGAAAACACATATACATGTATAACATGTTATACATGTCAACACAGAATGAACACTCAAAATTTCTTTCCCATTTCTTCGGTTATAAACAGTGTATGTGACTATTCATAGATGTAACAGAGAGAAATATAGGCACAGGATGAGCTTCCACTTTCCAATAAAAATTCTGCACTGTTTTTGCACCATCTTGGACTCCTAGTTACCTCCAAGGATCTCTGCCTTCAACAAATGATAGCCAAATCATCTGCAATTGCTTTCAGGGGTAGGCAAACAGGCCAAAAATAAGGAAACCATGGTTTAATTTTTGTTTGGTAGAATTAGAATTCCATAAATCTTCAATTAAACAATATTCTCCAAAACAAGATTTTCCTGAAAACTTGAGTTATAAAATAAAAGCATCAAGAAGTGACTAGTGAGTAAATACAGGAAAGAGATAGAATATGATTTAAAGAAAGCTCTTCCCCATAAATAATGGAAAAGCCCTCCCTAGTCTAGAAGATGAGGGTGATTATGGGCTGGAAGAACTGGAAAGGTTTAGAAAGAACAAGAGCTAAGGGCTGCTTCTGAACCTCAGAGTTTTGGGCCTCAAACAGGAAATCCCGCCTACCTCAGTATAGCTAAAAGAAAAGCATAGCATGACAAGACAGAGGAAAAAAAAAAATGTTTTTCTACTGGCCAACTGCTTGAAGCTTACGGCAGATTCAACAATTCTACATATCCCAGTGAGGTAGAAAGGACCACAATTCTACTGCATGTTAGAATACAGAAACTGTAGAAATTCATGATACCTGATCATCTGTAGTAGCTATCAGGATACATCACAGGCTAAGGAGCAGTAGTTTCATGAACAATGTTGGCCAGCAAGAAATCCAAAGCTACTGCACTAACCAGAGATGCCTCTCCACTCCATGATAAGCCAAAGCTTTTCCTCACACCCAGCGGCATAAAAAGAAAGAAAACAGAAGAAAAGTAAGGTAGCAGAAATCTGAAATACCAAGTTCCCCCTCAGGAATGAGAGAGCTTCAAATTGGTCAGTGGCTAAAATAATAATGCTTAAATTTGACTGCAAATTCAACTAGATTGGACTGAATATACCCGAATGCCATAAAATAAGTTGTCTGCTCGAGGCAGGTTGAGGGAACTTGAGAATGAAATGGAGTTGAGTTATAGAAAACTAAAAAGTTATGGTTCTGTGCCCCTGAGTGGTAATGTGTAAATTTATACCTGATCCACTATGTTTATTTTCCTCAAATTGTCTTGTTCTGCCTCAAGCTGAAGGCAATATGTCAAAACGCTTTTACCTACTACAGTAAAAGGTACTCTAAGTGCAATCCAGAATGTTAGATATGGCAGAGATCCTCATAGTCATGTTTCATTTGTGCAGTTGTTATAAACACGAGCTCCTGGCCCAGACAGATGCAGGCACCCAGCACCGGGAACCAGCCACAGCTGTACTGTGTGCGGCTGCTGGACCTTGAACAAATTGCTTAGATTTTGAGTCTCCATGTCCTTCTTCATAAAACAGAAATAACATGAACCTCCAAAAGTCGTCAGTTGAATGAAGATGTGTATGTGTGTATGTAACACATTTACCACGAGGCTTTGCAGGTGCAGGTACCCAATAAACGAGCACTGGAACCAGAACAGCCCCCACATCTTTACATCTTTCAGATAATACTGAGTCAAGCTTTTCAGAGTTCTCAAAAAGAAAAAAGAAAAAAAAAAAAAAAAAGGCATGCAGTGCTAAAAGCATGAATTATGTTTTCAGGTTTTAAACAAAGCATTCATTTTCAGAAAACAGGTCAGAATCCTGTATGATAGTTGTTTGTTTTATATTCCCGTGCAGAATCAGCTCCAGGGACAGGAAGCCCCACTCAACCAGCAACTGACAAAACGAGGCAGTTACAGTAGAGATAGCCATGAACATGCTTCAAGTTTAACCCCAAGATACAGCAATCACATGCTATAGACAGTTTTTTTTTTTTTCCTGATCTAATTATCACTATTTTTTTTTTAATGTTTCATGGACAAGTGAAAGCAATACGTATTTCTAGTAGCAAAAACTCATAGTCACTAAAATAAGCTTCTGTAATTTTCATTAATCTGATCTCTCATATTTTTATGTAAAATGACTTTCTTTAAAAAAAAAGCATGTGGTGAATTTGGAAGTCTTATTATTAATTTATTAATTACACTAAGTACCGAGCTGAGCATTCAAGGTTTAAACTAGTCTTCAGTCGCTGGCAAGAACTGCATGTTCTCAGAGACAAAGTTCAAGGTTCAAGCAACGGGGGCGCTGCAGGGGTGGGCAGGGCTGCACAGAGGCAGTGACAGCGTTCATCACAGCAGCTTCTCAGGGACAACACTGAGGTACACACTTGACCATGCACAGCTGGTCTTACATTTGCAAAGGCTGTGAAGGATGTACTGGCCCCATCTCCATTTTAAGCCAAAGAGGTGTTGAAAGGTAGACGACGTACGTGCCTGATTAGAAGCCCGGATGTCAACCAGAAATCAACTCAGAGCCCATCTGGGTTTCCTATTTGTTCAGATCCTGGACAGTTTTCTCTGTACTTTCAAGGGTAGTAAACAATCATGGTGCCCCTCCTCTTTCCTTCCAAGTATTCACTATCAAAGCCATTCTGATTGTTCCTTCTTCAAGGTATCATTTATTCACCTTTTTATTAATATTCGATATTGGACAGACAGGGATGGACTATAACCATCCAAAGTAGAGAAAACGTGGACACCCCTGCCGTCCATCCTCCCTGACAAGCTGTAGGGCCAGTCACACAGCTCGGAACAGGACAGAGACTGAAAACGAACAACATTCACCTGCAAGACCACAAGCCTGGCCACTCTTTCTTAGTACTATCAGCAGCCACGGCAGCAGCATGAATAAGATGTCTCTCTGGATCCCATCCTAACTCCAGGGTTAGGCATTGATTTGGCAAATTCATTTCTCTGCATTTTGTTTGCTCACCAACAAAATGGGACTTAAAATATCTGCTCACTTGCAAGTTAACAATGTGCTAATGTTTGCAACATACAACAGCACAGAAAGGAATGCTTGTTCCAAAATAGCAGGCAAAACACCAGTCCTGGTATGGTGTATTGCCAAAGGGACATTCACAAGAGCTGATATTATCTTCTAATAAAGGATTTAATTCCAAAATAAATGGAAATTAACAAAATTAACATCAGAGACTGTTGGGTGAGTCTCTATATTATAATTGTTCTATTTCTCGAAGAGTTCTTAAAGTATCACTTCCTTTATTTCCAGATCCCAGTACTCATTCTCCATGGCAACCAAGGACAGGTAATGATGACACTACCCTTTTTATTCCATGAGAGCCTTGGTGTTTTGATGTTTCACTCCCCCCCCCCCGGCCCCTTCATGGTATTCTTCTTCTTTCGTTAGCTCTCATTGTCTCATTGTTGGATTCTGAACTAGTTGTTAAAATAAGACCACTCTTCTAGATGGTGAGTCAGCCTCTCATCCTCTGCAACATTTTAATCTCAGCATCTCTCAAGTGCCTTTTCCTTCTTAGAATGGATGACTGTGACGCTTGGGTTGCAGTTGAATGGGAAGAAGCTAATCAGTCATAGGCACTTAAAACTGAAAAGAACTTCAGCTAGCACCAAACTGTGTCACTCACCTTCAGCTATAAGTGAATTTTTAACATGTACTAAGCTAAGGGTTTCGCTACATTAACTCATTTAGTTTTATATATCTCTCTGACAATCCTACAAAATACTTTCATCCCCATTTTAAAGAAAATGAAAGAAAACCTGGATGTGCCTTTGCCAGTCCAAGCTCCAAGCAACATCAAGATTGTTCTGTAGTGACAATCCCCCTGTCTTCCAAGCTCAGGGAACCAATCTGTTTCCAATTCGAATCTAAACTCAACTGCGAGTCGCCCAGAAAAAAAATGAACGAACAACAGGCTGAAAATTAACACTAGAACAAAATGCTATGTGCCAAGCAAGGGAAAAATCCTCCAGAAAGAAAATTCTAATTAAAAGAATAACAACTCCTTTGCTGTGTATGGGTTACATAATGGCCGTGCTTCGTTTCTGACACTGAAGTGTGGTGAGAAATGTTTGTCTCTAGGTCTCTAGATATTCTTGAGAATTCACCCAAAGTTGTATTTGCTTGTTTCATTGGTGCAAAAGATGAGACAGAGACTAATACATAATTTATGAACAAGACTGCTTCGCTGATCAAATTGAGTGATGAAAACTTCTCTGAAAACCCATGAGGAACACTCTTAATGGAAATTATTTGCGCTTCTTCTGGGTCCTCATGGTCGTCGTCTTCCCCCCTCCCACCCCTCCTCTGCTGTTAGTTTGATTTTGACTTGACAGTCACCACTGTGCAGAAATGTAGCAGCAAATACAATGAAAAGCCTTTCCACATGATTATTTTCGAAAGTAATAAGACATGTGTGACCTGGAAAATCAGCCCCTCCAATGTGTCGGTAAGGAGCGTGGATGATTGTATTTTTAAAAGCTGCTTCCAGCCTCAGGCCAGGCAGGACAAAAATCACCAGAGGCCTCCGGTGGATGTTTGCTTCCATCTACTGGTCAATGATGGAACAGCAACACACGCTTCTGGATTTCCTTAAAGGAACGGAGAGAATTGAAGGCTGGGGGGGGGTGGGGTGAAGGAAACATTAATTTTGGGGGGAATAAAGTCCCTATGGAGAGAAATCTGTTTACTCAATCATGGAGCCACACATAACCCGCCAGATAATGTTTAGTAGCAATCCTCGCCTATAATCAGTCCATAAAAAGAGATGCCAATCTCCTCTCATTTCTTTAGCCAAAATACGTCTGAAGATTCTTAGAAGCTTAAAACTGAGAAGGCGCCAATTTAGTTTGAAAGACATTTTAGACTGAGAAGGCAGTCGCCAGAACAAAATCCTACACTGACCAACTGCCTGGAACTTCTGGCAAGTTACTTAACAACTTGACTCATTTTCCTAATATGAAAGACTAGAAACAATGATGCTCCCTGGAAGGTGGTTGCTGGGCTTTGTAGTCAGTGAACACTGACAGGGAGCCAGCGCAAGAAGCAAGTGCTACCAGTGCAGTTCCCGGCAAAATGCATGCCCTGCAAATCCTAAGCAAAAGTCAGCTGCCGCCCCTTCACCATCACCGTCTCCACTTCCCTGCACGTGACAACAACAGTTACTAACAGTCACAAATACGTGGTGCTGGTGTGGGTCTACGTGGCCGAGAAGTTAGAGATCTCAGTTTTGTATCTTAGGCACCATGACAAGAAGGGCGGATGGCAAAACCAAACGAGAAAGATAGCTGTCCGGACACTGCTGCATTGACTTAGACTAGGTGAACAGAAGCGTGTACCCCATTCCAGTCTAGTTATCGCAATCTGAAAGTGTGAAATGATTCTGTAAGGTGAAAGAATTAATCAGGCTTTCTCCACCACAAGCGATTGCCAACCGCCTTGATAGTGTTGATGCAGAAGGTGCTTCGCAGCGGAGCCTATCTGATGACCGACACCTGGAGTAACGGTGCACGTGTGCGCATGTGCACACCTGAGCCTAGAGGTGGAGATAAAAGCAGGGGCAGTGGAAGGTGGACAAGCGGGGTGACTACAGAAGAGGTGAGGCCAAGAGGCAACATGAGAGTAAGAGCGCCAGAGAGGAGAGAGATGAGGGGTGGGGCTAGGAGGTTGGCTGCCTGCCTCCCAGCACCCCTACTTCGGCCGGCCCAAGCTTGCCCCCTTGCATGCCAGCTGCCCTGCCCAAAGTGCCTGTGCATCTGGTTCCCTGAGAAAACGGTAAAGCCTGTAAAACCCACTGAGGACTCCTGGACTCTCTTGACCCATCTGCCCGAATGAGTAGTGAACCTGCCCTGCGCTTGCTGGAAGGAGAATTCTCTAACAGTGAAGTTTGAAAGACCAAATATATGTGGAGGTTTTAAATGAACATCTGCAGATCATTACAGTCAATCACATTATGACATACATTTGTGATCTGAGACAGTTCACAGGCCCAGGGAAAACTGAATGTCATTTGGGGAGAAGGAGATGGTAAGTATAAATAGAAAGAATTCCACTTCCTATGGCATCTCAATAGCTGTTACATGTAAGTAAATGATATTTCTTTTTAAGCACTTACTTTCTTAACCTTATAACCATCACTATTAAGAGGACTGAGAAAATAATCATGACATTTATAAGTCTTCTTCTGACATATTCACTGTATAGACCTGTCTTCTGGAACCTGCTGAAAAGTGTAATGATTGTGTAAGAAGCTATGTTGAGTGGTCATAAAATTTAGTACAAATACATAACAAGTCCTTACCTCTTAAAGCACTTCATTTAAGTCAAACACCACATCACGACTCAAAAATTATGCATTCAGGGCAGAAAGACAGCATAATACAGAAAAGCATATAACACGATACATTACTTTAAAGGGTGGATTCTGAATTAAGCTGCCAGATTTCAAAGCCCAGCTCTGTCACGTGCCAGATGCACGAACTTGAACAAGTGACAGAATTTATAATCTGTTCCCAAATCTCCTCAGCTGTAAAGTGGGAGTAAGAATACTGCCTCATGGTCCTCTTGGTGGCGCAGCGGGTTAAAGCACAGCAGTGAGAATCTAAAGCCGCTTCCACATGAGTTCGATTCCCACCTGTCCCGGAGGTGACCACATGGCGCGGCAGACCTCTCCTGGCCCGCCCGCTGCTCCCCTCAGCAGTGTACTTTGTCGATCTGCCTCTTCTGTCCCCCACTCTGTCTCTGGTGAAGCCTCTCACCGCCTCTGGCCTGTACCCCAGTTCTGTATGCACAAAATAAATCAATCATTAAAAAAAAAAAAATACTGCCTCATGTATGGAGTTGTTTTGAGGACTAAATGAATTTAATACATGCAAATCACTTAGAGCAGTGTCTGATATGTAGTAAGTAACCACCATGTGTTAGGTATGATTGTAGCAGCAAAGAGCATTTGCAATGAAAAGTTGTACCAAAAAAATATAAAAAGCAGGTCCTGTGGATACTTTTTGTTTGCTAGTGTTTTCCAAAGGTTCCTTTCTGAAACAGAATTTTAAAAAAATAAAATAAATTCATATACAAGTCTCCAAATGTAAAGGATCAAAGAAGATTCATGTGGCTGAACTGAGTGCAAGGTCAGGACACCCAAAGAGCCATGAGACGTTTTTTGCTGCACCACAGGTGAATCAAGGGGATCCCTAGGAAACTAAAAACAGCGAGGAAACCATTGATTTTGTCATTATGTTCCAGTATAAAGTTTCTGGGGAATGAATTGGCCAGGCACATAGCTCAGGGTGCCAAGAATAAATTCTTAGGTCACACGTGATTTAAAAAGAAGGCAGACATACTGCAGTTCTGCACTCGTGGGGAAGCTGTGGTGTCTGGTTTATCAGTCTTGTTTTTTCTAGTTATTTGCTGTTCATCTAGCAGATCCACACACAACCACAGGAAGATGAGACATACAGAAGGTCGTTGAACACTGACATGAGGCATGTGAAGAAAAAGAGTAAGTTGAGCACAGGTAATACAACAGGTGGGACACATTCCACATAAGTACTCAGAGGCCTTCAAAAATGAAGCTCAACTGGGTAAAGTAGATTAGACTAGTATTTAATCAATAATACATAACTTAGGATGCCAGACCGTGTCCCTACGCAATTGTTCTTTCTCATGCTGAATACAATCTTCTGCTCACTCTGAACTTGGTTGTGATGGTGGCTGTGGTGCCTTCCTCAAGCTATGGCTGTGAACTTCGAGTCAATGATAGCTTAGACATGTCTATCCAAACATAAATATCTTCTGAATGAAAATATTTTGGCATTTTGCAAAAAAGAAATTATTTTAGTTTTAGCACTTAACATAGTAGCTCTTTTTCAGTATGGCAACAGCATGTTAGATGGTTTCTCATATAATTTATTCTTTTAGTTTGCAATAATCAAAACCATTTTTTTAAAGATTTATTTGTTTATTCATACAGAACTGGGGTACAGGCCAGAGATGTGGAGGGTGAGAGGATTCACCAGAGGCAGAATGGGGAGCAGAACAGGCAGATAGACGAAGTACACAGCTGAGGGAAGCCGCGGGTGGATCAGGAGAGGTCTGCCACGCCATGTGGATCTCCTCCGGGGCAGGAGGGAATCGAACTCATGTGGAAGTGGTTTTAGCTTCTTAGTGCTCTGCTTTAACCCGCTTTTTTATAATATCTGTAGAAGCTCAACCCCAACCTCAGAAGCTCATTTTCACAGATTTTCCAACACAGTAATGACACAGAAGCTTTAGGAAATAGTCCAACCTTTAATTGGTAGATCAAAAAGTTTTCCCAATTCTATATTATACTATTTGACCAAAGTTCACTAATTATCTTTCATTTTAATATTATCCTAAAGGTAGAATTTTTAATGCTATTTTAGTTTAAATATATTGAGTTTTTAAAGAGACTTTTCTATCAACTGTCAAAATGTATTAAATAATACATATGCAAATCCTCAAAAATGTATTCTTTTTCTAGTGATGACACATCATCTAATAGTTTTCTATTTGCTGTCTAAAAAAAGAGAAATAGCATCTGAAATAATCTTAGAATAATCTTATACCAGAGGATGAGGTAGAAAGATAAAAATTGAATGGTGGGGTGAATAAATGAAACCTCATAAAAACAGGCAGTAAGATGAAATCTAAAATCCCTCCACCAAATCCTACATATGTAAAAATGAATGAACAATCTGAGCGCATAATAATTACTTTGTCTCTTGCAATAACAATTCATCACTTATTTTGGAACAAAGCTTCTGCAAGTTTGAGAATTCCACAGCTTGCCAATTTGGGTGGACAGCAAAGACTGCCTTTGGAAAATAGATTGAAATGCTAGCAGATTGTATCCAACATTCCTTCCTCCTTGAATGCAGATATTGATGGGCTCTTCCAATCAGACTCACCCAGCCTCAACTGTGACCCAGCATCCAGTGACATAAGCGAGAATTCCATGAAGAGCTTTCTCTTTGCTCATGGCAACAGGACTACCATGGCTGTGAGGTTGGGAATCTGGCTTATAATTACCAGTCAGGCCAACTCGAAAATATGATATTTCGGATCAGGGGTTATAGTTTGCTCTACAGACATTTCCAAATCATGTTTTGTTCAGAAAGCTCATTTTAGAGTCTATTCTTCTCTCTCAATAATTCTATGAGCTACATGATAAACTTAACTCTATTTTGCTTAATCTACTAGGCTCAGCATCCCTTGCCTACCAGCAAGAGCTTTGATTTAATTTCTCAAGACCTTTGATCCACAGGAGTTAGCATTCATGTATACACCAGACAGGATTTTTCAAATTGATTTGGTCTGACTTAGGATAGCTCTTTAAATATAAAACTTAGTCTTCCTTTTCTAGATAGTCACTGGCACTTAACACAATGACAACTGTTTATAAATGTACTAATTCAAACTGATGATTGAGTCATTGATCAAAGAGACAGAAGACTGAAAATAATTCTCTTTCTCTCTTCCTGTGTCATTCATGGGAATTTTCCAAAGTAATTTTTAATACATTGGGCTAAAACAGAAAGTAATTTCATTAAATTAAGGTTAACTAAAGCCAGAGTTGCGTGTGGTTTTCAGTCCTTCTCAATACTGTTATACCAAAAGTACATATTCCAAAATAAACTAACATAAGGAAAGCACAGTACATTCGTGGTAATCAGTTGTTCACATGGAATAGCTCAACACCTCTGATTTTTTTTTTTTAAGACTTATTTATTTGTACATACAGAACTGGGGTATAGGCCAGAGGCTCAGGGGCAGTGGGAGGCTTCGCCAGAGACAGAGCAGGGAGCAGAACAGTCAGATCGACGAAGTACACTGCTGAGGGGAGCAGCGGGCGGGTCAGGAGAGGTCTGCCACGCCATGTGGTCACCTCCGGGGCAGGCGGGAATCGAACTCATGCGGAAGCGGCGTTAGCTTCTCAGTGCAGTGCTTTAGCCCCTGCGCCACCAGGGAGGGCCTCAACACCTCTGATTTTTACCACCAACTTATGTTTTCCAAAGCTCCAAATTTCAGAACAAGAAAATTCACATTATATAACCTACAAAAGACTGACACACACAGTAACAAAAAAAGATAATTATCAATGACTACAGAAAGTTGCAAAACTCCTAGACTGTAAAGTTTAATGAAATTAAAACCTGGCAAAAGGATGATTTCAATGACTTGTTCAGATAAAATAGCCCTTCAAATGCTAAATCAAGAACTGAGGATTGTATGTAAAATAGCTAAGGTATGGAAACCACCTCAATCTAAACGCCCACAAATAGATGAGTGAATTGAGAAGACCTAGTATATACACACAATGAAATACTACTCAGTGATCCAAAAAGATTAGTTAATTTTGTTTGCAGCAACATGGATGGAGCTGGAAGGGATTATGCTAAGTGAAAAAAAAAAATGGAAGGAAAAAGATAAGTATCAATGGTTTCACTTATAGGTGGAATATAGAGAAACCAAACAAAGGATAGAGAAAAGGTAAAACTTGCAAGCTTGAGGCAAACTACAGAGGAGGGGGAGGAGAGAGAAGAAGACAGGGCAGGAAAGAGCACAAGGGGCTATTGTGATGGATCCCAGGGGCGATGGTGAGGGAAGAACTATGAGGACTACACCTGAGAGGAGAAATAAAATACTGTTCAGAAATGAACAACAATGTAGGAAAATAAATTATGTTTTAAAAATAGTTAGCAATGTCTCTCCTCTATGAGGCTCTGAGCTCTGGAGCTAGGGGTGGGGTTGGGAGTGAAGAGTCGGGGAGGCTCTGCCCTGAGAATCAAGTGGGCCACAGGCAGGAGAGCAAGCCACCTCCCATTGTCGCCAAGCAATGATCCATGTTGGCTGTGTTTTCCAAAGTATCTTTCAAGAATGCAAACAAGTGAAAACCGGATCTCTAAGCATAAATAATACTTTATCTCCACTTGTCACTGATACTTGCTGTTGACAAATTGGTATAAATATTTGCGAGGCTAAGAAAACTGAAGTCATGAGCTGGAAAAGTGAAGATAATTTTGAAGATCCTCAGGCATGTGGTGACCTTAACATGAGGGGGGACACAATAGAGCAATGAGCACTCCCCTGTCTCTCACTATGATTCCAAACTTGTGTGGAGGAAGCAAAGAAAGAAAAATAAGAAAGGGAGTGAGGTTACAGTCTCAGAGGGACACGGACGTTTTTGCTCCTTCCCAGGAAACCATATTACTCATGTGAACACTTCTTTAAACCGGGCATCTCAAAGAGAGACTAAATTTTGATTTAGTCTAGCCATAAAAAGTATTTGCATTAAATGTGAATAAATAATATCCTTATTGCCTTTCTTTTTAAATATTTATTTATGCATACAGAGCTAGGGTACAGGCCAGAGGTGCAGGGGTGGTAAGAGGCTTCTGTCTGGTGAGAGACAGAGTGGGGAGCAGAACAGGCAGATCGAAGAAGTACACTGCTGAGAGGGGCAATGGGCAGGTCAGGAGAGGTCTGCCGCGCCATGTGGTCACCTCCGGGACAGGGCAGGAAATCAAACTCATGCTGAAGTGGCTTTAGTTTCTTAATGCTGTGCTTTAACCTGCTGTGCCACCAGGGAGGGCCCTCCTTATTGCCTTTTAAATAATGCTCTAAAGAATACTCTTAGATGTCTGTAGGTTGGTTAAGAGTACTAACAAGTCCCAGAATAGTAAGAACAAAGAATAAGGCATTTATATGGAGGCAAAACAGGAGTTCCAATTCCTTTAAGCTTCCTTATTATTTTGGTGTTTTGTTGTTTTGTTTTTGTTTTTTAAGATGTATTTATTTATGCATACAAAAACTGGGGTACAGGCCAGAGATGAAAGGAGGGAGAAGATTCAGCAGGGACAGAGTGCAGAGCAGAACAGGAAGACTGATTAAAATACACTGGTGAAGGGAGCAGTGTGGAGACAGGAGAGGTCTGTCGTGCCATGTGGGTCAGCTCCCTGGCCGGGGATCAAACTTGTGCTGCAGTGGCTGTGGAGAGCTTCATAGTGCTGTGAATGTGCCACCAGGAGGGCCCCTTACTATTCTTTTGAATCCAAGATTTTGGAAATGTCCCCCTGAGTGAGCTCTCGAACTCGCAGAAATATAGCAATATTTTCAGAGAAGGAGCTCTTAATCAATAAGAGGCTTTATAGTTTAAAAGATGTGAGTTCCAGTCCTGCCTTTTGCATAATGTAACCATGCCATGTATGGTTAACTGACAAATGGGAGAAATGAACATCCTTATATTAAAGGCTTGCCTTAAGGAGTATATAGCTTAAAACATTTAAAAAGTGCAATACCTAGCATGTAGTAAATACTCAATAAATATTTATGTTGGTATGATTGTTTTTATCACTCCCAAACATATGTCCAGGCGTCGGTGATTACTGTGCAGTTGTTTTAAGATGTGAGTCATATAAGCCTGGACTCTCATTCAACTACATTTCCTAAATTAGCCACCTTATGCAATTAGCATCTCCTGATTTGCGTGTCTGAGGGTTTTTTTTTTTCCCATAATTATCTTTTCCCTCTGAAACAACAGTGCCACCCACATAGTTTTTCAAATTATAGCTTTCATAGCCTGAGCTTATAAAACTACTCAGATGGCCATCATTTTTTTGGTTGTTTTAATTACAGTACTTCAAATATATATATATATATATATATATATATATATATATATATATATATATATATATATATATATATATATATATATATATATTCCTTCACCAAGTATGAAGGTCTAATCCAAAGGAAAGAGGAAGGAAGAGTGAAACATACCCCGCTCACCACCAGCTACTTCCTCCACTATCCTCAATCAGGGCAGTGTAACTGACAAAATGTACTCACTTCAAAGATCATGCTGGTCTCTGAATTAAACAGAGGTGAAGCAGGAATGCCTACAATCCACTCATTCTCCTACTAGCAGCTCTGAGCACTACAGGTATCCTGCCAGATTATGTAACAATTTGGGTTACAGGATTTGAAATGTGGAAAACTCAGAAATGAATCCAGCTCATTCTCTTGTAACCACGGGGGTCCCGCCAGACTCATCCTGGCAGGGGAACACAGAAGAAAGGAGGTGGCAGGACAAAAGGAAACTTGCTTCATGCTAGAAATACACCTTTATACTTAGTCACACAGAGCACAAACTGTAAGCACAAGAGAGAGCCACTTGTTTTGACTTTGTGTTTTGCATTAACCTTTCCCTTCTCTGCTTCAAACCAACTTTACAAAATAAAGTCTTAATGCTGAACTCTACCAAGAAAATGTATTTCACTTCAAATGAAAATCAGCAAGATTGCTGGTTCTCTCATCAACTGTATAGATATCCCACTGAGTAATAAGTTTAATGGATGACAGAAATGTTTTAGCAGATAGATTATCTTAAAACATTACCATTGTCTAGCGCACATTAACATAACTTTCTAAAGCTGTAGAATTAATGAAGAGCTGGAAAGTTTGCTGACTGCATGTTTTCCTAAGATGACTTTAAAAGTGGATTTCACATATATTTAGCTCTCTTCTCTTATATGGTGGTTAGGTCTTATAACTTAGAAGCTTTTATTTACTCTATAAAAAATAAATAACTGAAAGTTACCTTCTCTACCTCTTCTGTTGAGAGTGACCATCCACTTTAATGAAATCAACCAACATTCATGTTAATGTCTCCTATATAAATTCATGAAGCCATAATTTGCCTCAAATTGGGAAGTTTCAAGTGATTCAATTATAAGGAATTGAAATGTTTTCATAAAACTTTTACTGAGCATATTACATGGGGCTGTCTGAGTAATCACGAGAGAGTTAATGAATTCATGATTTCTTTAAGGTTTATTTATTTATGCATACAAGAACTGGGGTACAGGCAAGAGATGTGTGGGGTGAGAGGATTCACCAGAGACAGAGTGGGGAGCAAAACAGATAGATCGAGTGAAATGCACTGCTGAGGGGAGCAGTGGGCGGGTCAGGAGAGGTCTGCTGTGCCATATGGGTCACCCTCTCCAGCTGGGATCAAACTCATGCTGCAGTGGCTTCGTATAGCTTCAAAGTGCTGTGCCTCAACTTGCTGCACTACCAGGGAGGGCCTGAACTCATGATTCTTGAGAAAGGTCCTATCCTTTTCCATTTTCTTAATTGAGAGTCTTGGAGGTATGTCCCAATGTTACGTAGTATGCCCCAAAATAAATTTGGAAAACTGTAATCAGGTCTGACTCCAGAGTCCATGTGCTTAACCACTGAGCTAATGTGATGAAAAGGAAAAAACAAAAATAACTAAGTATATAGATTTGAGCTTACTATCAATCTAAGAGGGTGTAGCAACAAAAAGAATCCATAAATATCTCTAAGATACAAATTCCAAGGAGGGAATGTGAAAGAAAAGGAATAATGGAGATGTCATGGAATGAAATCAGACAAGGATGAAGTTTTTTGGAATCAACTACCCCCACCCCTTCTTGCGTGAAAAATAACCATACTGAGAACAGAATAAAGGTCTCTTTGTTTCCATGTGCAGAAGACAAAGCATCAAGCATCAGAAACCGAGTGCTAGAACTGCCTTTCTTTTCCTATTTCCCTGCTTAAGGGTCCAATTAAAATAGAAAAAAAAGGCCCTCCCTGGTGGCGCAGCGGGTTAAAGCACAGCACTGAGAATCTAAAGCCACTTCCTCATGAGTTCGATTCCCGCCTGCCCCGGAGGCGACCACATGGCGTGGCAGACCTCTCCTGACCCGCCCGCTGCTCCCCTCAGCAGTGTACTTCGTCGATCTGCCTGTTCTGCTCCCCGCTCTGTCTCTGGTGAATTCTCTCACCCTCCGCATCTCTGGCCTGTACCCCAGTTCTGTACAAATAAATAAATAAATCTTTAAAAAAAAAAAAATAGAAAAAAAACTGGAGTTTGTGTTTTTCCCTCACCAATAGCTATATATTATTCACTTTGATTTCTCCAGACATAAAGACAATTGGGCTTGTGGGAGGGAAGAGGCAAAGAGACCAGTGACTGCCATGTGCTCAGATCATAAGGGCAAACTGTCAACACAGCACTTAATAAAGTCATTCCTTCCCAAGAATGTTCATCAGCTGTAGTGCTCCGGCCACCAAATCCCATGCAGAGTCCGTGTGGCTGGAGCCAACTGGAATTCCTTTCCTATCTCGCTCTCTGCAAATCCCAGTGTCAGCTGCCACTGTTGTCCATGAGACACCATCATATGACACCATCATAAGACTCCATCATATTTGTTCATTTGTTGTTTATTGAAATAAAAATGCACTGTAACTATATATACCATTAGGTAATGTGGAATTTCATTATGAATTTTTACTACCTTATATTTAACCAGTATTTAATAACCCCTATGAGTAAAGGCAAATGATTCCACCAAACAGCTGGAAACATGAAGTCTCTAAGTGCTAAAAAATATCCAAATTAGTCAATATTGGTGTCATTTGATTGACTGACACACTAGTCAAATGTAAGATTCAGAGCGCTCTCATGATATTGTAATATCTTCTCAACAATTCAGTGAGCACTATATTGGCTGTGCACTGACATAGTTTCGCAGTGACAGTCACATTGAAAGTTTTCAGATAACAGCATGGGATTTCCATGCACAGGTCTTAAGACCAGGAAGTAATATGCTTGACTCAAATGTGGGCCCTTTCATTCCTATTTCTGTTTTCTTTATCACAGCTCCCTCAGTTTTACAGTTCGTTAGTTTAGTTAGTTAGTTTAGTTAGTTGATTTATTGTGGCTACATGGAATTCTTTAAACACAATTATGATGAATGAGTGATCACAGAATATGCCTCTTTATCTAAGAATCATTTTGAATTAAAGCAACTGAAAAGAAGCAGCCAGAAGAAAAAACCTCCTCTCACTTCCAGTAAGGACAAAATTGTGTTACTAAGACACTTACCCCAGAAAAGGTACCAGAGGAATATGCAAAACGAACTTACTAATAGCCCTGAAGTCCCCTTGGTGTCCTCTACAAGTTCACCTTCCACATTGTGTTTCTCTTTAAAGTCTAGTATCCTGCTCCTTTGCCTTGTCAAGTCTGTTAAATATGTTGTTCCTTATTAAGATTCTGTATAAGGCCCCCCCACCCCAGTGGCACAGCGGGTTAAAGCACAGTGCTAAGAAGCTAAAGCCACTTCAGCATGAGTTCGATCCCCGCCCAGGAGGTGACCCACATGGCGCATCAGACCTCTCCTGATGATCCCTTCAGCAGTGTACTTCATCAGTCAGCCAGTTCTGCTCCCCACTCTGTCTCTGGTAAATCCTCTCACTACCCCTGCACCTCTGACCTATACCCAAATTCTGTATGCATAAATAAATAAATCTTTTTTAAAAAAAGATTCTGTATAAACCCATGTTCTAAGTACCTCTTTGAGTTACTCACCACTGAGTTTCTCCCAAGTCATATGCACTGCCCATATTCATAAGCTGTTATTCTCCTAATAATCTGCCTTTTGTCAGTCTTATTTGCAAGGTTCCAGCCATTAAACCTAAGATGGAAAACTAAACAAATAAATACATAAACCTATGATGGAAAGAGTAAAAGAAAACATTTCCTCCCGCACATGGATATAATTTATAACAGTAACATTAAAACAATCTCTGAGATATGTTTTCTGGTATTGATTTATTAATTGAAATAATTTTAGGTCTTGACGGATCTTTACCAGTCTACTGTCTTTGAGTTGGCTTTTGTATGCTTATCAATGCCAAACTGTACCACTGGTCACTTGTTTTCATGTCATTTTTTTCATAGCATCAAGCCAAGAACTTCTTCATACCTGTCTGGAATAAATTAGTTCAAACCCCCATTCTCAAAATCTGAAGAAACCCTAATGAAAAAATAATATGCTGAAGTGAAAGAATATATTCAATTTCCTTGAAAGGCACTGCCTGATTTTCTTTAGCCATGACCCAGTGTCTTTGAATATGTTGGTTTATGGGCCTATGATAATCTTATTGTATTAAAAACGGTCTAGAGCCTATATATTTTATTAAAACCAAGCCCCTCTTGTCTACCTTTTCTGCCCAGGTGAGAACTGACACTCTTGAAACTGGAATAGCCCATATGTCTGAGCCAGAACTCCCTTGCTTTAAAAATTACTCACATGTGTCCAAAACTGTCGGTGAGCTGGTGCTGAGTGTGTGTTGGATTTCTTCATGTAGTCAGTCCCTACACTCCCAGCAACTGACTTAGAGGTAATGTGGTGTGAAGCTTGCTTTTCCAATTGGAGTTCTCTTTTCAATTCCAACCTTAGTCAGTGGTGATTGAATGTCATCACCTACAGATTGATTTTTGATCCTAAAATGTCACAAAGCATTCATCTCAGAATTGTTCCATGGAGGTCACCATCAGCATTTCAAAAACCACTACTAACAGCATGTTTCATCAATCAATATGCAATGTTTTCTTTAAAACTCTGAAATGAATCCAAGTTCTCCCAAACCTCAAGCCAACTCCACATACATGGAAAATGTTAGTGATTCCCCGACATAATTAGCTTGTGTTGCACGCATACTTTGTAAAGATACAGATCTTCAAGAAAGTAAGGACTGTGATGGCTTCATTTGGTGGCAAACAAAGAGCCAGGTGAAAACAAGCTGTGTTTGCTGCTGCTTTTTTTCTTTTCCACAGACAAATTTGTTCAAATCCAGATGGTGTTGGCTTGTGATTTTGTAGGAAGAAAAAAAAAAAATATTCAAGAGCCAGCAGCACCCAGGATTCCTAAAACTCAGTCAGTTGCAAAAAAAAGACAAAACTGAGAAGCTGTAATATAAACTAAACAGTATCCTACTGTTGAATAAAGTTATAAATCAAACTGAAAATCTATAAATTGGAATAGTGTCTAAATAAGAATAAAAGAGCAGCAGCTGAAAAGGAAGTTGACCCATTATACAGTCATTGTGAACAAAGAGCTACTCTGGCATTGTTGTTTGTATTTTATACTAACAACTTTAGAATGTTCAAGAAGAAAGATAGAAGGGAGGGAGGGAAAAATTTTCAGCGCGGTATCAAATTTATAGCATTCTTAATAGCACTGTTCGAGGTACTTTTTTTTTTTTAATTCAGAAAAGGAAGTTGTAAAACAATCACATACAAACAGATACTTGAAAATTAAACACACATTTAATCAGCAATCTTTTCTTCAAGGTCTTTTCTTTGAGACTGTCACAATAACTGGAATTTTAGTTCTAACCATCCTTGCAGAAAACTACATGTACTGCATCATCCAAGTTTCCCAAATCTAAAAATGTTAAAGAAACTAAGCAACAAAAGGGCAATCGAAATACAAGCTCCTTCTAGAAATTATTTTTTTTCTGCAGCCTTTTTAAAAGCTCTCACCAACACCTAATTTTATTTGAACTTTTTATACAAGTTTATTTTTATCATTTCTTTAAAAAGCATTCACATTTGCTTCACAGAAACAATTTTTTCTCTTTAACATTCGATGTACTGTCTAACATAAAGTATTAGAATAATAGGCACACCGACACACAAGTATGGAAGTTGAGACAACTGACTCTTGGTGAGGATACAACTCAACTGGTAGGACTAACTGGTGAGTTCAGCTTTCAGGACTGTTTAGGAATTTAAGGACTGGGATATCAAATATTTGCTAATTATCTATTAACTGCTGCCATAGCAACGCTTCAGTAACAAATTAAAGCATTGCCATAATGGTTTCCAACAATAGATATTTATATTTTTTGCTCAAAAGTTTCTTGTCCTTAAGATTAAGCTCAACCATGCTCCAGGCTTCAGGTTAAGATAATGGCCTATGTATCCCACTCTGAAATAGTAGTAACTTCTCAGGACCTATTCTTTTTAAGGTGAAAAAAAATAGAAAAAGGGCCCAGCTAACCCATTCAAACACATCTCAAGCATCTTTTTGTATGGGACCTACTATCAACTCTCTGATCAAAGTAAGGCATGTATCCAAATCCACAATCATGGGGTGAAAAAGACACTCTGTGCCTTATCATGTCATGTCAAGAGTGTGATTTAATAATCCTACAACAGAAAGAACTGACCAAATATCTATAATTTCTACTGGACTAAAAGAGCAGGGTGTTTAATCTGGGGAACCTATTAAGTGAATCAAGAGATTCTAGTATACATAGTGAAGTAATAAATACTTTAGCTACTTGGTTCACTAATTCACTAATCACAACAAATATTTTGAAAAGTTTTTTTGAAAGACAAAAAAAAAAAAAGTGAAGCATCACCTTGTCCTTGAATACCTGATGGATTATCTATGTTAAGAGATGGAAAACAGTGGACCAAAAAAAAAAAAAAAAATAGGAAGTTTTGGTTCTCTGATTTTGAATGTCTTCATTAAAGTAATAGATTTACTTTCCTAAGTATGGGCCTCCATGATCTAATAATAAAATCAGTGGGCATACTCTCATTAGTGTTAGGAACAAATATCTTCCTATTCCATCAGATTGTCACACTTAATATATTATGCACAAAAGAGCAAAGAAATAAAAGACATTACCTAGAACAATGCAGTGCTCTTTGGGAGACACCCAAACAACCCCAAATCAATAAACAGGTTCACATTTAACAAAAATTCTGACAATAAGAAAAGGTGGCAGTTGCTGTCCTGTAAATATTTATATTTATGTTACTACCAGCAGAAAATGTTATGTATATTTAGGAATGTTATAGAGAGTAGAGGAAAGAATACTCACCATGGAAGATTTCTTCATTTCAATGACCTTAAAGTGGATTAAGAATCTAGGCCCTCAGGAAACAGACTGTATATAAAACATGAACCTCATATATCATAGGCCAGCTGCTCTAAGTTTAATGTGAACTTTAAAAAAAATAAAATTTAGAAAGAATATTTTCTTCCTTGTCTGCTACATGTAAAATTCCTTTTATTTGATACCCTAAAAACATTCCACAAACAAATCTCAAACCAGAACTCTCCGTATTTATTTATAAAGTACTCTTCAATGATAAGCAAGTCATTTGACCTCTTTGTTTTCACTAATAGTAGGGGACTTGACCTGTATGACTTTCAAGATGCCTTCTATATACACACTAGCAAAAGAAAGATCAGTTTGGGATTTGGGAATACTTATTATACAAATGATGTTGAGGTCAATATATTGATATAAAAGATGATTCAGAAGGCCTAGACATTAATAGGGAAATCTTTCCCCCCACCCCAAACCCTCCCTATAATAGGCAGTTTCACTAAGATGTCAGAATCTTGGGAACAGGATAACAGTTGTTTTCAAACCTAACAAAAGTCTGCCATCAATGTGCTGCAAAGGAACTACCAGAAGCTCAAAGCTTTTGTAAATATGTTGATACAATTTAAATTATGCAAGGAATATGCGTGTCAGAAACAGTGAGAAGGAGACATCACATATGTACACATATGTGTACATATATCTTTTGTGCATTCTTAATTCTCCAAAACTTTCATGTTGTATAAGACTCACACACTTCCCACTGTGCTATGTAGGCAGCTGACATAACGATATACATAGAAAACCATAGAGATTTCAATAATTGAGATAATAAATCAGTACATAAAGAAGTATGTAAAAAAAATTTACAAAAACCAAACTATATGCAATCATATAGAAAGAAATAAAGAAAACAACTCCATTTACAATCACATCAAAAAGAATTAAATACCTAGAAGCAAACTTAATAAAGGAGATAGAAGACCTGAACAATGAAATTATAAGACATTGTTAATAGAAACATTAGACACAAAGATATGGAAAAATAGTCTATCCTCAAGAATTTGAAGAATTAACATTGTTAAAATGTTCATATTTCCCAAAACAATATATAGATTGAATGCAATCTTTATCAAGGTTCCAATGAGATGTTCCAAAGAAATAGAACAAGCATTCCTGAAATTCATGTGGAACTTCAAAAGATTTCAGTAGACTAATCACTTCTGACAAAAAAGAATGGTAGTGTCAAACACCCAGATTTAAAACTATACTTCAAAGTTATGCTAATCAAAACAGTATAACACTGTAATCAAAACAGACACAAAAATCAGTGGAACAGAACTAAAGACAGAGAAGTAAATCAACACAGATATGGAAAGTTAATCTATGACAAGGAGTGTGAGAATCTACATTGGAGAAAGGAAATCTTTTCAACAAATGGTGTTTTGAAAATTGAACAATTGCAAACAATACAATGAAGCTAGACTATGGGGCCTCCCTGGTGGTGCAAGGGGTTAAATTTGAGCAGTATGAAGCTATGTACAACTACTGCAGCATGACTTTGATCCCAGGCCAAGTAGTGACACACATGGTACAGCAGACCTCTCCTGTCTTGCCCACTGCTCCTCTTAGCAGTGTACTTAAATAGATTCACCTGTTCTGCTCCCTATTCTGCCTCTGGTAAATCTTCTCAATGCCTGCACCTCTGGCCCAATTCTTGTATGAATAAATAAATAAATCTTTGTAAAAATATTTTTTAAAATAATGAAGCTAGGCCACTATCCTATATTCACACAAAAATTACCTCAAAATGAATGAAAGACTTATACACCATACCAGAAGCAACAAAATACACAGAAGAAAACAGGGGGAAAACACTCCATGGCAAAGATTTTAGTGATGTCTTGTTATTAACCACCAGCAGCAAGAAAAACAAAAAAGAATATGAATACATGGAACTACTTCAAACTAAAAAGCTTGTGAACATGGAAGAAACTATAATTAAAACAAAAAGACACCCCACTGAATGGGAAAAAAAAATATTTTCACATACATCTGACATCCAAATGCTATAAAGAATGCACACAACTCAATAAAAAGTAAAATAAATAACCCAATCAAAAGATGGACAGAAAAGCTAAATAGATACTTCTCCAAAGAGGGCATACAGGTGGCCAACAGACACATGAAAAAGCGACCATCATCACTAACCACTAGGGAAAGGCAAATCAAAACTACAATGAGATACAACCTCATACCTGTAAGAATGGCCCATATCAAAAAGTTCAAGAAAAACAAGTGTTGAGCCCTGTCTGGTGGCAGAACAGATTAAAGCACAGCACTACAAAGCTAGGGGCAGCGAGCTTCGAATTCAATCCCCAGCCAGGGAGGTGACCTATATGGTGCAACAGACTTCTCCTGTCTTACCGGCTGCTCCTCAGCAGTACACTTCATCAATCTGCCTGTTCTTTTCTCTGGCTTATACCCCAGTTCTGTATGCAGAAATAAATAAATCTTAAAAAAAAAAAAAGACCAACAAGTGTTGGTGAGGATATTCAGAAAGAAACCTCTACACTGTTACACTGTTGGTGAGAATATAGACTGGTACAACAATTATGGAAAATAGTATGGCAGTTTCTCAAAATATTAAAAATAGAATTATCACAGCAATCCCACTCCTAGATATCTACCAAAGAATACTGAATCAGTAATTTGAAGAAATACATGCATTCCTATGGTCACTGCAACACTGTTATCATTAGTCAAAATATAGAAACCTAAGTGTTCAAGTGCAGTTGAGTAGATTAAGAAGATGTGGTATGTATGCATAATAAAACTCAGCAATTAAAAAGAAAAGAGATGAACTTTCATCTGTGACATTATGAACCAGAGAGGAGGATCACACTAAGCAAAGTAAGTTCAGGAGGAAAAAGATAAATACAGTATACATATCACATGGTTCCACTTATATGTGGAATACAGAGAAACAAAACAAAGGATCAGTTAAAGGCAAACCAGTAAGAAACCCTAGAATGTTGGCAGTAAAATTAAGACCCAGCAGGGCCTGGAGGAGAGAACTGTGAGGAGGGGCCAATGTACTATGATGCAGGACTGTGGGTGCCTTGGTGGTGGGAGTGGCTGATGACCTACCTCTGAAAGAGTATGATTCTGTACTCTGAATCACATACAGTCCTAGAAGACAATATTACCCCCATTCAAATAAAATAAAAGAGCACTGATTTTGATTTCACTATAATTGATTTCGATTTCTTATTCACTATATGGGCAAAACTACATATTTGATAAGAACTTAATTTGTTGATTTTACCCTAATAATGTTAGTCTTAAAGGTGACTACTTTTGATCTAATTTGGATATTTATTCCAAAGAAGAAGATTAGTGTACAAGAACGCTAGGATAGCATGTGAAAACTTGATCCAAAAGTAATGGCAATGAGTTAGTAGCATAACTGCAACTACTACCAGACTTCATCTGAGTGGGGGTGTCTCCCTATTCTACTCTGACTCCGACTATCTGCACCATAAAAGCATTCAAAGTGGAGGGGATGTTTTCATCTGTTCCAAACTTCATACTCGGTAAGGAGGAAAATGATAGCACAGATCTTAAGTGAATCACCAGCATGGAGTCATTTGTAGTCATCACAGTTTCTCCTTACATGGCTCAAAAGTGTTCCTCTCAATCTTCTTTATCGAGCCCAATTACAATATACTTTACCCCTTTTCAATCCCCGTTTTTGTCCTCTGCAATGCATCTAGTTTACACTGGCAGCATTTCTCTTATTAGGACTGTTCCCAGAAGGAAAATGAACATAAACCATGTGTTTAAAAAGTTAACCTACTTTTTTGCTTGCCAATGTGTGTAAAGATATCATCACATCCCACTGGTCCACCCAGTCTGTACCCAAAAGGCTTCTGTAATGCCTAATAACTCTGAGCTCAATCTGTTGTTTATGAAAAAAGTTTTTCTCATAAAATAAAGTGGGAATTTTTTCTTCGCTGTCTTCTATCTTGCTCCTTATATAAGTCTAAGCATGCATTTCAGTAGATGACATAGAGCGTCCACCTTATGAAGAAATATCCTATATCTCAATTCCTGAGTACTCGTATTTCCTCATATTTTCCCATAGAGGGTTAAATGAAATATTCTATGTGGCACCCAAAGTCATTTGCAAAGCCTAGTAATCATTGCAGGTAATGGGAAAATAATGGAGGACACTCTGGAGCCAAGCCACTAAAAGCCATCTTTTGAGGCCAAGATGTGTAAATGGGTTGGCTGGGTTCTGCTGCTTTTAAGGCACCATAATTTAGCTGATTGTTTAAATCTTTTTAACTACATCAGTATTTAAACTAAATTTGTGTGACTGAAGACCAGAGGACCTATAACAAATCTCACAGAAACTACTGCTAATTTATTAAGTAAGAAGTAATAGCTCTAGTGACCATAAAAGTTCAGAATACATGGGAGTCTGAGCACACAACAGGGATCCCAAAAGCCAGGGGGAAATGCAATTGGCCAGTCTTTCTGGAAGGCATTAAAAATCCTACTTTCCCCTACAACAAGTGATTCTACCTCCTTCAAGAGCTCCGTGATCTAGCCCACTCACCTGCCATAAGGCCTCTCTCACCCTGCTCTCCTTTTATCTGCCCTGAGCAGGTTAAGCCCTAGGCCTTGCGTAGAGTCTGTGGCATAACCTGAACTATCACCCTACATGAGCACAACACCAAAGAGTCTTCATGATTATCCTGTTTGGTCCTCCACCCATGGGGGAAAACCTGCCCATATGGAAAGGTGTTTCATAACACTTCATTTCTTATTACTTCCTCCCAGCATTAAAGTATGTAAAGCATCCAAAAGGGATGTTTTCTTGGCTAGGATAGCTCATTTGAAATGTGCTCCATAATTAACAACTTTGAAAGCATAGAGGTAAATTTTGTCACATGTATTATTAAAGCAGAGTGAGGTCCCCCAGGACCAAATTAGGCACCTGATTAAAAATGTCCATGTTAAAAGAAACAAGTGGATGGGGAATTGTGCTCTCAGCAACCCCAAGTTAGCACTCTGATTGAAGTGCCTGTTCAAGCCACGGGGAAAGAGACAGAGCTGGAGACCAACTCGGTGAATGAGAACTTCAGTGTCCCCACTTAAATGTAAGTCAGCTAAAATCAGCTTCACCAGGGTCATCTGAAAAATGACAAGGATGAGAAGCCCAGTGGGCAAGTAACCACAGCACATTGTGTATTCATTTTTCAACAAATCTATTTTACTTTCAAGTGTTGTGCTAGGTATTAGTTATTAGTCTTCTAGTTTCTCGTCTGCCACTTTTCACCTTGGCCAAGGCTTCTGCTACCTCCACACCTTGATAATTTGTGGGGGTGACAAGAAATGACTGCTAAGAGACCTATTTTACATGATTTTAGGAAAGTGAAGTTAAAAATCTCTCTTAAATTCTCTTTTGTTGTGGAATGCAGGAATGCATTACCCATTCACCTAACTATATTCAAGCTGGTTTCACAAAGTTTCCTTAGATGTTAACTCCCTGCCAAAGCTCTACACTTATTTACATAACTATCAAAAGAAACCAGACAATAGCATAACAGGTAAGCCAGTCTCTTAAGGAGAGGAAGAATCCTAAAATTCTGATACTGTAATGTGAGAAGTGTGGGCCCTCCCTGGTAGTCCAAGGTGTTAAAGCTCAGGACTATGAGGCTATCCACAGCCACTGCAGCACAAGTTTGTTCACCAGCTAGGGAGCTGACCCACATGTCATGGCAGACCTCTCCTGACCTCCTCAGTGCTCCCCTCAGCAGTGTGTTTCAGTAGATCCACCTGTTCTACTCCCCACTCTGTCTCTGTTGAATCCTCTTACCCCCTGGCCTATACCCCAGTTCTTGTATGTATAAATAAATAAATCTTAAAAAAAAAAAAACAGAGAGGTGTTATGTGTAATCCAATCCAATCGCATATAATAACAACATGGTGTGTCTGGGAGAAAATCAAACTGCAACAACACAAGCAAACAACACAAGTCATGGCAAAAAGAGGAAAAGATACTAAGACTAGCTTCAGGGAACAACCAGAGTAACTGCATTTGGACAGGGAATTTCCCCTTTTGCAGTAAGCTCCTTGGGGAATGCTCGGCTCAAGGCAAGAAATTCCAGCAGATGCCAAACCTGAATACAGGATCAGAGACCTCACAGACATGAGATCCAAAGCATCTCAGATTGGCTTACTTTGGCGCCTGCATTTATAACTGTCAGAGATCTGTTATCTGGGCCACCTGGTAATTTTAATTTGGGCTTGGACTCTTGGCAGTTAGGCTTTTATCCATCCTTTCCCTTTGCAGGTCCGTTCATTGATGTCTTCATGAAAGAATAGTTGCTTTTTAATTGATAAGTTCTTCTCATTATTCCCACCCTTTATTCAATTAGGATCGTACAGTATCTAGACATCTAGCTATAGACACACACAGACAGAGAGAGAGATATCCAGGAGAGATGAGGACTGCAAAACAACTTGATAAATTTCTGGTAACTGTGGCAGGCAAGAGAGAATTTAACAAGCATCAAAAAGCAGTTCAATAGCACTCTGCCTAGACTCAGCTCTATACATTCCACATCCAAAGATGTTCCTTTGTTTAAACAGTCCCTACTCTCTGGAGTTACATTTCATCTTTCTGGTGTTCTCCTAAGGCAGTGTGTTTGGTTGGCAGAAAATCACTTCCCATATAAGGGCAACTACCAAGCATACACATAACTTAAAATTCAATAAAAACAAATTTAGAGCCGAAAAAGAAAGCACACTAATGTATAATCCCAGAGACCCTATCTAATGAGTATTCTGACTAAGGCCAAGTTAAAATGCTGTGGGAATCATAATTTAGAATTTCCTACTCCATTTAAATTCTCCAGGGCCAAATAACCATAAAGATGTACTTAATATTGAAATCCATCTTTCCAGAAGGTGAAAAACAATCTACCTTTATGTCTAAAATAATAAAATTGCAGAAAAGTTATAGGGTGACCTTGGGTATGTCATTTCACTCTTGGAAATGAAGGCCTTTTGATCTTAGTCTTTTGTCCCCACTAATACTGTAAGATTCTGCTGTACAGGTGCTACTCAGTAATTGGAGGTTATGTATATATATATATATATATATATATATATATATCACATAGGAGTAAGAGGGGACCATTAAGGAAAGGCAGTTAGAAACATGTGTCTCAGATCTCCTTCCAAATGTTAGCCAATAGGTTTATTTCCTTGGCTTATTGCCTTTTTAGCTGTCAACATCAAATATGACTTTTTCCTCAGAATCTTAAAACCAAAAACATTTTAAATGATCCAAATTCTAGGCGTGTGAAAATAAAAATGGCTGTTGAATAAAAATTGGGGATGATCACTCACTGATGAATGAAGAATGTGGTCTCTGTGGTTCTTTTGTATTACACAGTGAAGTCAATTTCCCTAAATTCTTATTTCAAGATATGGCCCATTCCGGATTTTACCTTCATATGACCAACTACAGTTTGCAGAGCCCTTAACTAGGGAAATAAACTCCCATGATATAATATTTATTTAATATTTTTTTATTTATTTATACATACAGAACTGGGGTACAGGCCAGAAAGGCAGGGGCAGTGAGAGGATTCACCAGAGACAGAGTGGGGAGCAGAACAGGCAGACTGACTGAAATACACTGTTGAGGGGAGGAGCAGTGGGCAAAACAGAAGAGGTCTGCTGTTCAATGTGGGTCATTCCCATGGCCAGGGATCAAACTCAAGCTGAAGTGGCTGCAGCTAGCTTTACAGTGCTGCGCTTTAAAACAATGCACCACCAGGGAGGATCCTGAAATAATATTTTAATGGCAATATATACAGAGATTTGTCAATGACAGGAAAGAATCAATCTGCTTTCCCACTGGCTATTGGTTACATTTTTTTTTTTTTAAGATTTATTTATTTGTGCATACAGTACTGGGGTACAGGCCAGAGGCTCAGGGATGGCAAGAGGCTTCACCAGAGACAGAGTGGGGAGCAGAACAGGCAGACAAAGTACACTGCTGAACAGGCAGACAAAGTACACTGCTGAGGGGAGCAACAGGCAGGTCAGGAGAGGTCTGCCGCGCCATGTGGCAAGTGGGAATCAAACTCACGCGGAAGTGGCTTCTCAATGCTGTGCTTTAACCCGCTGCGCCACCAGGGAGGGCCTATTGGTTACATTTTAATTAGTAAATAAGTTTTTCTCATTCTTGAAAATAATTTTTTTTGTTTAATTTTGGACAATGAAAAAGATCTGGCTATAATATAAATAGGATGGAGGAGGAGGAAAAAGAGGAGAAGGGGAAAGAGAAGGAGGGGAGGGAGGAAGGGAGGGAGAGAAGGCGGGAGGGATAAAAGGCAAAGAATAGAGAATAAAGACATCAGCAAGAGGTTGTGGGAATAAAGAGAAGTGAAATAGTTAGTGACCAGCTTTATACTTAATCTGAGTAAGTCAGTAGATCTCCCTAACTTTAAGCATTATTTATGGAAGATTTGACTAGATTACTGATGATTATTAATGGTGTTTGCCACTCTCCCAACACAAACATGTTATGACTATAAGTGATTAGAAAATAGTTACGATTTAAACACCCAAATAAAAATGTGGAATAATTTAAGCTCCCAAATTGTAATCGTTTAAAAAAAATTGATGGGTTGGAGTGGGAGAAAAAACGGGGGAGGGTAATTGATTGCTTGCTTGTTTTTAAGCTGCTATTAACATTCTTTTTTCTCTCCAGCTTGTCAGTTCAAGGAGACACATTTTACTCATAGAAGTCCTACTAAATTCTGAATTCACAATATGCCAGAAGATCATCAAAGTTGCCTTATTCCTTTCTCCAGGGACCTAGAAGCAATTATTGAAATGTTTGCCACTTACATTGAACTGAAAAGCAGCTCTGGAAGGGTTGAGGGAGTTAGTATAAAGCTCAGTCAATGATCCCAGATGGAGGGGTGATAGCAGTTATTGAAATGTAGATAGCAGAGAGAGAACGTTTACAAAGCACTTAGAGAGTCTAAGATGAAAAGAATTATATTAGTGCCAACGAGTATTATTCCACAAAAATTCCCTTTGTGACTGATGAGAAGGAGCTCAAATCTTCAAATAAAACATTTAATTCACACCTGACAGCGATTTTCTGAGTATGGAACAAGCAATGTTAGTAATGCAGGGAAATTCAGTAGCCCAGGGAAAAACTGTACAGAATAGAGTGGCAGTAAAATAAATGTCTGTGGTTCTTGAGAAAGAAAAACTCTGAAGAGAAAGGCCCGCTGGTAAAGGGGAAAAAAAAGGCCTTTTCGTGCCTAATTTTTCTTTCATTTTGCAGGTTAAGGAGATTACAGTGCTCCTGTTATTTCTAAACTTGTCTAACTCACACACCAGTACACCAGTGCACACACAGCTGGTGCTTGGCTTTTTGTGTTGTTGATTATTCACAGGCAGCATCTGAAGGTCTTTGTCATGTGACTGTTATTTTGCTGAACCCTGGTAGTACAGCCACAACCAGGGGCAGAAAGACTGAGACATGAGCCCATTAGTCACTTAATCACCAATCTTCACAATTCTGCACAATTCTGTCTCCCCTGTTTGCATTAGCTTCCATGAAGCAAAGGGCAAATGCCCACTTTCCAGAATGGAGAGCTATCAGTACAGGCTTTTGTGGATCTATTGGTACTGATACTGGACAACTGCACCCACTAAGTACCACGTATCAGCAATGAACCAACAGTAAGCATAAGCAGATGAAGTATCAAAATACCTTTGGCTGCCAATAAGCCGGATCAATGAATGCAATTTGGTTTGTTAACATATTTAGGCTTCCCAGTGGTTTCCTTCTAGAATTAAACACACCTATCATAATACCCAGTCATAGGAGAGCACTGGGCAGCAACAGCACTTTTAAGAGACAGAAAACACATGTGTCCTGAAATCAGTTTGCCCTGAGAAAAGGGGCATAGTATGAAAATTTATTAAATGTTACCTGATGTCACCAATCATCTATGCTCTTCTCCTGCAGCAGTAAGTAAAAACATGAACACCAGGATAGAAATATTACTTGTGGCAGTTATTCAAGTGGTCTACACTTTCATTTTGTTTCTGGAAGAGCTCACTGAGCATCTGCTAATAATAATAGTAAGAGTAATAATAATATTCTGAGTCAGTGAATATAAGCCAGGCTATACTAAATCCTACACCCTCAGAAAAACATAACATCAAAAATTTCACTTCTTATCACCTGCTATGATCTATAGCCTAGAGATAGTCTTTTAAAAAGTAAAAAATGGGGCCCTCCCTAGTGGTGCAGCCCGTTAGACAACAGCACTGCAAAGCTGGCTGAGACTGCTTTAGTGTGAGTTCAATCCCCACATGGCTTGGCAGACCTCTCCTGACCCGCCCGCTGCTCCCCACTGCTCCCCGTCAATCTGCCTGTTCTGCTCCCCACTTCTCTGGCGAATTCTCTCACAGCCCCTGCTCCTCTGACCTGCACCCCAGTTCTGTGTACATAAATAAATAAAATCCTTAAAAATTGTAAAAAATAAATAAAAAGATAGGCATAGAAAATGCAGGTATTCAAAATAATTTTTAAAATGTGATTTAAGAAATTTCTCGAAATTTCTTTGTCTTTTGAGTCACCATGTATCTTGCATCTTGTAATGTAATAAAGATAATGTCTTCTTACAGGGAAAAGGGAAAGATTTGCTTACAGCCCGTTATATACGATTTTTATCTCCCCAGTTGAAGACCCTTAAATAAGACATAAACAAATTATATGTGCTATATATAGTTAAACAGTTCTTTATCACCTCTGAAACATCCTCCTCTAGACTTGACGAACAAGTAAAACCAATCCATACCCATGAAGCCCAGACATCTTACAATGCTGGGGATAAAAAAATAAAGTCATATTTCTCTAACGCAGGAATCTGTCTTACATCAAAATTCATAAAACTGAGATATGCCACCTGTTTAGTTTTAAATCAGATAAAATCTCACCCATTTCACAGTTCTTGACAGAAATCACACCTACACAAGATTAAAGGGAAAGGAGAAAATCTAGGTGTTTCTTCTCTGGCTCCAAATTGGCTGCAGGTAAGCAGTATTCCACTACTAGAAGATACTGAGTTACAGTTCTCCTTACAGTGTCAGTAATGGCTTCCTGCACTTGACTCTTCAAGTTTAAAGGTGTGACAGCTTGTTATTGCCACAACAGGACTATACAATCCATCCTATGTTAGTTTCCTTTGCCTACAACTATGCAAAAGATCTTTTACTAAGGTGACCTCAATTACCATACATCTTATTGAGACCTTGGTAATTCACTCCATTTTGAACACACCTCAGAAGCAATAAAAGATCTACTAAAGAAAATAGAGGGAAACAATAGGGGAGAAATTCCTAGGATACAATAAATAAGGCTTGCTGTGATGAGAAGTAAAAAATCTCTTCCTTTTGGCAGAAAAATTCCCTTCAATTTTGATTCTTTGAACAATTGAAGACCTACCAATTGATCTGACCAGAAGTCACTATGCCAGAAAGCTATCGGAAGAGGCAAGATCATGAATCTAAAGAATAAGTAAACACAGTTAGAGCCAATAAATCCCTACACACAGCTTGGGCTTTGTGGAAATTGGTGAAAGTAACTTATCAGTTACGATTGGATTTATCGCATCTAATCCTAACAGTCTCACAAAGAAGAAAAGTAAGTAAAGTTTTTACTGCACACTGGAAATTCTGGCCAAACCTGGAATTTTGAAGGAAGGAAAAAAAAAAAAAAAAACCCAAGTAGCATGTTTTGGATATACACTTCGCCCAGTGAATCTAGACCCAGTCAGACTTTGATATGCAGCAAATCAATTAGCTGAGCTGATTTAACAGCAAGGTAATAATAAAGTTAAGTGTCAGGTTCCCATACATTCTTCCAGGACTGGGGTAGAACCCTGGCAATTTATACACAAGGTCCATTTGTGTGTATAAAATCTGCTAAAATAGGTTCCTCCCTGGTGGCGCAACAGGTTAAAGCACAGCACTGAAAAGCTAGCTGTAGCCACTTTAGCACAAGTTTGTTTCCTGGCCAGGGAGATGACTCACATGGCACAGACCTCTCCTGCCTTGCCCGCTGCTCCCCTCATCAGTTTACTTCATCAATCTGCCCGTTCTGTTCCCCACTCTGTCTTTGGTTGAATCCTTTCTTTCCCTGCACTTCTGGCCTGTACCCCAGTTCTGTATGCATAAATAAATCTTTAAAAAATATCTGCCAAATTATTTTTAGTCACAGTCGGTTGAGGCTATTCACTAATATGGAACCAGAAGCTACAATGTGAAATATTATGAATAATTTTACACCTCATACATGTAAAATTATAAGAAATTCACTTCTCAAAGATGCAGAATCAAAACATAAATTCCCTAATATCAGGAACGGAGTCCATAATACACAAGAATCAATTATAGACCTACAAATGTCTTTTCTATTTTGATGGGAGTCATGCAAATAAGAATAGAAAAGAATTACTACAGCTAAATGATACAAATCTGTAGTCATTCTACAAACAGAGAAATACATCTGAATTTTTATTATCAAGAATATAAAGTGGCAATCAACTTTTCTAGAGGAAAGACTGAGTTATCTTTCTATTCTCTCAATAGAAAATAATACAAAATGCTATTATAAGAGGAAGGTGTCAAAACAGCATGCAGGAGGACCCTCCCAGGTGAAGCAGCATGTTAAAGCACAGCACTAAGAAGCTAAAGCCACTTCCGCATGAGTTGGATCCCCACCCCGGAGGTGACCCACAAGGTGCAGCAGACCTCTCCTGACCCACCCGCTATGTACTTCGTCAGTTGGCCTGTTCTGCTCCCCACTCTGTCTCTAGTAAATCCTTTCACAGCACATGTGCCTCTGGCCTGTACCCCAGGTCTGTATGCATAAATAAACAAATATTTTTTTAAAAAAATAGCATGCAGGAAAAAAAGAAAGACAAGTGGCAGGTTGCTAAAAAATGTGAAAATCACTATTCTGTATATTTGTGATTTTTACCAAATTTTTGTGATATTTACCACCTTTTTAAAAAATGTGTGCATGATTGTTTTTTCCAGCTAAATATTCACTTTTATACATAATTGTATATGTATGTATTTTTCTTAAAGAGACCCTTGCCCAAACTGTATTATATTAACACCCATAAAAGCAGAATTTCCTTGCTAGATAGCCTCGGTGCAGTAATGTACCCTCCAGATTCAAGGGCTATCTAACTCCTCAAGCACAAAACAGGTACCATAGCACAAAGCATGAATACAAGAAGAGCTCTCTATGTTAGAAAGAACACCATCAAGTGAAACATGACAATTTCCATCTGCCCAGAAATGCAACTCAATTAATTTAAGAAAGTCACATGCTATATGTTATCATCCAGCAAGGAATTATTGAAGTTGGACTTTTGCCATAAAATTTCCTTGTCTGTAAGATCTTCTAACCAGAAGAAGTTAGCTATTTCTCTGCACCTTAAGTTTTCTTAGCCTGGGTGACTTTTACTTTCTCTACACCCTCACCTCTCTCTGAGACTTCCCAAGGAACCCTCCTCATCAAGTTCCTATATACAGCAAATTTCTATTGCACTAATCTGGCTTGACTACCTGCTTCCTATACCTGGAGTTCTCTTCCCTCCCCAACTAGCCAGGATACAGCCCCTATCACTTCATTCTCTTAGATAAGGGGATTTTCCAGAGCACATTTTATTAAATATGTTGGTAAAGGAGGGAGATTACAGACCAGTGCTGGACCCACCATTATTAGGAACGGACAGCAGACATCACACTAAAACTTCATCAAACATTTTTTGCTCAGGAAATATTTTACCTAAGGCCATAAGGTCCATAACTCCAAGTACCCTCCTTGCTGGGGGCCTTCCCTTTCCCCCATTTTCTCTTCCAGTTTCCTAAATTATTTCTTAAACTAATTGCCAATTGCATAGCCTCTTACATAGACTAATTTTAATTGTTTTTATTTAGCTAGATCCCAAATAGAAAATGCCCTGAGTGTGGATGTGGCTATATTTTATTAAAAAAAAAAAGGATGACAATAATCCCTTATTAAATAATTTATTCTGATTTTTTTTCCCATGGCCAACCTACTTCAAACAATATGCAGGTTTCTAGAGTTAAAAAAAAAAAATCCCAATTATAGGCACTAGAATTTATAAGAATTAAATGGAAAGTGATTGTAGGAAAAAAATTTAAATGAGTATTTTAGAAGTTTATACTAGTGTATGAAGTATGCATACATACGACAGTGTTGTAATTTATTACAATATTTCTCATGGGAATGCTGGTATTATTTTGTACTACCTTAAAAGCTATCCTTTTGAATTTCTCTTTTCCCTGCCATTAAGTCAAGACCTGTTACAGAAACCAGGAGCAGCTCAGAGGGTGACACAGAAACCCCAGAAAGGTGTGTACAGAGATTCCAACCACTTTGAGAAAACCCAGCTATGTTACCATCCTAGGAAAGGTTGTATCTGTTTTTTCCAATGAAAACCCTGTCTCACTTCACCTATATTAATTAGCTCCCCAAGTTTCCAAATTCTTCATGTGAAATGAGCCAGAATATTAGGGAGAATGCGTTCTCCTCAAAAACAGAATCACAGAGACATTAGAAATTACTTATTGTACTAGCTGCACTTTAAATATAGTGGAAACTGAGACCCAAAGAACCCTAATTAGTAAATGCAATTTTGTACCCAAATCCTCCTAGCCTGGGCCATTCTCATTTTTAAAATATATTTTACTTACTTTTGGGATGCTAAAAAGATGGATCATTAGTTATTCAGCATACAAATGCTATGAAGCACTTACCAATATTATACCAATTCAAAATATCAGTCCTATGTTTACTCATAAAACAAGTTATTTGTTTTATGAGGGTTTTTTTAAAGGTTTATTTATTTATGCATACAGATCTGGGGTAAGGCCAGAGGAGCAGGGGCTGTGAGAGCATTCACCAGAGTGGGGAGCAGAACAAGCAGATCGATGAAGTACACAGCTGAGCGTAACAAAGGGCTGGTCAGGAGAGGTCTGCCACGCCATGTGGATCTCCTCCTGGACAGGGACCAATTCACACTGAAGTGGCCACAGCCAGCTTCACAATGCATGCTCCAACCTGCTGCACTACCAGGAAGGGCCCTGTTTTATGAATTTTTGACTTAAATTCATTCAGTCAAATTGGCTTGCAATCCCCCTTTCCCTTCAGAAATTAAACCTTGGTTTATCAGTGAAAACTATAGGCCATCACTATTAAGTGCATGTGGCTTCATGGTGAACCTAGGCAAGAGTTTTAACAAAGGGATCAATCCCTTTATTACAGGAGGAATGAGTTTCTGACAGGTCACTGGTTCACTAGACCTCCTGGTCCACCAACTGCAAGCTTGAGCCTCAGCCATCTGTCTGGGTGCTACTTGTCCCTGCATAGTTGATAAAGGGTATTTATTCTAAATCGGAGAAAAGAGTAGGGAACAGAAAAGGAGTAATCACTTCATCATGTTAGACTACAATGAGATCTCAAAATCTACATTTCTGAAGAACTGTAAATTAGTCCACATCTCTTGTTTGCAAATGAAAGAATTCACATGGAGTTTAGGCAACATAGGGAGTTACTGGAAGAAAACTGTGGGATCTAAGAACGGGAAGAAATGGGACCCTCAAGGACAACCAGAAGGGCCCTCACTCCCCTCATGGGTGATTCTTTGTGTATTTTCACATTATTCTCAAGACGAACTTAGATCACAGCAAGGCTTGTGATGCCCACAGCTCCCTGCCTTCCACGGCCAGCACTCAGAGCGGGCTTCAGCTTTTAAAGTCCCAAGGAAGCACATCATTGGCCCAACTTGAACAGGCACTCATTCCTGTATCGAATGAGGAGCTGTGGTGAGACATCAGCATCAAAGCTTCCTGGCTGACATAGGAAATGCTGCTTCGAGCAGAAAGAAGTGGTTGGCAGATTAAAAATTAAAAATAATTTAGTATCTTCCAAAAGGATTTTCAATTAGGAAGCCACAAGCACATCACTTGGGACAGTAGGTTTTAAGCAGAGCTTTTCTGTGTTTCCAAATTTAACCGTTCTGATGCCTTGTGTCAGCACCTTAATCCATTACATGGGAATAAATATTTTAAACTGCTCAAGACAGGAAAGTCCAGTGGACTGTGGCTGCCATGAAACATCCTTCCAGTGGACTGTGGCTGCAGACATCCTTCATGGAGAGAGATATGACCACAGTCCTCAGCTGCTGTGCTCTGAAATCCATTCAAAGATTTACCTCCAGCTGCTCACAGACAATGATGGAGCTCGGAGGGGATGGGGAAGAAGCTGCCCAAGACAGACCCTTCCCTGGGAGGTGGAATACCTTATTGTCACCCAGTTCCATCTTTTGTTTTTCTTTTCCCTTTTAATATTTGAAGAAAACAATAAAATTCATACCCGCATCACTTATACCCCCTTCACCCTTTCTCCAGCATCTACCTTCTTCACTTCTGGTAACTATAGTTTAGTTACCAGTGTTCACTAGTTTATTTTTAACGTGTTGTGTCAGTTCATCTGCTTTGTTGACACATATTCCCCATGTGTAGTATCATTTGGTATTTGTATGTATCTTTCTAGTTCATTTCACTTACATAATCCCCTCAAGTCCTTCTATTTTGCTGCAAATGGCAGAATTTTATCTTTCCTTATAGCTGAATTGTAGTCCATTGTATATATATAGAAATATATCACTTCCTTGTACCCGATTATCTATTAGTGGGTCCTCCGGGTTGTGTCCATATCTCAGCTAATACAAATAATGCCACAATGTGGAACTTATACTTTTTGGAGTTGATGTTTCCATGTTCCCCAGAAGTGGGATTGCTGGGTCATATGGGGTTTTGATTTTTAGTTTCATAAAGACAGATCCGGACAGCTTTCCAAAATGGCTGTACCACTGTGCATTCCCGCCAACAGTATGCAAGAGTTCTCTCTCTCCACATCCTCTCCATTTGTTGTCAGGGGTCTTTCTGCTGTATGCCATTCTCACAGGTGTGAGATGATATCTCATCGTGGTTTTGATTTGCATTTCCCTTATTACTAGTATGTCATCCAATTTGGCTCAGTCTCCCCTAAGGCTTTGCACATGTTTCTCCCACTGCAAAGCAGTACCCAAAGCCCCCCCCTTCACTTAATTCATACTCACTTGTACCCGAAAAAAATCTCCCAGTTTCTTTAAATTCCAGCTCTATTTCCTTCCAGTTAATCCCTTTAGTAAAATCCCTGAACATTTAATACTGTTCTTATTCCTGCTTCTAAGAGGACCTGAACTAATACAAGATGACATCAAGTTTCCTTCTGATTTTATGCTTCTCACCTAAGACAATAGTTCCCAGAAAGAACTGAATCAATTGGGGAATTTTTTTTAAAAGTATTGATTCCAATCACCCCTCCTACACCTACTGAATCACAATGTCCCAGGGTGACCTAGAATCTTATATTTTATGAAAAGGGCCTCCCAATCTATGTGGTAGCCATTAGAGCTGTTTAATCTTTCCTTTTATTGTCTCTGCCCTATATCATGAAGACATTCACAGGGTTGAGCACACAAAGGGGAAGAGGAGGTTGAGCATGAGACTAGTGTTGGCTGAAGTGTTTAAGAGAAAATTGATGTTATTTCTAAGCATAGTATTTAATAACCAGAATGAAAGCCTTCAGGTCAGAACTACCACAAATTTAGGCTGCAAACTGGTGCCAGTTATGACAGTGTAAGAATAAAAATGGAAACAGTCATTTAGAAACTTTTATAGTACTTTAACATGGCTGCAAACATCAAAACAAATTATCTTAACCGTATTTCATGAAGGCATCGATCCATGACAAACTATAAAACTAACTAAATACTGGTCTTCCATGAAAGATAGTACTGGTTTTCCTTTCCCTCTGCCACGTGAATGACAATGTTTAAGATTATGGATATTCTACTCACTTAGATACAAGAGTAACTAATGAGTGAAATGCACACCTCAACTTCTGCCCTTAGCAAACCCACAATGAAAATACAACTTTAATGAGAAATAAACTTTTGTTCAATTAAGCCACTAAGATTTAGGAGCTATGTGATATTAAAGCAAAATTTAGCTCATTCCAAGTAAATTTAGCATCACCCACCATACCTAATCAAGTTCCTCATCCTTAGTCTTGAGATGGAAATGCTTGCTCCACCTTTATCAAGAACCCTAGTAGGCCAACTGAGCAGGAATTCTACCCTTGATGTCTCCTCTTAGTAATATTTCATCCATTAAAAATCACTGTCCTTCAGGTAGAAATTTCCAGTGTCTTTGCTGTGCAGGGAGTTAAGTCCAATCTTGCAATAGTCTTGAATAAAGTCTGCTTTACCACTTGAACAGGTGACAGGATAATATTTTTCTTTAACATCAGTCTACTTTATACTTACATATACAATAAATACAGGTTTCATTTCTATGGATGAAAATTATTTACATTATTTTTAGTTTTCTACAACTTGTATTATCAAATATCCTAGTCAAAAATAAAGATGACCAGCCCTCCCTGGTG
>NW_004567114.1:15315503-15379190 GCF_000260355.1 Condylura cristata
GGCAGGTCAGGAGAGGTCTGCCGTGCCATGTGGGTCACCTCTGGGGGTGGGGATCAAACTCACACCGAAGCAGCTGCAGCCAGCTTGCAGGGCTGTGGCCTAACCTGTTGCGTCACCATGAGGGCCCTCAAATTTGTTCTTTATACTAGTCCTAATACCAGTTTATTTTCTAACGTGTAGGCTCAGTGTGAACTACCTCAAACTGACATAAGTCTGATTTCTTAAAAGAAAGAAGAGGTGTCAATCTCCAGCTTCTTTTCCTTCCATATGTAAGTACCAGCTTAGGCAGGCCTCCCTGGCCTTGGGGAACCAGAATGCTGGCAATCCTTGGAGATAGCCCAGCACTTGAACACCCTTGCTAAGACTCAACATTGCCTCTCTGTATCCTGCTGTTTCCCTGTTGAGTTGAGAGATACCATTTCACAATTTTAAAACAGATCTAATTTGTGGAGGAATAAAGTTTAAAAAATGGGGCAGCAGAGAAAAAAATAACTGAGTAAGAGACATGGAATGTCAAATAGCAGCCTAAGGAAAGAACTGCTTATTCATCATAATCCCATTTGGACACCTTCTTTAATCTTTCTAAAGGTAGTGATAGTAAAAAAAAAAAAAAAAAAAGAATAATCTAAAGCCACAGTTGATCACAGTAGCTTCTTCTCAGTAAAGAAAACAAGAATTTTTCTACTATGCATTTGTCCCTTCACTAACCAATTCATTGACATGTTTATTAATTAACCCATTAAATTAATAGACAACTTTGGTGTTAAAGAAAGATTATTCATAATAATTTCTAAAATGACCATAAAGCAAAGAGTTAAGCTGTTTAACATAATATTTGGGAACACAGAGTAAGAAAGGTTATGAGGAAGGAAGGAGATGAATAATCGAGAAACCAGGTAGAGAAATATCAGCCACTATGAAATCCCTAATGATTGTAGTAAATTTAAGCTGCTTGTATGATTGGATATGTATGTTTCATCACACTCAGAGCACCTTGGGTTAGAGATATCTCAAGGGCATGAAGTCACTGGAATGTACCTCACAAATGGTAACATGGTGCCAAAATTAAACACCATGATCCATTTCATTGAGACAACCCATGCACTGAACTCACAGTGAAATCAGGAACTTGAAGTCAACCTCAATTTGAAGAAAGCCTAAACCAGATCCCCAGACCCCCTGAAGCAACGAAATGGAAATGTAAACCAATTTCATTTCAGTCTCAAAGGACATGGTAGTCCTAGTTGACATTTGAGGAGTAATGATAACTAATATTTGAGCATATAAACTTGAAATAAGCAAAAATAAAACTGGATTTCTCCAGCAGGAAATCATGCATTGTTTAGAGTATACCATTCCGGGTTAACCTAGTGTAGCCTTTCATTGCCTCCAAGCTGGTTTATAATTCTGTACATTGTAGAAAATTGCAATGCAATGAAAACGACTCTTGACAATAAACATATAAATGAGTTGTCTGTTGAAGAGACAGCTTTCCAAATTAACTGCAATTTTTTACAATTTTATAGAAGTAATATTGGTTTGGAACATTATATAGGTTGCAGGTATGTACCATCTTAAACCACTATTGTTACATACTACATCATGTTTACCACCAGAAGTCTAATACTATCCTTCTGCATTCAATTGACCCATTTTACCAATTAACCAACTCCACCTTTCTCCTTCCCTCTGGTAGTCAGTAATTTGGTATCATAGTATTAAAAATTGTTTATTTTTAAGTCTATTTGTATTGTTCTTTATGTGCCACCTATCGGTGAAATTTATGGTGACTGTATTTCTCTGCCTGGCCTGTCTCACCAGGCATATCTTCTAAGTGGGTCCATGCTGTTGCAAGTGACAGGATTTCATCTTTTTCTATAGTTGAGTAGTATCCCATTGTATATATAAATTTACACCAAAAAAACATTTTTTTTATCCAATCATCAGTTGATAGGATTCCAGGTTATATCCAATTCTGAATATTATAAACAACTCAGCAAGAGACAAGGAGGTGCATCTCTATCTTGGAATTAGTGATTTTTAATTCTTCAGGTAGATACCGACCTCCATGTACATTCATGCTCATTTTTTTTTTTTTTTGAGGGGATAGTTTTTTCAGGCTGCAAAAAGTAAAAATACATAAGGGAAGAAGCATAAGGAGGTAAGTTTGTATGACATTATAATGACTGAGTTAAAAAAGAAATCAAGTCTAAAAGCTTTTGTTCCTAAAGAGAAATAAAGAGAGCGAAGGTGAGGTTGCCTAAAGACAGCCAGGCACCTAACTCAATATAACCCTCTGGTTTACTCTCTTTACACCTCTAATCTGTTTTGCCTGCTTTTATCAGAAATGGAAATAAAGTATTTTTAAAACAGTAACTTCTTATAAGCCTGTGTCAGTTTCTGCAGTCTGGTTGAAAACCGCAGGCACAATTGAAAATGGAATGCCATTTATAAATTTCCTTTTGGAGTATTTTCATGTCTCCTTTCCTCCAGGTGTTTCTCCTTTTACCACCCCTGATTGTGCGTGTGGATGTGGATGAGCTTATTTGTGTGAGGATTGGAGGCAGGGCCTGTGTTTTCCTTGAAAGAAGCAAGTGCATAGAATTATAAAATAAATGAGATCTTCCAAGCACCTCTGAATTAACATAGTTTTCCAAAATCCACAAGGAAGTGAAAGGACCAAGGTGTCAATGGAAAGGCTAGTCAGAATTTAGAAGGGCAATGAAAACCTTCCAAGTGGGATTCCATTTGAAATTCCACAAACTGCCAAAAGTGGGCAATTCATAGTAACTCGGCACAGCCTGGAACGAGAGAGCTATAATTATGAACTTTTATTTTCATTCCTTCCACAAAAAGGAGAAAAGGCTGTCCCAAAGAACACTGCTTTCCTACCTCAATCAACTCTTAAAAACACAAGTAAATCTCTCAAAGAAATAAAGTAATGTAAATACACATGTGGAAGGAAAACTAAAAATTGGATCTAGTGGTCATCAGATCCATCATCACTCTGAATCAAGGTCCCTGATATAGATAAAGTTCTTGTCATTTGCAGAACGTATATCCTATAAAGTCACCACAAACACTAAATTAGCAAATACTAAATCATTGCTCCCAGGGGAAATCCAGGGTTAAGTTCCTGTAAGCATTTGGTCACCTGATAACCTTGTTCCACATGTATTTCTGTTAAAGACACTTTTGTTTTCACTTTCACAATTCTTTTATATACATATATGTTTCTTTTTACACCATTTTGTGCATTCTTCCATCTCAGTTGTAATCCCCACGAGCTTCCCATCACCAAATCACCCTTGTGCTATCACCATAGTCCAGTGCATTTCCCTCCCCCCACTGTTTTTTGATCCCATTCCCCACTCCACCTCCATAAAATGTCTCTGGTATATAGCTGTTCGTTATTATTATTTTCTCGCCTGGTCCGTTATACTCCTGCTATGAGTGAAACCATCCACTAGCTGTCCTTTTCTTTCTGGTTTATTTCACTAAGCATGATCCCTTCCAGCTCCATCCATGTTGCTGCAAGACATGTGTTTAGTTATTTGGTTGCTGAGTAATATTCCATTGTGTATATGTACCACATCTTTTTAATCCACTCATCCACTTTTGGGCATTTGGATTGTTTCCATGTCTTTCCAATTGTAAATAAAGCAGCAATAAACATGGGGGTGCAGGTATCTTTTTCAATCAGTGTTTTTGTGTCTTTTGGGTAGATATCTAGGAGTGGGATTGCTGGGTCATATGGAAGCTCCAGGTTTAGCACTTTGAGGAGCCTCCAAACAATTTTCCATAGTGGTTGTACTAGCTTGCATTCCCACCAGCAGTGCAGGAGAGTTCCTTTTTCTCCACATCCTCGCCAACATTTGTTGTTGCTAATTGTTTTAAGATGTGCCATTCTCACTGGTGTGAGGTGGTTTTAATTTACATCTCCCTTATTACAAGTGATGTTGAACATTTTTTCATATGCTTGTTGACCATCTGTTTCTTCTCTTTGGAGAAGTTATTTTTAGTTCATCTGCCCTTTTTTTAATGGGGTTGTTTACTTTATTTTTGTTGAGTTGCATCAGTCCTTTGTATATCTTTGTGATCAATCCTTTATCGCTAGCTTTGTGTGAGAAATTTTTTTTCCCAATCAGTGGGATGCCTGTTTATTTTTTGTAATGTCTCTTGCTGTATAAAAGCTCTTTAACTTGATGTAGTCCCATCTATTTACCCTTGCCTTCACTATCGTTGCAATGGGTGCTGTATCTTCAAAGATGTCACTGAAGTGTGTGTCATGTAGTGTTTGGCCCATCTTTGCTTCCAGGTATTTTATGGTTTCTGTTCTTATGTCTAGGTTTTTAATCCACTTCGAGTTGATTTTTGTGTGTGGTGCGAGGTAGTGATCTAGTTTCTTTTGCATGTAACTTCCCAGTTTTCCCAGCACCATTTGTTGAACAAACTTTCTTTGTTCCACTGTACCTTCTTTGCTCTTTTGTCAAAGATTAGCTACCCATAAACCTGTGGATTTACATCTGGGTTTTCTATTCAAATCCACTGGTAAAAACACATTTTAAATGTATATTGTCATCTCACTAATATTGAATTCATGGCCAAAAACACAATCTTTCACACTTCAACAAAGCTTACTTAGCACTCATATTTTTTCCACGAGGCATATCACAGACTTCCTGAACTGGGAAAAACTAGGTAACTCTTCAGCATTCCATTTGGGAGTCATTTTAAACAGAGATAAATCACAAAAAAAAAGTCTTTAAAAATGGAAATAAATGAACCAATCGTTTAAAATATGAGAGCTGAAGTAAGAAAGTAGAGTGTCACCTTAGTCAATCTAAGCTGGGATCACATGTACCAGATTATTCAAATCTTTACATGCAGGTTGGTGTATTACTGCGAAAGTATCCCAAGTATTGATTTGGGGGTTACAAATAATTTCTAACTAGCACATGAATTTGCAAATGTGGAATCTATGTATAATGGAGATTGACTATTTATTTCCCCTTAGAAATGGCATAAGCAGTAGTAACACCTTAGGGAGAACACAAAAAGATTAGCGTTGCCAAAACACATAATATAAATATGTCTTAATACTAAAGACCTCAGGCACAAATGTCAAATACCATGAATTCTTTAAGGGGAATGTCAAATTAGACACTTCTGATGAAAGATCTGTGAATGAGGAAAATGTTGACTGCTTCATTACCTGGCAGACATTGTGCGCCACTGTGGCCATTCTTGACATCCACAAAAGCTGGCATAATTGATTTCCCAGTTCTCTAAAACTGAGCACCTAAAATCCAATCTCAAGCAGCCCTAAGGGCTTCTTGAAGTGTCCTTCCAAAAAGCCTCAAAATTTAACACTGAGAAAATATTAAGTCTCTAGGAGTAAAACCCTATTGTACTATGAGCCTCTTCCAGAAAGGCTTCAGTCAAGAAAATACTAACAGTTGAGAAATCACTATAGTATTAGCTACTTTGTACACTACAGAAAAATTGTGTTTTGCTGGAAAACTACACACTGACTATATACAACACTTCAAGGTTATAGTGTTGTCTTTTATTGTTTTTTGAACATTGTGTAAGTCTACTGCATTGTAGGTAACTAAGAGATGTGAGAATTCTGTCCAGTCTTGAAAGTTTAATTGATTTCTGTAGCCCCCAGGGGGAAAAGCAGATTTTGCTACCCTGACAATTCATTTCAACATTCCTTTGCTTATGAGATAAATTAAACCAGTTAAAATATCTGCCCAGGTCCTCGCTGGTGGCACAGCGGGTTAAAACACAGCACTGAAAGCTAAAGTCACTTCAGCAGGAGTTCAATCCCCACCCCAGAGGTGATCCACATGGAGTGGCAGACCTCTCCTGACCCGCCTGCTACTCCCCTCAGCAGTATACTTCTTCAGTCAGCCTGTTCTGCTCCCTACTCTGTCTGTGGTGAATACTCTAATCGCCCCTGCACCTCTGGCCTATACCCCAGTTCTGTATGTATAAATAAAGAAATCTTTAAAAAAAAAATCTGTCCATATTATGTTTTGGTTTTGTTTTCCTATTTTTCCTCTATTCTCTTTGGTGCAGTACCTGGAAGCCTGAGATGAAAACACAAAAGACATATTGACAGGTGAAAAGGTACAGAATTTTCATTAATATGTATGTGCACTAAAGTTCAAGAAAATAAGTGAAACTCAAAGAAGCAATTAAACTGTTAAACTCAGGGACAAATACACCCTTTGAACCAAAAAAAAAGGAAGTTTGGGCTTCAAGGGATGATACATAGGAAGCATCAGGATAACTAATGGAAGATAGACTCTCTACAAAAGGGTATGTTGTGCAAATTTGTTTGAATGTTCATTCTTAGTCTCCAGTGATGGAAATGAGTGCTTTATTCTGGGTCAGAGAGGAACAGGTACCTTCACAAAGAGACTTTTATGTTCTGCATAAAGGAGGAGACAGAGAACGGTTTTCTGTTTCTGCTGTTTCTCTACTGTCTTCAGCTCAAAATGATCCTTATGCCAAAGTGGCAAATTTTAAGGTGACATATTCTGATGCCCTTTAACTTGTATGTAAGTAAAACAGGAAAGACCTGGATCACTGCATAATTCCATGCATAAAAAATTAATTCAAAGAGGATTAAAGACTTGGAATATAAAACCATAAAATACATAAAAGAAAACACAAATGATACATTCCTGGACATCAATCATGGAGATATAATTGGGGATACAATTCTAGTAGCAAGGGCAACAAAAATAAAAATGAACAAATAGGATTATACAAAACTACAAAGCTTTTGTAGAGCAAACTAAACCACCACAAAAACCAAAAGGCTATCTACAGACTAGGAGGAGATATTTGCATTATTAACATCCAAAAGGGGTTAATTTCCAAAATATACAAAAAATTCATGCAACTCAACAACAAAAAAGCAAAGAACCTGATCAAAAAACGGGCAAAGAACCTAAATAGACACTTTTCCAAAGAAGACATTAAGATGACCCACAGGCATATGAAAAAAATAAAATACTATCACTTACTATATGGGAAATGAAACTCAAAACTATGAGATATCATCTCTCCCATGTGAAACTGACCTAGAGCAAAAATACTGTAAACAACAAATATCAAATATTGGTGAGGACCTGGAGGAAAGGCAATGTTTACTCAGTATCGGTAGGAATGTAACTGCAGTCTATATGGAAACTGGTACCCAGATTCCTCAAAAAAAAAAAAAAAAAAAAAAAACTAGATGTACCAAGTGATTCAGCAATGCCACTGCCAGATATTTACCCCCAAAAAAAATATGAAATGCTAATATGGAAAGGTTTATGCATTCCTATATCCATAACATCATTATTCATGATAACCAAGTCATGGATCCATCCTGAATGCCCATCATTAGATGAAGGAATAAAGAAATTTTAGAATATATACTCAATGGAATACTACTCAGCTAGTAGGAAAAAATGAAATACTGTCTTTTGGGATAAAATGGATGACTCTCAAGGCAATTGTGCCAAGTGATATAAGTCAGAAAGTGAAAACAATTGTTGGATGGCTTCATTCATTTTGAAATATAAATAACAAAGAAAACAAGCTGGAAGAACAACAAAAATAAGTCCTAGCCTGTGAAAAATATAATGGTTACTGGAGTGGCTGGAGGGAGAGAGCAGAAGATGTAACAATGCCATCCCCATGAAGGGGAGTTTCCAGGCTCCCTCCCCACCTAAGGAAGGGTGGTGCTGAAGATCAAAAGGAAGCTAAAGATGTCTTGAAAGATGAGACAAGGAGGGAGAAGACTTGGAGGAGACACTGGGGAGCAGAGACACGTAAAGAAGCAGCCCTTGCTTCATGGCTGTGTATATGATATGGTATGTGGTACGTCGGGACATGCTATGCTACATATGGAGGACCTTTATTCATTAGGCTCAGCTCCACTTCCTATTTGCACCCTGATCTTCTTCATGGGAAAATTCTTTTTTGTGAGTATCTTGGTGGGAGGCCATGTTCACCTTCTACCTTCATAACCCAAAAGTGTTGCATTATGTTTTCCCTGCCCCAAGATAACCACGGAGATAGATACATGATTTAATCTCAATCGGATATACTAACATATGTTTACTCTGGGAAATATTCAGTTATATAGTATAAGTTTCTGTACTTTATAAAACATAAACAAAATCTTTTAAGGTGTTTTCAGTATAGGTAAGCAAGGAGTAAGCCGAGTCGGTTGGATCTGAACAGAACTTATACCATGTGATAAGAAGTTATCACAACAGGTCTATCATTATGTATCAAAACACAGAGAGGAACACATATAAAATGAAACATTCAGGAGGCACTAAATATTTAAGATACAGTAATGACATATTTATTAGCACTTAATTTAGAAGACTTTCATTCCTTACTCACTGGTGACACCCATTCTGGCTCCATGTGTCCTCTATCCAAGAAACACAAATACAACCAAGGCTGTTCTTCACCTTAATTGGCAGGCGCTAGCTTCTAGTTGTTCCTCTGTGTCTCCAATAGAGCAAATGTGGGAAACTGGCCCAAGGCATCCTCTATCTGTAAGCAACCTCAGTTTTGTTCCTTATAATTGCACTTCTGGCAGAATAAACCAACATGGCACAGAGAGACCAGACATAAGAACATTGCACACCCCAAGCTTCAGATGCAACCCTTCTCTTCCACGCGCCTCAATGGGTTAGCGTAGTCTTACTTTCTCCCTTGCTTCTCGCTGTGCGTTTTAATTTCATTTAATAAATCATGTCATTTGAGCAGCCTACTTTGCTATATGAGTCTTTCTGTTCCAGGCCCCTGGGACAGCCTCCCTGGTTGTCATGTGGAAGCTATCGCTGGCTCAAGGTAACTCACCTTGGGGACGCTGAGTCAAAAGTGAGTGATGTGAGGGTGTGTTGCAGGCCGTGCTTGTTTTGGAGACTTGTCTTACTGTCTGCCCCATAGCCTCTTAGAGTTCTGACTCCGATGTTTTTTTTCTTTCTCTTTTATTGTGAAAGATGACATCCATAAGGAAAGTATATAAACTATGTGTAAAATTTGGCAAATAATTATAATAAAAACAACTATGCAACTGCACCAGCAGGTAAGGAAATTAAAACCAGATGTAGGAGTTAAACTTGACCAAGACTAACTCTCCTGTAAGTTGGCCTCTGAGAAAAAATTTGGTTTCCTGCAATGCTCCACAGAAAAGGGCTACAGGTCTGGTGTTAAAGCAATCAATCTTGGTCAACACTAAGACTTGGATCTCAGCCTTTTGACTGTCCCAGGAGAAGGTGAATGTTGATTTGACAGTCCTATCACTTACCAGCTATGTCACAGAGCGACAACTACCTGGCTTAGACAGCAGCCCTCGGGTTGAAGGCTTGGTGCTACCTCCAACACAAAGTCCAAGCAGGTGGGGAAGGGCTGGAGCCAAGTTTCTGTCATTGCAGTTAAAAGTCCCCACAGCCCAATGGGTGCAATCCCATTCCAAAGCCTGTTCAAACGTAAAATCTATATGCTTCCCAGGTACCCGCAGGTGAGCCACTGAGCCTGCCTGTGTGAGTGCCCCCTTAGGACCTGACCCCAGCAGGGATGGCACATGTCATACCTCCTAGTGTCCTCATTTGCATGATGCAGGCGCCACCGGTACCCCACCCCACACCAGAGAACCCTTCCCCAAACATAACCCTCTGCCACTTTCCTGGAGATAACCCCTGTTCTGTCTTTTACGATAACTAATATTCTTTCTAATTCTACCACCTAAGATCCATTACTAAATAACTGTTTAGCCGGCCTCTCTGCCTGTCTTGGGAACTTGATCCAGCATATGTGATTTATTTTGGCTGCCATGTGTGGATAATATTCATTTTTGTTACTGTGAATTTATTTAAAAGGCCCACTCTATTACAAATGAACACTTAGAAGTGAAATTGCTGGATGATTAGGGGGTTTGAGGCTCAATTTTGAGGAGATAATGGCAAAAAGGTTTTCATAACGTTTGCATCAATTTATACTCTTGCAGCGGATGAAAATCCTCTTGTTTCACATCCTCACCTATATTGGTATTGTCTGATGTTTCCTCAAATTATTATTGAAATTCTTATTTTTAATGTCTGCCAATTTGCATGATACATCATATGGTTTTTGTTTTACATTTTCCTTATTCCTAGTGAGACACAGTGCCTTTTCATATATTTATTAGCCACTTTATTTCCTTGAAATGCCCATTCAAGATCTGTGCAAATTACTACTATGTGTCTTACTCAGGTTTCATATTCATAAAAGCTGTTAACATATTTTGGGTCTAGATGTTTGGTATTTGAGTGTCACAGATATCATCTCCTGCTACATAGTTTATCTTCTCACTCATTTTACAGTGTCTTTTGATGGTGTCTTCATTTGAATGGGGTAGAAAAGGGGTTATTTTCCTTTGTGGCGATTATTTTCCGTGTCTTGAAAGAAAACCCCTCACAATTTTCATTCTACCATGATATTCTCTATACTATCTTCTAAAAGTTTTACCCTGCACATTTAGGTCTTTAAGACACTGGGAACTGACTTGTTTGTGAATGTTCCTATTTTTTTTCCAAGCCATGTCCTACAACTTCCAATCAATTTTGCAAATCCCCAATCACCCTACAATAAGTCCTCTTTTTGCTTTGAAGAGCCAGCATAAGTTTCTGCTGCTTTCAGTCAAGGGCTCTGGCTGATAAAATGGCTACTGCCTTGGCTCCCACTCCTGGAATCTTGCCTCTTCACCCCAGCCTAGTTCTTTGCCCTGTGACTAAATGCAGACTACTTTTTGTCCGTGGTTTGGACTATGCCCAAAGATTGCCATACTCCATATCTTGCGCCTTACCCAGCAGACTACTTCATATTTCAGAGACTGCATTTGGACAGGTTCCACCAGCTCCTGTCCCATTGCCCAGTTCCACTGTAAGTAAAAAACCATGCTCCACTGATTCTCAAGATATGACATGAAACTGTAAGCCAGCCCTTAGACACCCAGCTGGAAAAGCGAGAGGCCCACAGAAAGAGGGTTAGAGTGATAACATTCATAAGCCTTTGCCAACTGACGTCATTTGCTAAGCCTGACAAGTGAAAGCAGGCTTAACTCCCAGTTGGGGATTTCAGATCTTATTGCCATTCTTTGTCTCTCCTATCAGGAGACCATGTGGGAAGATTCACACTTTATTTCTTTCCAAGTGGTTTATTGATTTGTGGATTCAGTGAAATGTGCATCAATTGAACTAACTATTCCCTTTAAGTAAGGGGGGTAAAGGGGGCTTCACACTGTGCTGAAATTAACAAGCACAACAGAACTGCTTCTTAGAGTTCAACCAGGACACAAAGGATCCACACAGTGTGAGGGTTATCTGGAGATTAAATAGCTCTACTTCTTCCTGAGGATCAAACACTCTTATTTCTACTTTCTTCAACTTCCTCTTCCCTTCCCCAGACACATACTCTTCGAAGAGATTATGTACACTATTTAAAAGAAACATTTTTCCACCCTCCCTCATTCTCTTTATATCTCTAGTTTTCAATTTCCTCACTATTTCTTCCATCTGTAGCAAACATTGGAGTCTTCTTTCCTGAATGCAACTTGATCAAGTCACACTGGAAATAAGAGCTAAGACAAGACTGGATGGCAAACATGCCATATTTGACTAATAGTTTTTCCCTATCAAAATGTAAACACTCCCCATGCAAAAAATATGATTCCAGTGATTAGGTAAGTTGCTTTTTTTTCTTGATAATGGGTAGACATATCCACCTTTCAACTGGTTTACCTTTAACTAATTTACAGTTATAATTCTAGGCAATTTTGTAACTTTTGAGGACTTAAAATCTTTTGAAAAAAATCACCTCTTTTCATCACAAAACTACTAGTGACGTAGGTAAAACCAAGAGCATTACCTTTAGCTTCTTGAGAGAAAAGTATTGAATGATATGAAGCAATCAAAACCCAATCTTATTTATTGTGACTCTTTCCAAGACAATTGCTCTTGCCAAGACAACTGTCCTATAGTAAAAGGTTCTCTATGTGGTTATAATATCTATGTAATTATAACAATAGGAATTTTATGCAAAACTTACCAAGAATCAAACATGTAATGCTGCCTTTTTTCATATCTTTTATAAATATCTGATGAATAGACAACATAAACATTCTATTACATGGAGTATGAATATATAAATTGCATGATAATACTATTAATAAATACATTACCACATGTTAGGATTCTAAAAGTTCCACACTATCAAATACAGTGCAACTTGAGGTTTTAAGGGCTTTTCTTCCTTAGCAATTCAGAGTCAAAAATCATCTCATTCATTATCAAGATTAAAAAGCCAAACATAATCCAATAAAATGTGTTTAAACAAGAAAGGGCAAATTCCAGACTTCCATCATTATTAGCATACAGAGTGAGTAAACAGTCTCTTTGAAAACACATTTAGGTCTTTATAAATATACTGAAAAGTTGGTTGGTTTCAGGGCACAGATCTGATAATACAATCTGTCCCTTTTATTTATTTATTTATTTATTTATTTATTTTGAAGACTTAGTTAATATCAAGGCTGGGTGAAGTTCTACTGCCTTAGAAATAAGGATTTGTTTAAATTGGATTACAAGAGATGAAAGAACAAAGCTCAAGAAAAATTTTCATACATTTATTTTTAAAATCTACTTTGATCATTCTGACTTCAAAAAGAACAAAGGGCATTTCTTTTTTTCAAGCTGTTGTTTATTTGATTCATTCTTCCCTTTATTTAATTTTATTCACTTGTTAATTCAATCTCCATTATTCATAAAGTATCTACTATGTTCCTTTCATCAGACCACAGGCTATCACTGCTCCTCAGAGATGAGCACAGGGAGCTGCTAATAGGTCCCATCAAAAGAGAACCAATCACCACCTCAGTGCGAAAGATGATATCTAATCTCTGGAGAACAGGAGAATCCCTTTAGTAAAGGCAATTAGCTGCCATGTGAGAGCCAAAACCTTCCTAGTGAATTCAGCCGGGCATGAAACAAGCAAGAGAACTGGAAACCCATGGTCTCCATGATCTCCATCCTGAGGTCCCAAACTCTTAGTTCCACAAACTAGTTTCAGTATTTCAAACAATCTACAATCTAATAGAAATTGAATTGTTTTCCCTCACTATTGTTTCTTGTTTACTGACTACTCTTACCTTGAACTTTTATAGCAATAGTCACCTGCTATCCTTCATAAAATAGTCTTTATGATGATTGCATAATTCCCAACATTATTCATAAAAATTACCCCAAAGTTCTTTATTTTGTTTCAAAAATCTATTCTTCACCTGCATAACTATAACTATATTCAAGTGTTGGGCATATCTCATGTAAGTTATTCCAAGAAAGAAAAAATTCAAATTTTAAGAATTATTTTTTAATACAGAAACAACTTAAAAAAAATCATTCAATCTCCTTCTCGAGCCAGAATGCTGGATTTAACAGATATTGTTTATGATAAGCCTTATAAATCCACCCTTCCATCCATCTTTGTTGTAAGATTCCTGCTTTTGCCCATATAATGGGTAGAAAAATACTCAGATAATAAAAAAGTGCTCTTGTCTCTGAGACTGGACTGTGATTGGTCTAAGGCTACCATGGCAGTAATTGGCTCTACCTATACAAGAGTCAATACTATCCTTTTGCATCTGAGGATAAGTCATTAAGGAATTCCAGAAAATATTTTCCTTATCAAATATGATAACCATTTGATAAGAATTCTTTCTTCATGTTTGTGGATGTCTTAGGAAACTTTAGAATCCACTTGGACTCCTCTTAATAGGATGTGATTACATCTTGTCATGAAGATTACACAGTCAGCAAAGGTAAGGCCAAGTACGTAGTCTAGTACGTGAGAAGGAACCTGGCTCCTAGGTGACAAATCCCTAGGTATTAGGAGATAAGTTTGTACTGGACCATTATACAATCCTGAAATTGCACCAGCTCTGAACTTTTTAATTGAAATAAAAAATGTCCTTTGGGTTTAGTCATTTTCTATAGAGATACTTCAGAGCTACCATTTTCCTCCTGCCCTCACAAAAGAACTACCCTACCTTAACCAAAAATTCAACTCCCACCCTCATTTCCCAACCTGTCTGGGTATCTTTCCAATCAACTAGCAATAAGAATATATGCAACTCAAGCTTGACCTTGAGTTATTTGGTACATTATGGTCATTTCAAGAAGACAGAGGATAAAGAAATGCTTAATCAAATATACTTTAGATGACAAAGAAATGATAATTTTAAATTGGGGCTCATAAAATTAGCTAAAAAGATTAAATATATATGTAATTTTTTTTAGATTCCAAATGGCAAGGGGTTTGAAAATCACTATCATAATTAAGGTATTGATTTTGGGTGCAGAGGAAAAGTTTGGAAGATCTGATCAATCAAAACTTTTCAAAAAGACATAGCCAATTCAATTCTGGATAGTTAACCAGATACAAAAATTCCAAATTCAGGAAAACTTTTTTTAAAAAAGCAAAATATTTAGGTTTTAGAATAATTTAAATAATAAACAGTAACTGAAAATCAATTAAGTAGATTATGCTGCAATTATGTAATTCCTTATGTAGGAATGCTGATTTACTATAGAAGAAAACAAAATATGGAAAATATAGAATGCACTTTTTAAGAACTATGTTTTAACAAGATCAGGTAGAGAGAAAATAATGACAAGAAGAACATATTACTAAGATGTAAAAACAGTGATTACATGTGATAATAGAAAAATGGGCAATTTACATTTGATAACAGAAAAATGGGCAATTTGCTTTTTCTTTGTATTTATCATTTATCTCCAAATGTTCTTTTACAAAAGTTATGAGCTATATCCAATGTTATTTCCACATTTGATTGATTGGTGACTTCCTTTCAGTTACATTCTGAAGCTAGACCAGGACTTGGTAAATGCTTCCAAGTAAATAAGACATCATTAGCATACATTATACCAAACCACATGAAGACTGAAAGTTTCAAGCCAAACTATCCAGATACTACAATTCCCAGATGTTTGTTGGAAAGTAAATTCAATCACCAAATCTTTAACTGCTTACTTTTGTCTCCATTTGGAGATTTGGCTTTAAGTAACTGGGTGCTGAAACAACAATGGCAGCTAAGGTTTCTAAGAAATGGAGCATGAAGCCCTGGCAGACACAAGTTTACTGAACACCCATCTGAACTACAGCAGAATGAGGGCAACTAAATGCCTCCACAGAAAGGTTTAGATTTTTTAACATAAGCATGTCTAGTAGCCTAACTTACTGAATGCATCTACCAGTCAAGAGAAAAAGAGTAATACTTCCATGGACACAAGACAAAAGGATGTTTGGGTTGAATTAAGAATCCCTTCTACATTTCTAATCCTGTCCTTAAGGACCATAAAGAGACACTTAACCAACAGGGACTGTGGTTTCTACACTAGGCACAGTTCTTAGCTGCTTTGTTATCTCCCATTTGCCTGAAGAAGTAGTAAGATATTAACATTTAAATGACCGAAAAGAGAATTTGGTATCTCTGGGTTGTTTCTATCCCATTGAGGCTATTTCTAGTTATGGGCTCAAACTTCTCAAGGGAATGGAAAACCTCACTCTATTAGTATCAGAGTCAGCGTATGAGGAAACAGCTGCAGAATCCTGGAATAAGAATTAGATGGGGAATCAGGAAGCCTCGCTTATAATGCTAGCTCTGCTGGGAACAACACTGACCTGAGGCAGCCCACAAAAGCACGCAGGTCCATAGATACTTAACTTGATGGGCTGAACTCTATAGTCTTAAAGATCCCATATCCTCATCTTTCAATGTAACAGGATTTCTGACAGGTGGATATCCATGAATCCTTCCAGAATCATATTTTACTTAAAAAGTGTAGAAATTTCAGGGCTTTCTTTACATTTTCTGCAAGTTCTCTGGAATTGTATATTCTTATAGTCACCCATTGCTACAATTTCCTGCATCTGCTCTCCTTTCCATCACTTTGCTTATCTAAAGGCAAGCCATATTCTCTCTACAATTTTTTAGTTCAATAATATGATACTTCCATTTCCTTTTTCTCCATCCCACTGTGTCTTACACCTTCCTTCCCCAAAACAAGCAAAGTAAGATTTGGAGAAAATAAAGACTTCACAAAAGAAATTTCCAAAGGATAGCAGTCTTGAGAATCAAAGTGTATGCAGAACAAAATATCCAGCCTAACAAGAAAGGTTGAACAGAGAGAGGAAAATCAGGACCAAATAGTATGAATAAAAAAAATAAAAAAAGAACAGAAATATAAAAGAAACAAATCTTACTAGTATAATTCCAAACAATTTACGCAGACACTGTAGGGAAAGGAAAATATGTCCTCCCCTGTTCTCTTACATTTTACTGGCACCAAGCAAAAATTAGACTAGAAATAAAAAGACAGATTAATGAAAGAAAGACATTTCACTAATAGGTGTGGAAAATGTGCACACTGAGATGCTCTGTGTAAGTAATTCAAAAGAATGATTAGAATCTGTGCTTAAAAGCATCTTAGAAGAAAATAAACATTATTAAAAAATTACAAGATTAAAGAAGAGTACTCCAAGGATGGCAAACTTTAGTAACATAAATATATGGGGGAAACTAATTAAGGTGTGAGTTGATTCTATAGTTCCATGTCTGCACAAGTTTCCTCTCTTCTTTATGGCCATAAATAAAAGTTCCCCAGGCAGGGAATGTATGGCCACCCTCAAAGCTCTGAAGTTTCTTCTCTTCTTTAGATATATGGGAAGTGATAGGAAGGTTTCTTTGTGCATTTGTTGAAGCTCAAGTACCTCAGCTCAAGAACATGTGTATGTTACACTGGGGCGAAGAAGCATAAGTTTCCCCTTTCCCTTTCAGGAAGAGAGCTTCCTTGAGTGTGGGTGTACCTAGTAACTAATATTTAAAGAACAGAAAACAGAATGGTAAAAACCAGTAACTAAACACAGGATTAAACCAAACCACTGCTTCATCAGGAGATCAAGGTCAACACCAACAGTGATGTCACACTGATATGCCACTGAGATGAAACAACAGAAAAATGACATTTGACCTTGGTGAACCACCTTCCAGTGACCTGTAATCCTACTGATTTCAAAAAAAAAAAAAAATTGAGGAAGCATCTACAAAATACCTGACTATTGGAGAAAGGCATTGACAGAATGTAATGAACCTGGTCAATTAGAGAATCAAGATGAACCTGGTCAATTAGAGAATCCCTCTCAACATCTCTTAGAAAATATGTGCTGCCTATTCTTCCTACATGAGTGGTTATTTTCAAGGTCATATCCTTGAATGAGTAATGCATTAAACAGACCATCTCTATACAGTCTTTACAACTTTTCTATAAATCTAACTTAATAATAAAATAAGAATGTATTTTAAAAATTAGGTCCAAAGTCAAGAGGCTAAATTTGAGGATAGACAAAGTAATTTCAGAGGGAAATAGGATAGGAAGTAGGCCTGGGGAGACTATAGACTGCAATTTCCATATCGTTTACGAGGCACGACAATTTACTTAGCAATGAAGAAGCAGCTAGAAAGGTCTGATGACTAGAGAGCAGAAAATATTATTTCTAGGAATCTGCAAACTGATTGGCTCATTTTTTATTCAACGTGTCACGCAAGGAGCAATGAAGACGTCCAGACAATTGTATTTCCCACTTAGAAAGCCCAAGACAAGCTGTGGCCTCATACCCAAGCATTTACTTCCTGCAGCCATGCTTATAATAACATGTTGCCCTTGAAAAGATTTTGAGAAAAACCAAAAAGCCCTGAAAAAATACATCTTGCTGAAACAAGGAGAAATGACAGTGACTGACTGGTTTGAACAATGCAAGATTAAGATTGTGCTGGAGGATAAAGTGACAGGAAAACCAAGTGGGACTCTGGCTAAAATTACCTGCTAAGAAAAGAATCTGGACAGAAATGTCACCTTTTCACTCAAGGCATTGGCACCAGGCTCTCTCCAAGTCACATTGACTGAGTTTCCTAACAAAAGCACACACGTCCTCCTATCAGCCTTACAACTCTCCACACAAATCTCCGAAGCTGAGTTTCCTGCCCCTTTCATATCAACTGACTGACATGGGAACTCTATGGCAGATGTGGATCAGCTGGATTTGAAGAACAATGTGAAAGGCCAACTACTTTTTTCTCCCTCCTATATTTCCAAAGAGGGTGTCAAGTTCCAAGAATATGGAAAGAAAAGGGCAAAATATCTCTTGCCTTTCCTACTTACTTTTCCCCACACTACAGCTGCAGCAGCCATGCCTGGTGTTCATTTCCTCCTATTCCCTAAGTTTATCCCAACAACAATTTGCACCAACGAAAGGACTGAAACAATACCTGAATCCTACTCATATCTTTTCACCTCCAATATTACCCCATAATCCACTTCATCAGGACTTCTACTATAACCTCATTTTATATTTAGTGTTCTCCAATTTCCCAATATGTGGAGCTCTTTTTATTTACTATACTTGAGACTTAATGCTATTTCAGAATCCAAAGTTTAGAATCATTCACTGTTTTTAGAAAGCAGTAAACATAACTTCAACCTAATCCCAATTAAATTTTCCACATGTGCTTCATCTAATTTCCTCTATAATCTCCTGGAGTGCTGATTGGATTCATGCTGAATCTTCTCACATGTTTAATGCCTCCTAAATATCTTAAAGTTCCTAACTCTTTGCTATAGTGCATGCAATTCCTTTAGTTCCATCTTTCAGTTCACTAATCTTCCCTTTATTTTTGTCTAAGCTACTACTTCTACCATCCACTAATTCTAATGCCAACTATTAACTTCTTCATTTTTTAAGTTGTAGTTCAGCCTTTCAATAATAGTCAATGCTGATAAGTTTCTTCATGTTCTCATATTTATTTAAAATTTAATTAAGTATATTCTAAAATCTGTATTACATTATCTTTAGCTCTTTGTGATGTGACTTTATAGTTTGTTTCTGTTGATCTCAGAAACTTATTTTCTCTTATCTTTAGGGCTGTAAGCCCTAAAGAACACTACAAGAATTTTAGACTGCATTCATCCAGCGGAGAGTTTGTCTATACATTTTGCAGGACATTGAGAGTCTAATTAGTATTACATTCTCAGCTTCAAGTTTCAGGGCATCCCAGCTCTTGGGCGATCTGAAATAAACCTTGCAATTGTAAGCTATAGAACTCAATCATCATAGAGGACTTCTTGATTATCTGTTATACCCAGAGCCTAAGTAAATATAGATAAATGCCCCTTTGTTAGGGAGAAACAATGCCCTGAAGGAACACCAACAGAATTTGTGGATTCCACCAATACGCCAGGCCAAAACCATCAAGACACAGGAAACTACAACTCCCATCATCACTGAAGGGAGGGTTGCTGAGACGTGGGTGGAGTTAGGCAGCCACATTTGGTATAAACCAGACATGTGACTTTGGAGGGAGCTTGCTCTCCTGCTCCTCTTAGTTTTTGGCTCTCACCTGCTCTCACTGTGCCATTGGGATTCCAGTTTGGTGGAACTGGTAGGACGCATTACCAATTTATCACTCTCTCTTTCTCCCTGAAATATTCATTTCCTCTACTTTTTTTTTTAAGATTTATTTATTTATGCATACAGAACTGAGGTACAGGCCAGAAGTGCAGGGGCAGTGAGAGGATTCACCAAAGACAGAGTGGTGAGCAAAACAGGCCAACTAATCAAGTACATTGCTGAGGGGAGCAATGGGTGGGTGAGGAGAGGTCTGCCACACCATGTGGGTCACCTCCAGGGCAGGCAGGGATCGAACTCATGCTGAAGTGGCTTTAGCTTCTTAGTGTTGTGCTGTAACCAGCTGCACCTCTGCTTTTTTAAATTATCCTTTTATCAACCTTTTTGTGTGTGCCTGCAGCTGAATATTGTTAAGTGTCCAGGTGAGGGCCCACAGTTGGGCAACCCATCAGTCCCACTCTTGGGGGAAAGTTTTCCCTCACTTACTCAATGGGTCATTATCCCTGGAGGTTCTAAGTTTTGAACATCCAAACCATTGGCTGTAAAGGATAGTGGATAACACAGAATCTCAAGACCAACTTCTGTTCCAGAGTCTCCTTACTTCTGAGGATTCATGTGTATTTTCAAACATGGGAAAGATTCTGTTACTTTGCTTCAAGCTCTGCTATACAGTACAGACTATCAGCTTTAATTTTTTTTAATCCAGTGCTTTCAAAGTAATCTATGCAAGAAAAGTTTTCCTTTAAATCCTTTTCTGCTATAGTTTCAGATACAGAATTTGCAATCACCTTCTAAGAGATTTGTTAAATTTTTATATTGACAAAGTCTGAGTGCTAGTAAAAATATCTTTTCCTCTTTCTCAGTATCTTAAAGTGCATACTGAGTAGCCCACCAAGTAAATATTGTATCGACGTTAGACCCCACATAAAGAAGATAATCCTAAAGACAGGCCAGTTGGGAAGGTGGAGTGGAAAATTTATGTCACTTCATCACAACCATAGTTTGGTGAACAATTTAAATAAAAATAACAGATATCAGTAACAGACATCACTGTTCCAGGCTCTCATCTATTTTCACTTTCACAATGATTTTGCTCATCATCTCCTTGTTCACTTGAGGCTGCAATTCTGTCTTATGCGGAGGGCTCCAACTACTCTCTGTTGAACTTTTCTTTGTCTACTGTAACTCTAGTGAGGAGCCATTTACCCAGTTAATAGGAAGTTCAGGTGCTCCTTTATACACTAACTTTCAAAACCAAGAACACTGTCCAAAAAGAATCCAGCAAATGTTATCAAGCAATAAGCAACCATGAAAGGAAACCTTGTCTTCCTATTTTGAGGATTCATTGAAACCCCACATTTGACCAGAAAGTTATCTTAAAACTAAAAATACTTCAGGGCCCTCCCTGGTGGCAGAGCAGGTGAAAGCACAGCACCGAGAAGCTAAAGCCACTTCAGCATGAGTTCGATCCCTGCCCTGGAGGTGATCCACATAGCAAGGCAGACCTCTCTTGACTTGCCCGCTGCTCCCCTCAGCAGTGTACTACGTCAATCTGCCTGTTCTGCTCCCCATTCTGTCTCTGGCAAATCCTCTCACCTTCCCTGTACCTCTGGCCTGTACCCCAGTTCTGTGTGCATAAATAAATCCTAAAAAAAATTGAAGGTATTTGATATTATACAGATGTCAAAAGAAGTCTTCTCTGAACTTCCTTTAGCTAAAAGTAGCAACTTCTAGGAAATGAACCTGTATTAAGTTACCTCTTCAGGGTGAGTCTACTCCCAGGAAGAAAAAGGAGAGTCATCCTACCATGAATACCTCTTAAGGAAGTTTACAACTTAAAGAATATTGGAAGATGATTCTTATCCGTATAAACAAACATCACAAACCCTGGTAGTTCCTGTTTGTTATCCAAAATCTATCTGTCTTTTTTGAAGAAAACCTATTTGTTCTTCACAGAGAAGTCTTACCAAGATCCTTCCTTGTCCTTAAAAAATTTTTCCCCTACTAAGGTTTTAACATTAACCATTTAATGAAGTACTTCTTTAGTAAATTCCATATGCATACATGGCACAACAGACCTCTCCTGTGTCACCCGCTGCTCCCCTCAGCAGTGTACTTCATCAGTCGGCCTGTTCTGCTCTGCACTCTGTCTCTGGTGAATCCCCTCACCACCCTGCACCTCTGGCCTATACCCCAGTTCTGTATGCATAAATATTTTTAAAGTAGTACTTACTGTTAAATAATAGAGTCTCAATTTTAAGCCCAATAACCAGTAGGAAATGGAGGAAACAAAAATAACATGAATAGTAAAACCCATATACATTCAAAAGTTACAGGAAAATCAAGAGTCCATTCCCAGAATCAAGTTTTTGTCTCTTCTTTAGCTTTTCCACTTTAACTAGGTCTATGAAAAAATGACTTCTTACAATTTCTTCAAAATAATAGATTTGTGTAGAGGGAATGCTTAAACCACCCCACCCCACCCTCACTTCTCTGTTTTTAACCTTTAACAAGGTAACAATTATTTTGGGTTTATTTACTTCTCTTGTCCACTCTGTATATCCATTATGGTGTCTCTTTAGGATTCTTCTTCCCCTATTAAAATCCCATACTTCTTTAATTTATTAAGTATTTTATATTGAAAAACTATATATAAGAGTTTTTTATAAGAGATTTATTTATTTATGCATACAGAACTGGGGTGCAGGCCAGAGGTGCAGAGATGGTGAGAGGATTCATCAGAGACCTAATGGAGAGCAGAACCCATGGTGCCACCAGGGAGGGTCCTATACATAGAGTATTTTCAAGTGTGTTTATCCTAGTTTTATTTCTGCACCAGCTAGGTAAAGAATTGGGCTGAAAAGAGTCTCAACATTCATGTTCCACTACAACTGGTAAAGGCCTGGAGAAGTTCATGTCCTAATTCTGGTTCATTGAGCTAAATTCCCATTTCAAGATCACATTTAAAGGCCTGTAATAATGCTTAGGCATTTTGTCATGGAATAGAAAACTCCCTGCCTAACAATCTACATCTATGATGCATTAATTGAAGTTGAAAACTAGAATGTAGGAGAGACAAATTCTAACCCTGCTAAAATCATCCTGTTCTTACTAGAATCACAAGTAAGACAATCCATGTTATGAGCAAAAAAAAAAAAAAAATCAAGAAGCACACAGAGGGATAAAGAAATGAATTTTAATATTCAACTGCTTAACTGGAGGACTGGAGGGAGATAAAGACATTGAACAAAGATTCTCTGAAAAGTGACTGAGCCTCCACTGGGGCAGGAGTTGCTAATTGAGCTGCCCATTCACAGCACGTCAGTTCATTGTGGTAAGAGATGTGGCCTGTTTCCAGAGCAAGAAGAGAAATTAAGAGCTTCATGCAGTTTTCATTATTGCATCTTAGATGGAGCTTGTCATGCCAAGCAGCCTCCGAAAGGCATTCATTGTTCTTCTCTCACTTTGGTCCTGTAGCTCTAACGACTCCAGGGCTTAAATGTGGAAAACTTCAGGAAAAATTTAAGACCTTTCAAAATCCTAATGTATAACTATGCATAAAGTTCCCAAAGTCCACAGTTAGCAGTGATCAAGCCATCATGAAGTTTTAAATAATTGAGCATTATCTGACATTCTCGTTTCAATTGCAAGGATAATTTCCCTGAAAGTTTACAATCTGTACTCATGGGGAAAATGGAAAAGAATGACAGACTAGCCCAGGGACTTAAGTGATTTTACCCTCAACAAGTCTGCTAGTCATTTAGTTGAAGGTCCCTCAGCCTTAACACACTAGCGTTTCCTTTAACTTACTGTTGTTTTCATGCGTGAATTTAGTTCCAGGTAACTTATAGAATGAAAAGTCCTTATAAGCATTGTTGGCCTAGGGCCAGATTACATCTCTGAGTAAATTCCCATTTAAAGATCACATTTAAAGGCCTGTAATAATGCTTAGGCCTTTTGTCATGGAAGAGAAGACTCCCAACCTAACATTCTACATCTCACTGCTCCAGAAATACCACCATTGGCCTTGCATCTAAGGTGGCTCATTCCTATTCCTGAATACACACACTCCCTTCGGCAACTCCATATCCAGCATGATCTATACCCTCAGCATGAAATGCTCTGGTCCAAATTTTTTTATGCCAGGTGAATTTAATCTTTAAAATAAAGCTTAGATATCACTTCCCAGGTGAAACCTTCCCACATTTCTTCAGGAAATAATCTGCTGCCTCCTCTGTGCTTCTAGAGATCTACTTAGATCTCTTTGATATTTGATTACCTGTCTCCTACCCTAGATCTCCACCTCTTTTTTATCAGGTATCTTCTATTAAAAGACAGTGTGAGGCACAAAGCAAGCATTCAAATTACCATCAAATACATTTGGGTAACTCTCCCACTTGTGAAATTCTGTTAACAGCTCTCAACACTCCTGGCTAAAAAGAGGTGCTGTAACATTTATTGCTCTTTTAATGCTTGTAATTAATATACACTACCTGCCCTGTTTCAAAATGGCATTTTTAATGATTCAATTAACAACGTAAAAAAAGCTGTCTCCCAACTACATGCAAAAAAATGAAACTAGATCACTGCCTCACTCCAGTCACAAAAATCAACTCGAAGTGGATTAAAGACCTAGACATAAGAACGGAAACCATAAAATACCTAGAAGCAAAGATGGGTCAAACACTACACGACATACACTTCAGCGACATCTTTAAAGACAGAGCACCCAACGCCACAATAGTGAAGGCAAAGATAAATAGATGGGACTACATCAAGTTAAAGAGATTCTGTACAGCAAAAGAGATATTACAAAAAACAAACAGACAGCCCATTAATGGGAAAACATTTTCTCACACAAAATAGTGATAAAGGACAGATCACAAAATACATGGAGAACTGATGAAACTCAACAAAAATTAACAAACCCATCAAAAAATGGGCAGAAGAGCTAAAAAGACACTTCTCCAAAGAGGAAATGCAGATGGCCAACAAGCATATGAAAAAATGTTCAACATCACTCGTCATAAGGGAGATGCAAATTAAAACCACAATTATATACCACCTCACCCCAGTGAGAATGGCACATCTTCAAACAACTAGCAACAACAAATGTTGGCGAGGATGTGGAGAAAAAGGCAATCTCCTGCACTGCTGGTGGGAATGTAAACTAGTACAACCACTATGGAAAAATGTTTGGAGGTTCCTCAAACTGCAAAACATGGAGCTTCCCTACGACCCAGCAACCCCACTCCTAGGTATCTACCCAAAAGACAAAAACACTGATTGAAAAAGATACCTGCACCCCCATGTTTATTGCTGCTTTATTTACAACTGGAAAAACATGGAAGCAGCCCAAATGCCCAAAAGTAGATAACTGAATAAAAAAGATGTGGTACATATATACAATGGAATATTACTCAGCAACCAAAAGAGAGAAACACATGTCTTTTGCAGCAACTTGGATGGAGCTGGAAAAGATCATGCTTAGTGAGATAAGCCATAAAGAGAAAGAAAAATACCAGATGGTTTCACTCATAGCAAGAGTATAATGGACCAGGCGAGAAAATAACAAAAATAATGAACAACCATATACCAGAGACATTTTGCGGGGGTGTAGTGGGGAATGGGATCAAAAACGGGGGTGTGGGGAGGGAAGTGCATGGGATTATGGTGATGGCACATGGGTGACTTGATGATGGGAAACCTGTGGGGATTACAATTGAGATGGAAAAATATATATACAAAATGATATAAAAATAAACTGTTATAAAATAAAAAATAAATTTAAAAAAAAAGCTGTCTCCCTAATTTACTCCTTCCATTCTTACTATTTTAAACTTTGCTTCTCACTTTAAGTCAATCCTCTCTGGACAAGTATATCAAACCGTGAACACAGATCCAATTATCTAAGAGCACAATGGTGTTCACACCAGGACCTGCGTGGGGATTGCACAAGGGACCCAGATACTAGACAGTATTAGGAGACCCAGTAAACTCCTCTCTTCCAAGAAATTATGGGATGTAATTAAATTTCATTCACAAAGAAAAAGCTTCTCAACATTTATTTTCAGAATGCAAAGAGAGAAAGGAAGATCCTTAAACGTAAGGACTTTGGAAACAGGAAAATTATGTTTAACCTTTTCATGCCTAAGCAAAAAAAGAAAAAAAAATGCAGTCTCTCTATTCAATCATATCATCACTGGGATTGTCTTTGCACTGTTCACCCTTGCTCTACTCCTCTTGACCTTTAATTACACACAAAACCAGTAATCCAGGCAAAACCAGCTGAGACCAAAACGGAGGCAGAAGAAAACGGTTCAGCTACTCCCTCATCACCAGAGTAAAAGCACACCTACCTGCACACTGACAGACCTGATCATGACTGACCTTGGAAGAAAAAAAGGGTCACGGAGACGGTTCCCAGAAGCTCACGCTTCTTTCTCTGAGACCCTAATGATGCGGACCTGAGACCCTCTTCCCCATTTATTTTTTTCATATATATTTTTTAATTTATTTATTTATGCATACAGAACTGGGGAACAGGCCAGAGGTTCAGGGGCGGTGAGAGGATTCACCAGAGACAGAGTGGGGAGCAAAACAGGCAGCTTGATGAGGTACACTGCTGAGGGGAGCAGCGGGCGGGTCAGGAGAGGTCTGTGGATCACCTCCGGGGCAGGCGGGGATCGAACTCATGTGGAAGTGGCTGTAACTTCTTAGTGCTGTGCTTTCACCCACTACACCACCAGGGAGGGCCCTCTTCCCCATTTAAACCCCTGCTTTTTCCAATCCAGGGAGCTCACCTCTAGGACGAGGGTCCACTATCTTCTCTTAATTAAACTGATCTCCTTCCAGAAAATCTTGTCTCTCAAGGTTTGGCATATGAGCAGGGGAGTAGCTAGACTGAGAATCTAGTAATGGTTCCACATTTTGCCTTTTTATTTCTGTCTCCTGTAAAACTAATAAAAATATGTTGGTAATCTACAACTGGATGACACAAATGACTAGACTTCAAAGGGTCATAGTGATGAGGAAGACCAACATATTACATAACACCAAAACAGGATGGTGACATGTGCTACTTTTAATTTGGTAGAAGTATTCAAAAAAGGGAGTATTTTTTAATTTTGACTTAACATTAAAGAAGGCCAGTTAGACAAAGTAGTAATTTAGCACTTAAGTGAGAAGAATTTATGTGAGAAAAATGTACACCATTCATGTAGACACAAGGTATAACATATTCAAAACTAGTAAATATTCCACTGCAATTTGATTTGCATTTCCCTAATCATAGGCTATGAAAAGAATTGCTAAGTATCTTTTTCATGTGCTTATTGGTCATTGGTATGTCTTCTTTGGAGAACTGCCTAATATTCAGTTCTTCTTCCTGCTGTTTGATTTGTTTATTTATTGTCATTTTATGTTGAGACATTTGTAGATCTTGGATATCAGCCCGTTGTTGGAGGTATGGCAGGCAATATTTTCTCCCATTTAGCAGGGTGTCTTTTTGTTTTAGTGACAGTTGCTTTGGCTGTGCAGAAGCTTTTGAATTTTATGTAGTTTTAATGGTTTACATTCTCTTTTGTTTTCCTTGCTGTCAGAAACAAGTCCACAACTACATCTCGAAGCCTAAGTCACAGAAGGTCTTTCCTGTATTTTCTTCTATGTGTTTCATGGCTTCGGGTCTTACATCCAAGTCTCTCACGCATTTGGAGATGAGAAAGTGGCCTAGTTTCATTGTTTTGTATGTGGCTGGCCAGTTTTCCAAACACCATTTAGTGAAGAGGTTTTCCTTGCTCTAGAGTATATTCTTAGCTCCTCTGTCATACATTGACTGTATAGGTGTAGCCTTATTTCTGGGTTATCTTTAATTTAATAGTCCCCTTGATAGTCAGCATGCTAGTAGGAATATCAAGGGATCAAATAGGGAAGAGCAGTTAAAGTTAGGAAAATCAACAATAGCAACAGTATGGAATTCTTATTTTTCCTTTTGCTTTTTTTTTTTAAAGATTTATTTATTTGTGCATAGAGAACTGGGGTACAGGCCAGAGGCTCAGGGGCGGTGAGAGGCTTCACCAGAGACAGAGTGGGGAGCAGAACAGGAAGATCGACGAAGTACACTGCTGAGGGGAGCAGCGGGCAGGTCAGGAGAGTTCTGCCATGTGGTCACCTCCAGGGCAGGCGGGAATCGAACTCGTGAGGAAGTGGCTTTAGATTCTCAGTGCTGTTCTTTAACCCACTGCGCCACCAGGGAGGGCCTCCTTTTGTTTTTTTAGAAACTAAGTAGTATTTCAATTATAACCAAGAGTCATATTCACCTAACTTGAAGATGGGGGAGTGGAGAGTTGAAAATAATTTAGTTCATTTATGCATAGTTTTAATTGACATCAAGTTTCTGTTTCCATGGAAAGGCAACTTTCAAAGTAAGAACCTGAAAAATCCTACTGCTCAACATATTTTTTTCATTCTAGTCCTAAATCTCTTCTTCTCTTTTATTCCCTAGATACTTGGAAGTTGTGTGAGCCCATAGTGAGTAATTGGGGCAATTTGCTATATTGACTGGCAAAGATGCAAGTTCACACAAAACAACATCAGTCTCTCTGATCATTTGAAGAAAGCTCATTACAAACCAAATAATTCATGAACTAAGACCCATCTACAAGGAATACTTTGTACTAATTGTACTAAATTAAGTTGATAAATGCTATAGGATTCAGAGATCAAATCCTTGTTATGTCAATATGGAAATTTTCCCAATGTTTTGAAATGCAGAGTTTCACTACAGGTGCTGACCAATCTACTTTTCTATGCCCCTTCCAATAAATTGAATATTAGTCCTCAAAAGTAGCTCTGCAGGTAAACAGAAACCTTCTACAAGGATTCCTGAAGTATTCTTGTGTCTTGCCTAGGAAAAACTGTTACTTCCTAGCCTCAGGGATCTCCTTCAGGATTGAACAAATTCTAGTAAAGCATGTCAAACAGATTCTGTCAATAATACTCTTAGAATAATGCTAACTCTTCTTACCACCACAAGAAAACATTTAGAGCAAATTGTTCTGCAGATCACTAGATGATAGTGGATCACCCTCCTGAAAATCATGAACTTGGGCCACTTTGAAACTGACCCAAAAGAGCAACTGTATAGTTCCTGAATTTTGCTGTCCAGTAGCATAGCAGCAAACTAAATAGAATGCACAGCTGCTGAGTTGTGAGGTCTTGACAGATAACAAAGACAAAATTATAAACCTGGTTTGTTGACTGATTTTACTTTGGAAAATTAAGCCTTACTTGACAAAGCAATCTAAGTTCTGTCAGGTACTAAAGTTTCAACTTTGTCCAGTCACATAATATCAAAAGGAGAACTCTGAGTTAATCCAAGCTGAAAATAAAATTCCAACTCTAGTCTGTCTTTTTTTTTTTTTCTTATAGTTCAACTTAACAAACACCATAGAGGTTTAAGAAAGGTAGCTTATGCGAATCCTTGTAGATATATAATTTAGAGATGACATTTGGAAGTAAATAAAGATCTTTGGGAGGCAGATTTAACGAAATGTAGTAGTTGTAGGACAACCACTCAAGTGAAATAACTTTTGAAAGACTTGGTTTTCTCCATCCTAAATAAAAAAAAAAAAATCCTTATTCAACCTCAACTTTTAAAAATTAGTGGAAAACCCTTCAAATTTCCATGATACAAGCAATGCAAAATGATCTTTTTCAAAATAAAATCTATAGCAAAGGCAAACAAATCCTGTAGCATGAAATAAAATTCTGAAAATGTGTGGGCATCAGACTGTTGTGCCTCCACGCTTTGCTTGCCTGTCTGTCAAACGTGATTCTCCTCTAGGTAAGAAGGTGGTGAAGGATGGAAGCAGCAAAACATGTGAGATTAAATAAAGTCATCATAATTGATATTCTCTTCACTGGAGCTCCATTACCACACAAGGAAAGAACAAACTAACTGAATACAGCTTTAAAGCTATCTCTCTTGCCTAAGATCAGATTTGATATTTAGAGCAAACTCATTATCAATATATGTCATTTCACTTTAACTATAGTGTTTTAGGACAGAATAGTTTTCAGAGATGTCTAGTTATCACCTAAAATTCAATATTTAACAGTCCTCAAGCTATTACTTGGAACCCTAGGGTTCCTCAATGGTACTTTAACTAAGATCCAACCTGAGAAGTACCATGTTTACCTAATTTATATAATGGAGGCCATGGAAAGATTTGTGACAAGGGTAACTAAGAGCTATACTTACAAAAAATGAAGCAAATCCCTTAAATGAGTGCAAATACATTCGGAGATAAGAGCTCACTACCATAAGAGAACATCGTATAAATTTTACAGGGCTAAGTAGTTAGGGAACTCATTCTTATGGACAGGAAGTAAGCCTTTTATAATGGCTACTCTATTTTTATCTTCTCAAAGCACAGAAGACAGTCTACGTCTATTCAAAATGACAGTTTCTCATTATTCAAACTAAATAGAAAGAGGTCACTGAATTCTGTTCCTCAGCTAGAAAGTTCCAGTTCTTTAATGGTCAGTATGGTTTTAGATCCTTGAACAATCCAAATCTCACTACACTGGGCCCTCTTCAGAGTTGAGCCCTATTCTGTGTTCACTTCTGCCTCCTTTGTTTCCTTAAGACATCTGAAGCTATTTTCTTTGTCTCTGGTCTAGTTTGTACATAGCCTGGCAGTGGCATAACACCAGGACAATTTTGAAAATAAATTCTATAGCAACAAGTAATCACTCTGCTTTGGAGAAGAATATGGAGTTCCACAGAAGTATAACTACAAGTCTCCAGGATTTTAATGAATAATTACCATACTGCCCTTTACCCTGATAGGAAATAAAGGGGCAGAACTCATCATATTCCCTCTAATCACCTACCATTAGCCTCAGATTTCAGCATTTGGCTAGTCAAGAAGTCTATATTCCAATGTGGGGAAGAGGAAAGAAGACAAGATTTGTAGCCTGACAAGACTTGATTAAAATTGTCTCTTCAGTAACACCGTTGGTAATCACTCCACTGTTTTGAACTTTAACTCATCATGCTACAGTACTGTTACATGTAGAATAATATGTAAAACAGACCTACCACTGAGCCCCTTTATTTCTATAGCAATGTTCTTAGTGATAGTTCACTACTATGTATCAGTATCAAAGATAAAGATATTTCCATTCAATTTTTCACACTTGAAGTTTATATATCTAAGATCAACCCATTTTAATTGTCATTTATCCCAGGAAATTTTATCTATTGTTGTGACTGAAAAAAGGAATAATAAACACAGCCTACTTATTGATTATTTTTATTATCCTAATGATGTTTATATGGCAGTATTAATAATTATGCCATAATGGCCACAAGAAAATTTGAGGTCAACAGGACCACTTCCTTCATCACTAAAGAGTCTCAAACTTTTATAATATTTGAGATTTTACCTTTTGTCTTTTTTTCAAAAAAATCCAATGGTACTGGCTAGGACAGACCTATGGCTTATACATGGGATAAGCAATTGTAAATGCAATTAAGTGATAGTCTTCAAAATATCTGGTTATTTTTTAATCCTTCCATTATTTACAAAGTTAATATTTTGTTTAAAAAAGGGTTTAAAAAGGTTTGGGGACTTGGACATTGAAGTGAGTCCTTCCCATCAACAAAAAGAATCAATTTGTAGCTACCGTATCTCAGTCCTGGGAAGTCTCATTACAAGGCATATCGCTTGACCCATACAATGTCCTGACCATAGTCTACTGTGAGTCACAGAAAAGTCAGCAGCTACAGATGGCACATTGTCTGTAACTCGTTAGTGGTATAGAAGCTGACAGAATTTAGCATCAACATGAATCGAAAGAGCAACAATCAACACTGGCTGACAGAAAATCAAGAGAAATCTTGCAGCAGAGAAACCAAAAGAGGTCCAGGGAGTCAATTTCAAATGTTATTGACCCTCACCCACCCTTACCTCCAAGGTCTCCTAAGAAAAGCAGAGAAGGAGAGTGACTAAGGTTCTGTTTTTACCACAAGGGACTATTGATGTTGCCACCTTGGAGAAAACTGTTAGTAAAGCCATACCTAAGGTCCAGGAGAGACTTGAGTAGGACTCAGCAGAGCCTGCCACTTTCTTGTGCTTATACCACAATCAGTATTTTTCTGACTGTCCCTACTGCTGTCAGAGTGATTTCTCCTAGTATTAGTATTATCTACTTGTGACCTCCACTGAACTCTAAAAGCAAGTAAATAAGCTTTATAACATTATTAGAATGAATATGTTGACACTGCAAGAAGGCTAGGGAATTCTTCCTTCAGTGTAGCCTAGAATCTTAACCCTCAGACCATATGGCATCTGTTTGTAACCGCTCAGGACAAATTTACAGCTGAAAGAGAAAACCAGATTGAGACAAAATCAAACCAAGCCAATTTGTCTTTGCCACTTAAGTAGTCTACTGCTACAATTTCAGCAGGTATCTGAGAGTCATGAAAGACATCTATTATATCACCTTGGAAAATCACAGTGGTAAATGTTTCATAAAAATACATGCCTAGGATTATGAAAAACCTTTTACTTTAAAAAACAGAGAAAATCAGCAGAAAGATATACACTTTAAGCATTTCCAGGCATCTTTAAGAATCACAAATTTGATTTTTAGATCAATGAACCATCATTACAGCTTCAAGGTCTCTTCAGGGTCCTAGCCTCTATAATTTGGCTATTTATCATATTTTCTAGATAGCTGCTTTACTATGATAAGATTAAAAATATGCACAATTTCAAAATACAATTGAGTTGAATTATAGGAGCATCTAATATGCAACACTTAAAACATGACATGATTATTTTGAAACAGCTGGTGGTCTAAAGCACAGGATAAGATTTTTTAAACTGCATTTAAGTTGCATGCACATTTGAGATTGGTAATTGTTTTAGAAACATTTATTCTAAACCATTGGTCCAGTGATAAATTCATCAAATAAATCATCACCAAAAGCTTAAGTGAATATCTACTATTTGAAAAGCTATTTTGCTAGCTAGTGGGTAAAGAAGAGGTATAGAGGCAATCTCTGAATTAAAGGGTATATAAAGCAAGTTGTAATTTAAATGTAAACTACCACCAAGCACTACTAAGAATGCTTAATAATGATGCTTAGCCACTGGGCCATACTGTGGATGTTTGAATTTTTTTACTTAAATTATTAGAAAAGAATGTGGAGTCAGACATTCCATTCAAAATGATGAAATTGAGGGCAACAGACTGAATGAGTACTTTACCCAAAATCTGGATCATAGAAGCAGCAGAGATAACATTAAGCAAATGAGTGAATAACACTACACACTAAAGGAGTAACATACCTAATTACAGAATCTAGATGTCCTAACTCAGCCTGTGGTCAAATGTTACAGACTTCCACTTTGGGTCTATAAAATTTAGTCACGTTTACTTGTTTCTTTTTATTTGAACTTTTTAATTTTGATATCACTGTAAGAGAAAATACAAGAGACTATGCATCCTTTTCCAATTTCCCTGAATAGTAACATTTTACAAAATAATATCACAGCATTACCACCAAGTACTGGCACTGAAAGTCAAGATACAGAACATTTCATCTTCACAGGAACTCTTCCACCAGCCTTCAACAGCCACGCCCTCCCTAACTCCTGGAAATAACCCAGTCCTCATTTCTCTGACTTTATCATTTCAGGAATGTCTTATAAATGGACTCAAAGCATATGTATCATTTTAGGATTGGAATACACACACACACAATATTCTAGAGACTGACATACACACATATATTTAAGAGGTTCATGGAAGCTGCTGCAGTTATCAACCAATTGTCCCTTTTCATTGTTGGCTAGGAAGCCACGGTCTATCTAGATCATGCTATTTAATCACTTACTCATTGTGGGAACATCTGAGCTGTTTCCAGTTTTTGGCTATTATGAACAATGTTGTTATAAATATTCATGCACAGGTTTTCATTTCTCTTATAAATGCTCAAGAGTACAATTTGGGTTATATGGTAGTTGCATGTTTAGTTTTTTTAAGAAACTATTCAACTGATTTCCAAAGTAGTTATACCATTTTATATTCCCAACAGCAATGCATGCATGAATAATCCTTTTTTTTTTTTTGGTGGTGTCACTATTCTGACAGATGTGTAATAATAGCTCATTATGGTGTTAAGCGGCATTTTCTTAATGGCTAATGATGCTGAACATCTTTCGCGGGCTTCTTTGCCACCTGTATATCATCTTTGCTGATCTGTCCTGTTCACTTGTCTGTTTTCTAAAGAGATTGTTTCTCTCTCTCTCTTTCTGTGTGTGTGTGTGTGTATAAAGCATTCTTTATACATTCTATATTCTATAAATTTTATGTACTCTACATACTAGCTCCTGTGGGATATGGTATGGCTCTCATACAAACCTTTGAGACTTAACTCAGTTTCTTGAATCCATGATTAATTTTTCTTTTTCCAAAATGGGGATGTTTACAGCCACTATATCTTTGAGTACCTTTTCAAATCCATCCTTTCTTCTTTCCTCATGTGATTCCAGTGACATGAATGTTGATTTTCTTGTTATAATACCCCAGATCCAAAAGGTTCCTATTTTTTCCCCTCAGTCTAACTTTTCTGTTTTCTGATTGGGTAATTTCTACTGCTCTGCCTTTTAGTTTACTAATTCTTTATACTTTCCATTCTACTGCTGTGCTCACTGAGTTTTTAATTGTGGTTAATGGATCTTTTAGTTCTATAGTTTACATTTCATACCTCTTTAGGCTTTCCATTTCTTTGCTGAAGCTTTCTACGATTTTTCATTTGTTTAATGTGGGTTTATAATTGTGCATTGTGGTATTTTTAGATGGCTGCTTTAAATTCCTCATCAGATAATTTTACCACCTCTGAACTTCAGTGTTTGAATTTATTTTCAGATTCTGTCAGATGCAGCCACAATGCGGAAACCCCACTTGTCAAATCAGACCTCACACCCTCACACTTGTCCTTGTGTGCGACCTTTAGCAGCTACTCATGGAAATGTCACTATTACTATAACTCAGCATGAGAGATGCAATCTCCATTATTATGGTGGCCTCAGGGTATACCCAAAGCTTCTGATCATTGGGATCTCTCCAAACTGGTGAACTCCCTATAAGAGTGAGAACACACTCTCCCCTAGATGTGCTTTGTGTTGGCACTGGAATCCAACACAATCCATTTTTCCCAGACTAAATCTTAAGCACTTCTCTACAAAGAAACTGAAAACCAGTCAAGGTACCAAGTGAGAGCCACGGCACCCATTGTATTCCTCACACATACTGCTCTCTCCTCCTACCATTGTTCGCAGTCAAAAGTTTTCCATTCTCTTCTAAACATAAAAAGACTCTAAGTATATCCAAATGCAAATATGTAACATAGGTGGTATCGTTCTTTAAATTATCTCTACTCACTCCTTTAATAAACTAGTCAAAATACTGCCAAACATCCATTATTAGTATATTCATTGTAATAGAGAATTCAAAGAGGTATATGACAAAATTTATAACATCAAAGACCTGATAATTTAATTTGAAAAACAATTCATACTTTCAAAGAAAATCAAAACAAAAAGTTGTATTATTATTAATATGTCAGAGTTTGGGGTTTTTGAAAAGAGAATCGCTCATTAGTGTCTTTCAAATGTCTCATAATTTTCAAAGAAAACATTAAAATATGAGGATCCAGACTCTAAAATCTTAAGTAACTTGTCCAATGTTACTTAACTAGTAAATGGTGATTTGGGAGCTCACTAAACTGAGTACTGAACCATGTTAAGGAATTTTTCATAAGATCAACATGTTAGCACAGACATATAAAACTTATGTGCATATTAACCTGAAGAATAGTGACATGAAGAAAAGTTAGCATAGTGACTGCTGCCACAATTTAACTGCAAAACAAGCAGCCTCTAGAAACCTCCACAGATAAGATCTGAGCCATTCACTTTATAGTGGTACATATTTTTTAAAAAGAAGAAAAGATCTATTTTTTTCTAACAAGATAAAATTCTGTTTACGCTTGCTTTAATGCTGAAAGCTCTTACTGCCTGGTAGTTCCTGACTCAATAATTAGTAAATGGTAAACAAGCGAAATTTTAAGTTGCCTAATAAAATTTCCTTATAGCAAGCATTAAAAGTACCAAAAGCTGTAACTAGTGAAAATGGATTTCAAATAGTAGTCTATAAGAAAAAAAAAGCCTTTGATGATTTGAAAGACATACATGAAAAGCATTCTAAAGGCAGGGACGATTGCCCATTTTGTTTACTATTATATTTCCTTTGCTTAGAACAATGTACAAAACATAATAAGAGTTCACTAGGCATTAGTTAGATGAATTCCAGAAAATTATTTCCTTTGTTAGCAACAGAACTCTGAAAAGTACATGCTGTCACATAATGATGTCTTAGGGCAACTTTCTTGAACCAAAAACTAACTTCTGAGTCCCTGATTTAACACTTTTTTTGAATCAACCAAAAAGATAGAAAACTCAGTAACAATTTTGACAGTTATGGTTTTGTCATTTATTGGGGGAAGCTGCTCCCAGTTAACCAAAACAAACATCCAAATCCATGTGAGACAGAACATTGAAACAATATGGGCGGAAATGAGGGCCTGATGATACACAGGTGTAAGTTCTCATAGAGTTCTGTTCACTTGCTCATTGAAAAACTCCAATTTTCAGATTTTTTTATTTAAGGAATAAGAATATAATCTCTTAAAATACATGTGTTGAGGCCCTCCCTGGTGGCGCAGTGGGTTAAAGCACAGCACTGAGAATCTAAAGCTGCTTCTGTATGAGTTGGATTCCCGCCTGCCCAGGAGGAGACCACATGGAGTAGCAGATCTCTCCTGACCCGCCCGCTGCTCCCCTCGACAGTGTACTTCGTCGATCTGCCTGTTCTGTTCCCCACTCTGTCTCTGGTGAAGCCTCTCGCCACCCCTGAGCCTCTGGCCTGTACCCCACTTCTGTATGCACAAGTAAATAAATCTTAAAAAAAAAAAATACATGTGTTGACTGGGGGGGGAGGGGAAGGAGAGATTATACTCAGTATAGTCGGACACACAGTATGCCTTTAATATTTGTAGAACACTTAATCAGTTCTGAAAATTTTCACCTTTTCTGCTTACCAACAGATTTATCAAGTATCTTGGGATGATTCCATTAAACTCTAACAGCTGACAATGAGACAGGGCTATTTTCACAGATAATTTACACCTGTGTAACTCTCACTCCACCCTGTCTGCTATATGCCGCTCCCTTTGATAGTGAACAGGCAAACACTTTCCTATTAATCTAATACTTAGAAGTAAAACTTCCCAAAGGTGTGATGAACTGTGTGCACCTATGGTGTAGCTAACAACATAAGCTGAAAACAAAACTCCATATCTAGCATTTGCTCAAATATAATCATTATGGAAAAAGTCTCAGGGCTGGTTTATTCTGAGCTGTAGATAAAAAAAATAGCCACAGATATGTCAACAGAGTGCTCATCGCTGAATCTGATGATTGTCTTCAGAAAAAAAAAAAACACTGTGTTTTCCCTATCTCCTACCCTAGTGAAGGACCTGGACAAAGACTCAGATAGGACATTATCAGTCTTCTCATATGTGGATCTAGTTCTTCACCTATTTTAAGCATCCTTGATATACAAAAAGCTGTGCAATCTCAAAGAGGAACCTCAAACAACTGCTAGTAGAGGGCATGATTTTTTTTTTAAGATTTATGTATTTATGGATACAGAACTGGGGTACAGGCCAGAGGTGCATGGGCAGCGAGAAGATTCACTAGAGACAGAGTGGGGAGCAGAACATGCAGACTGACGAAGTACACTGCTGAATGGAGCAGCAGGCAGGACAGGAGAGGTCTGCTGCGCCGTGTAGGTCACCTACGGGCCAGAATCGAACTCACACTGAAGTGGCTGCGGCCAGCTTGCAGTGCTGTGTCCTAACCCATTGCGCCAGCAGGGAGGGCCCAGATGACATGATTTCTAATTTCCCTTCCTCTTCTATCCTTGCTGGGGGGTCTGAATGGGAGCTACTGTAATAAGAATGGCTGATGTGTCTTTGCTATGTACCAGGCATTCCACTGAGCACTTAATAACCCAATGAGATGAGGGTTCTCACTTGTGAGCAATTTTATTAATTCTTAATATTTATTAATGAGGAAATTTAGGCATGGTGAAGCTTGATCACTATCTGTGGTCCACTACTAGGAAGTGCAGAGGTGAGCTTTCTTAATTCCAGGGATCAGCCCACAATTTCCATACTTTAACTCAATTCTGTTCTGCCAATTAGGACACCATATAAAGATTATCAAGGCAGGCTTAGGGACTATCCAATCCAATGTCTGGGCTGTTTTTTCAATGACCTTTAAAATAAAGCAAAAAAGAAGACTCAAAATAATCTCACATTATGTGATTCAACACAATTTCCCTAACTTTCCTCTATCTGCTTTCTAAGCATAAAAAATAAAAGTAGAAAGAAAAAGTGAGGAAAGGTTTAATTCAGTAAAATGGGGTTCCCCAATGAAAGCATAGAGACTGAAGCTTACCTAAAACTGACGTGAACACTGTATTCCTTGATTCCCCCAACCTCTTCTCTATAGTCACCTACAATGATGAACAGTTTTTTAAAAATTATCTCTACTGTCATTTCTACTTTTGTCATTTTGCTTTTCAGGCTTATTAAAAATAGCACTCATTAACATCAACAGGAATTTTTATCTACTATACATAAATAAGCATATCAATTTTAACAATCTTAACTCTGTGGCAATAAACTTCTAAAGTAAAATCAGACCCGTTTTAGTCATCCTGTCCCTTCTTTCTCCTACAATCGCAATTTAACTTTTGACTTTCTCTAATCCCTTTCTTAGCTGCCAGATCCAAGCTGCAGGCCTCAGAACATCCAGGTGTTTCTCCAGATGGGGACTGCACCTCTGAGCAGCCCTGCCAGCAGCCACCCACTCCAGCATCAGGGACACCCAGCAATGCCTCTCCTACTGCAGCCTTCTCTGCTTTTCTCTGTGCAGCTTGCCCTCTGGATGTTCTCAGGACAGAGTTCCCTTGTCCAGATTTTAGATCCTGCATTTTTCATGGCTTTTTTTTTTTTTGGTAAGATTTACTTATTTATTTATTCATACAGAACTACAGAACTAGGGTACAAGCCAGAGATGCAGGGGTGAAGAGAGTCTTCACCAAGACGGAGAGGGGAACAGAACAGGCAGATCAATAAGTACACTGCTGAGGGGAGCAGCAGGCAAGACAGGAGAGGTCTGCCATGCCATGTGGGTCACTTCCCAGACCAGGGATCAAACTCGCACTGAAGCGGCTGCAACCAGCTTGCAGTGCTGTGTCCTAACCCGTTGCGCCACCAGGGAGGGCCCTTTTGTGGATTTTTAAAGAATTTCTTTTTGTGTCTCCATTGAAAGTTCTGTTCTCTTCAGGATGCAGTATGAGTGCAAGGGAAAGACTAGCAACCCCATCTGGGCCCACTTTGTTACTGGATTCCTTCTACAGTAAATACAGAGACTATGGGTTGACCTGGAAACCCAAACTGTTTACTAATAATTGTTAGCAATTAGTCAAAATAGAGGGTAGTGAGAGTGATGTAAATCAAAGGCTACTTATAATAAGTAACGTGGGAGAGAGAATTATGACCTGTCCCTGAGATGAGAGAGTCAGTCACAGACTTAGTGGAAGAGTCTTGCCTTGTCAGGAAGACTGTACCTCAAGTGTTTAATGTTTAACCTTACATATTGAAGTATTGGTTCTACCTTGATAAAGCTGATAAGTGGGTGAAGGCTGCAATGATACTACATCTAGAGGAATGTATTTGACATCCATTGTTGATTCCCTTAATAGTCAAACTTTTAGAAGCACTGCATTTCCATGACTAAAAAGTTCATTTGTTTCTTTATTTATTCATCCAGAGTTCATTAGCAATGCCTAGAGAAAGTCACAGCACTAAGTGTTGTGGGAGCGATATAACCGTGTGTGATGGGGCTGGTATTCTCAACAGACAGACAGTGCCTATGAGAGACAGAGTCTTCATCTTGGTGTGGATCCCAGTACTACTGGCTGAAAAAAAAAACACTTGTCTAGTGCTTTTTGGACATTAAGATAAATACAAGTCACTTGATCTCTTTAAAATGCAGATTCTGATGCAGCAGTCTGATGGTGCCTTGGATTCCACATTTGGAATAAATAACCAGATGATGCAGAAGCTATTATTTCATGAGCCACACTTAACAAAACAAAGGTCAAATTTGGTCCATACCCAGTATATCTAAGTGCTTCAGTGCAGCTGGAGTCATTGTGCATCAATCCTTGCTATACCAATAGCCAGTCCCCAAAAGGGCAGCTTCATCATGTATTTACTTGAGAAATCCCCTAGAGAAGCCCCATCCCCACATCTGCAAACACCAGTGAGTTTGCCTTCAAAAGCTATCTACCTCTCCGAGCCTGTTCATTCGTCTAAAAGATAAGGCCAATAATGCGAGCTAAGGCGAGGGCAGTAGGAACCACGCCAGCCTCATGCCTACTCATAAGCTGGCACCCACATATGCGGGGCTCTACTCACCATATGATGCATTAAGGAAAATGGGTATTTCTTTTTCCATTTCATAATTAAACTTCATCTTTTCAAGTCATAAAAGCTGCATCATTAAGAAAGAAAGTAAAGCTCAGTAGGAATGTGTGTTTCATTTTTAAAGCACTGGTGAAGGACATGTTCCAGCATTAGCACTTGGTCAGCGCCTCCCGTCAGTAATTAAGGACCGTGAGCCATCAGCAGTGTGCATTTGCATTATGTAAGACAGACTGATTTCTGGAGGAAGTCAACTCCAATCTCTCCCCTGCTAATAAGAAATTGGGAGGCACGAAACTACCCCAGATGGTGCATGTTTGTAGTAATGAATGGAGGTATTTTAATGGTGTGAGTTAAGTTTTACTTTGTGTTTTTAATGAGGGACTCACTGCCTGTGACATTTTAATTGTAAACTAGATTACCCCATGTGGTCTTAAAGTATTTTATGTTAAACATAAAGCTTTGTAAACTCATACGGGTGACATTATTCATTGCCTGAAGCACAGGGTGATATAAAAATATTTTATAATAAGCTATGAATATATAATGTAACCCCAAAAGTTTAATAATAGTAACCTATATTCCATTTCACCAAATGATTCCTTCTTCCACCTGCATGAAACCATGTTCAGATGAGAAGATTCAAAGTCAGTGTCAAAGATAGCAATAGTTATTTTCCTAAAATTCTAAGTGAAAATAACTAAGCAGGAAGTGGGGAAGAGATTATTTAACACCCTTTTGATAGCATACATCACACCTAAATCTCTTTTACTGAAAAGTAACATTACTTTGGGGGTGACACATTAAATAAGACAATCTCAATCTCTTCAAGAACCATTCTAACTTTAAAATTCTCATCTCTCACTTGGTAGCATGTGTTCTTGCAAATGAAGATTTGGAAAAAGGAAGCATTTGCAAGAGATGATGAAAATATGACACCTTAAGATACACTAAGAGTCCCTAGTACTCTTTTCAAGGAAGGCAGAGTAGTTTCTAGATCAACTTCTGTCCTTAAATATGATTGCTAGACCTCGGGCAAGTCTATGAGTCCCTAGAAGTGTCTTTCCTTGTCTGCCAAAAGAAGAGTTTCCAAGGTCTGATGGATCACCTGTAAACAGTATCACCTACAGAGCTTCTTAAAAATCATGCTCCAGGGTCACACCTATGCCCATGGAATCAAGTTCCAAGGAGGTCATTTTTGCTCGATGAGTTTCTCAGGGGGTCCGTAAGCTCAGAAATTATGAAAACCACTAGGATCGATTAACTCCAATTTCAATATTTTGCTTTTCAATGCATACCCTTAGACAAATGCAAGTCCCAGCCTACTTCAACACTTCCTTACAAAAATGTACATTAGTCTCCATTTAGAGCTTGACATCCATCATCTATTGGGCAACTAAATCACAAGTTTACACCTGCAATGTCCTCTACATCTCTATCCTAGGGCATGTAAATAATAAAAGGGGAAGTATGTGGAAGAGGAGTTAGCAAGAGACTAGAAAACGACTAAGATAATGATCAATTTACAGTAAAAAATAAGTATACCTAAGCTAAGCTATTAGGTAAACCAGTAGTAATGGTTTTATAGTGGAAAACTGGATTATAGTGTGTCTAATATGACCCTATATTTAACAATGTCAAAATGCTATTTAGGGACATGTATATGTGCGATGTTTCTATAGATGCCTATGAGGTATGCATGTGCACTGATATTTATATAACACATAAGCATGGGAATAAAGGGTAGAAATTACTTTTCCTGAAAGGCCAGGTGTGAGAGGCACTTTGGATGGAATGAAAAAGAAAAGAGCATCAGGAAAATAGAAAAAAAGAATATGTTGTATATAACAATTATGCATTTATGTAAAATTAGAAATCTAAGTGTGTATATATAAATATATTTTAAAGTAAAATAGAATAAATTTGAATGTTAAAAATTTAAATAAGCCAGAGGTTATGCAAATAATGCAACAGTCAAACATGTTTAAAATATAACACATAAAACTGGCCATCTGCACTGTCCTTCTGAATACTGTGTCTCTATCTATTCTAATGAGTTATTTTCTAATTTAAAATCAAGAAACCTCAGGAGATCCCTGTTTAAAAAAAAAAAAGGAGCTTTGGCTCTGTTCAGGGCAGAGATTCAATAAAAAAAAATTCTATTTGGATTAAACTAGCCCTGCTAGAAATTATTTGCAAAATTCTGAGCAACCTTGTCCTCTCTTTGATCTTCATGCAATCATTAGTAAAATGAACAGATTAAAAATTAAGTTTTAAGATATTTTTTCATCTCTGCTCCTGATGTCTGCAAATTCTGCCTCTGTAGGAGTCTAAGTTAATTTTTTTCGATTTATTAAATTCAAGGCCAAAAAAAAAATTGGCCTTTTTAAAAAATTATAATTTAATGTTTCCAATAGTTATTTCTACAAGGGCCACTCCTGGCAACTTAAATTATACAGAAGAGAGTGAAAAGACAAATTCTTTCCTACCAGGAGAGGTGGAAATGGAGGGGAATCTTGTTGCTTTTTCTATAAAAATTAGACAAATAAAGAGAGCAGGAAAATCAAGAGGAGTAAAGAGAAGAGTGGAAGAGGGAGTAGAGAAAGGAAGGAGGAAAGGAGAGAACCCTAAGCAGCTGCAGGAAGAGGGGGCTTTTCAGCTAAGTGGGTGTCAGCTAAGTGGGTGTGTGGTTGGATCGAGCCTTCAGGAAAAGGCCACTGTCCCAGAGGAAAGAGCAGTTTTGTGTTCCTACCCTAGGCTATGTGTGGGGAACAGTCCCATCTGTTAGGAAGATGATGAAATGTGAGGCAAAGAAAATGAGTTCATGAACTTGGGATGTTAAAAAAAGAGAGAGACAAGCTCTTTCAATATCTCAGAACTGCCTAAAGCTTTCTTTCAGCCAAGTTTAATTTCCTTTGTCAAGTACAATTTGAAGATCTCATAGGACATCAGCAAGAGGGTGCAGTACGTTCTGTACAGTACTGTCCATTACGCAGCGCAGCGGGTGAACATATGAAGTAATGCTCCTAAAAGCTCAGATTCCTCTCTGTAATACTGGAATAATTCAGGTCTAAGCAAACCTGCAGAAGACATCATTAGTCATTCTTCTGCTTAATATAAAACAATAACCTTTCTGCACCAGAACTAAACACCACCACTTGAGCTTATAGATGTCAGCACTTCTGGGACACACCAAGTGACCTTAAGGATAGTTGCTACCTTACTTGGTTGTTAGGTCCCATTTCCCCAAACATAAGGTTCAGAGATGTGAAGTGACATGTTCAAGTCCCACAGCTGGTGGTTAGCTGTGTCAGGAGGGCTCTTTCCATTGCAATGATCTATTCAAACTGGTTTAAGCAAAAAAGGGATTATTAGTTAAGTTTAAGATTAAGACTAGCTTCTGACCTAATAGAGTCTCAAAAAATTTCACCAGGACCAAATTCTCTCCCAACCTCTTATTTCTTCATCTTCTGAGCCAGCTGCATTCTCAGTAGATTCTCTCCTAGAACTAGAGTTCTGCAGAGGTGACAAGCCCTATCCTTTTGGATTAAAGTCTAGTGAGAAGGAGCATCTGTTCTGTACCATAATTACCAGCAAAAATCCATTGTACCTCAAATGTCTGTGCAAATGAAAAGTTCTGCTTGAGCCCAATGTTCTGCTGGCAGCCAGAACTAGAAAGTAAACTGATCATGTGTCCAGCCCTCAGGTCAGGGGGTGCTGCACAGGTCAGATGAGAACAGAGAGGCACAAAGTCTCAAATAGCAGAGGTTGTGGAAGAAAGAAGGAAAAGAGATAACAAGAAGTTCAAGTGCCTGGACGCTGGCATTGCCTGAGACATAGAGTTGGCCTTCAGGATGCTGGTTTCTAGATCAACCCAGTCTTTTTCATTCCAGGTGTAGTTTATGGGGAGGGTAATGACGTATGATTTCTAAAATTTAATCGAGAATCAATGTTTGGTAATAATCCAGGAAACATAACTACACATATAATTTTAACACTGTGCAAAGGGATGTTGAAGGTAGACTAAAGGATTCTATCTTATGTTTGAAACTGCACTGCACTCAACTATTTACTGATCAACAAAAACCAGTTTCTAGTTAGACGATGCCCTCCATGAGAACTGTAGGAAGATAACTTTACATTCTCTCCTTCAAAACTCAGGCCAACTTAACAAAAAACCCAACTGTGAGGAGTATAAATAAAAAATATAAATATAAATTAATTTATAATTAATGCTAATTCTTGATAAACAGCTTTTGAAATCCTATCCTTCTCTCTCCTTTTGCCCTTTAAAAACACTTTATACAAGGGCCCTGGTGGGACACAGTTTGGGTTACTGCCTGAAATTGTGCTAATTTTAAATCTAAGACCCCAAGTAAATATTATAGTTCCATTTTGTCAATAGCTTTGTTATGTTTCCTCAGTCAACAAGACAAAGTCAAACATTGTCATGTTCATGACCTGAGATCTGCTTTGTGTTCTTAAGCTATGGCACCAAAAATAAGAGCAACAAAAGATAATTGGACTTCATCAAATTTAAAAACTTTTGCACATCTAAGAACACTTATCAGCATAGTGAAAAGGGAATCCAGATAGGAAAATATATAATATCCAATTTCCACAACTAACAAAAATACGAACAACCCAGTTTTAAAATGGGCAAAGGAAGTGAATATACATTTCTCCAAAGGAGATATATGAAAGGTCAGTAAGCACATGAAATGATGTTCAGCATCATTAGTGACTAGGAAAATTCTAATATAAGCCAAAAGATGATCATTTCACACCTTCCATTGGAACCATACAGCAAGTCCTCAAATAATGTCATTTTGTTCAGTGTTGCTTTGGTAAAATATTAATTAAAAAAAAAAAAAAAAGAGCTGATCCCGTGTGGGGATTGCTATCTACTTTTCCAGGCCTTTTGGTTTCCTCTCACTTTCCAGAGATGCCAGGCTCACCGGCTTGTCTAATAGCTCCTGCCAATGGTTAGGGCCCTTAGCTCTGGGGATAGGCTTCAGCAACTCTGAACTGGAACTGGAAGTAGGATTAAAATGGGTGAATATAAATTATGGTATAACATTAGAAATGTTTTAGGTGTTTATTTAGGAGTTTGGTGATGTTTTGTGTCAGAAACATGTCATAGGAACTAAACACTTGTTTATATCAATTAACATAATTATTTGGCTTTGTTATTGGTTGTTAAGTTTAAAGGTGCATTTTCCAATAGCCTGGCAATTCCATTCCTAGGTATGTACCCTAAGGAATTAAAAACAGGAAGTCAATCAAATACTTGAAAGCCAGTGTTTGGAGTATTATTCACAATAGGTGAACACAGCCCAGATGGTTCATCAACAGGTTAAGTGATAAACAAAGTGTAGTATATACATACAGTGGAGTATTATTTAACTTTTAAAAAATCATGTTCTGATACTGCTACAACACAGAAGAACCTGGTAAACATGCTTCATGAAGTTAATCAGACAAAAAAGGACAAATACTGCATGAATCTATTGACATGAAATATATATAATAGGTAAATTCTGTCTGGAGTAATGGAAGAGCCCTGGTGGCTCAGTGGGTTAAAGCACTGCACTAAGAAGCTTTAGCCACTTCCGCATGAGTTCAGTCCCAGCCTCCTAGAGAGGAGATCCACATGGCGCGGCAGACCTCTCCTGACCCGCCCCCTGCTCCCCCCTGCATTGTACTTCGTCGATCTGCCTGTTCTGCTCCCCACTCTGTCTCTGGTGGTTTCTCTCACCCTCTGCATCTCTGGCCTGTACCCTGGTTCTGTATGAATAAATAAATAAATCTTTTAAAAAAATAAAATAAATAAAAAAGTAAAGGTGATGGTTACACAACATTGTAAGTATAATCAATGCCACTGAATTGGATACTTTAAATTGTTAAACGGTAACTTTTATGTACAACACACACATATATGTGTTATATGTATGTATGTATATACACACACACACATATTACGACAATAAAAACAAAACACATAAGTCAAACCAACTGTTCAATGTGCATGCTCACATTCTATCTTATGCCTCAGAACTATCATCAGTTAGAAAGAAGGTTTTTGCTTTTACTTGAGTATGTTGCAAAACAAAATAATTGGGTCAAGTTAGTAAGGAAGCATAAAGAGTGCATGTCTGGTAGAAAACCAGTAGCATTTTACATTTTTGTTTCTTTCTTTCCCCTTCATTTCCCCTCATGCACTCAAAGCTCTTTCACAGCAGGGGAGCAATCACTATTTCCCATTCATGAAGAAAGTAAGTGCCACATGTCGAGATATTGTCATTGACATATTTGGCACAAATGCAGCTATCTATTGGGTTGAATATTGAAAACAGCTGAGCCTATGATTTATTAACTTCAAAAGAAATTCTTGTCACTTTCCAATGCCAAGCCAGAAGTGTTATTTATCCAGGAGCAAGAGTCTGTTTCACACAGCTGTACATCTATACCAGCCCCCTTTGCATTAATGTATCTTGGTTCTTTTTACCTTGGAATTCTTTTCAGTCACTTATTGATTCATTCCTAACAATCATGGAGCACCTCTCCATATGTACAAGACACAAAGGTGATACCAGAGTCAAAAACATAGGCTGGTGAAGACTTTCCAATCAAGCAGAAACTGACCAATAACTATAGTTGCCTAAACAACTTCTCTGACCCCACACACCGCCCCTGAAGAGGGGGCCGCCTCACTTATCCAGCACTCCAGGTATCCCTACCTCCTACTGGCACTCAAAGAGGCTGACAATTTCTATGAAAACTATCCTTGAGTAAGACTTATTTTCTCAGTCTGATGTTCCTCTTACAACTTAAAACATGGCCTAAGTCATTCTCTGTCCTAATAAAGCTGACCAGAGTCTGCATTCTGATGTTTCTGCTGAGGCCCCATCATATTTGTTATTTTCAAGTGTATACATCAGATGGTTTGTTTCTTGAAGTCAAATACTCTGGGGGCATTCCTCTCTCTTATAAACCCTAATATTTGAGCTCTTAAAATATCCAGCTTAAAACTTACTTTTGGTTTGTTAACACTTGTTTTCCAAGTAGCAGTAATATATAACTGCACCTAGTCAGAGATTTAAATAGGTGGGTGATCTCCTTCCAGAGAACATAAGGCCTGAGAGACGCAGGTATCTACTCCTACTCCTACATCAAGGTCTAGATCTGATCTCCCAAGAAGGCAGTTCCAGCCATAAGGAAGGGTTCTTTAGCATGAGGAAACCTATAAGACCAGAAACCACAAAGCTCCTCTGGAAAAGGGACACACTCTCACTAATTTAGAATAGGACACAATTTGACTCCAATATAGAGAAACCGGAAAGAAAGCAACTAGTATCCTAAGTCCTGAAGCTTCAGCATCCTGGACAGGCAGCTGTGACAACCTAGAAGACCTCAGAGTACAGAACCTTTCCAAAGAGATCACAGGAATGCCAAGCCATCAGCCAAGCCACTGCTCCTATTCTTCCCAACCAATAGAAATCCATTGTGTCCAGTGACCAGGTGGTCAAAATCCAGGGGGAGAATCACCATTGGCTAAGTGAATCCTGGTAATTTCATAGCCCCTTTGAAAGAGACGGTGATAGGAGTGGATGTTCCTAGCACCTAGTTCCTGCCTAAGGCAAGTTCGTAGAAGCTTCTGAAAAGTTGCTTTTTTTTTTTTTTTAACTTTTCAAACGAGGGAAAAACATACAGAAGATGTTCTCTCCTCCCACTTACTGTTTTTGCGCAATTTCTATTGTAAAAGGGAAGAAAACAGGAAAGTAAAGAAGAGGCAAAGACTAGGGAGAGAGGAGGTGAAGCAGAAATCTGTGTGGAGCCAGATTCCAACAGTCCCCATGATCTGGGTGGTCAGGCCACTCTTTCTCTCTGTTGTAGAATCAAGAGGGCAAACGTCTCCCCCTGCCAGTTCACAATGAGCATAAGGACAGGATCTGAGTAAGGGCATTTGTTCAGCCAGGACTAAGGCATGTGCAAATGGAAAGTATTATCATCGCAATGTCTTGCTTACAGGAGGGGTCCTTGTTAGCAATGGGAAGCACTCTCTTGCCTTGCCATAAAACAATAAATGGTTCAGAAATGAGCCATAAACTTCTTCTAAATGTACTATCCCTAACATCAGAACCAAAGACTGCTCCACATTAAGAAGGCAGCAAATTTAAAGTAGATATGAGGACATCATTTTCTGTGCAATACGTAATTAGCCTCTAGAAACTGCTACTACCATGGGGCACTGACCTCAGAATCCTAGATGCCTCTAGAATAGCTACTGCAGTCTCTGTGCAGAGTTCACAAGGCACACAGGGTCCTTCCCAGAGTTTGCAATCCATTCTAATTGCTCAAAGACTGTGACAAGAAAGGACAGCCCACAGTGGCAAGATGGGCAATTGACCTCTAATTAATCAAGAGGCTACTGCTTATGGCCAGAGCTGTGCTACAGCATGGAGAGAAATGGCCTCTCCATGGTCTTGTCAATGACTCGACTGAGGTGGCTCTTTATGTATATAGTTGAGAACCGTATTGAGACAAATGCAAACTCAAGCTGCCAATGACGAATAGGGAATCTTGGCAGAGGACTCGATAGCCTCCTATTCAGTAACTGCTCAGTCACTGTGTTTAATCTTAGAGTCTAGCCTGGCCCCGCACGGACAAAGTGCATCCCTCACATGAGAGGACATGACTTACAGCCACTCACAGGAATGGCACTGGAAGCACAAAGCACAAGTTTAACTCCACCTGCGCAGTCACTGGAACAGGCCTTTGGAAATGACTTTAGCAGACATATCACTGGACAGTCTTCTGTGATATAAGATGTTCCATGTCTAATCTGCCTTACTTCCTTGGATTCTGGACACTGTTTCTTAGAAGATATAATTATATTCATTAGAATATACAAGATGTAAAACCAGCTGGAAAAATCTCTTCAAATATTTCAAAAAAAAAAAAACTAATTATATCACAGAAGCGAAAACATGGCAATTAAAATGACCATTATGTAGCAGGCTTCCTATAATTATTGTTATTCATTTTGGCAACTGGGAGTTTGAGGATTTGAATTTTATTTTCCAAGCCATAAGTGTGAGAAAAGTAATTTATTTACTTGATTGTTGATCACCGGAAATTAAAATACCCATTTCCTTAGACTTTTATTAAAAGACTATCATTTCTCTTTATTCTCATCATTGATTATAAGGAATCGTTTTCCTGTCTGTTCTTCTCAGGCCTTGTTGACAGCACACTTCCTGCTCTGCCCCAGTCACAGAACACAAGTTTTCTCTCCAAATAGTCCTTTTACTTTGAGCAGGAAAAAATTAACTCTAAAGAAATTACCTGAATCCATCTGGATAACTTGATAAATTCTCCAGCACTGATTGCCACAATATTTACCAATTTATTGCTAAGTGTATGTCTAAACTGTGATTTTATCTAACCACCACTATGTAATAGTGTCATATCCAAGATGTAAGGATGTAACGTCATACATGAAAATCATTGTCTTAAATAAAATGGTAGAAAAGAGGGACAAGGAATTTTTATAAGATGAAGACCATGGAAGAAGGATGATGAAAAATCAGAAGAGTTATAGGTATTCAATGCTGATATACATCAGGAATCTGTTAGATTCCTCCCCCACTGACTTCCTTGAAGACATTTTTTAAAGATTTATTTATTTATGCATACAAGAAGTGGAATATAGACCAGAGGGGCAGGGGCATGAGAGGATTTACCAGGGACACAGTGGGGAGTAGAGCAGACAGATCTACTGAAATCCACTGCTGAGGGGAGCAGTGGGGGAAGAAAGGAGAGGTCTGCTGTACCATGTGGCCAGGGATCAGATTCTTGAAAGGAGAGATCTACTGTGCTGGCCAGGGATCAAATTCTTTCTGTAAATTTTTAAATGGCTGTCCATAGCTTCACAGTGCTGTGACTTAACCCTCTGAGCCACCAGGGAGGTCCTCCTTGACGATTTTCTGGTTTTGATGGTTTATGCATAGCACACAGGGGTGTGTTTTTAGCTTATTTTGTTTGATGTTCTCCAAGCATCCTAGACTTGTAGCTGATGTGCGTCATTAAATTTAGAAAACTCTCAGCTGTTACCACTTCAAATTCTTCTGCCATGTTCTCTCTCTTTCTTGATGCCATTACTGCACCTGCTATAACTTTGGAAACTGCCTCACAGATTCTTGCAGGTGTTTTATTTTTTTTTCCTCTTTGCATTTCAGTTTGAAACCTGTCTCCTACTGACCTAGCCTCCAATGCACTAACTTTTACACTCAGCAGTGCCAATTCTGTTGGTGAGTCCAGAGCAGCATCTTCATTTCTGTTATTGTATTTGTGATTCCCAGTATTTCCTTTTGATTCATTCCTATAGTTTCCATGTCTATGCTTGAATTTCCCATCTGTGTTAGCATATTGTCTATTTTTTTTTCATTAGAGTCCTAAACATATTAATTATCACCATTATCAATTTCCTGTTTGATAGTTCCAGCATCTGTGGCATAGCTGTGTCTGATTCTGGAGATTACTCTCTCTTCAGGCTCTGTATTTTTCTTTCCTTTATGGCTTAGAATGTAGTTTTTTGTTGAAAGCTGGATATGTAACATAAGAGAAAGAACAGAAGATTTAAAAACTCGGTGTAAGGATTTGCAGTGGACTATGTTACAGGCTTGCTGTGGCTCTAAGCACCAGAGGCTTCATACTCTTAACTTTGGGGTTTCTGTGTTGCACCTACTAGCACCATGCTATAGCCTCTGCTGTGATTTTTGTAGGGTAAGAAGGCAGGGATCATTTTCTAATTATCTAATTATGACTCCAGCTTTTAGCCTGGACCTCAGGGAGAGGCTTTCTCGCCTGTTTCTGTTCCTTGTCCAAGTTACACCTTTTTCCCCTACTCTATAGACCCCTTCCCTGGCTCACATTTTCTGTCCCCTGTTGACTGTATTTCTTGTTTCCCCTTTTAGATGAGACAAGCAGGATAATGGAGGGATCCCTATCACTTGCTGGAGTACATTTAAGGGATGTATTCTGACAAAGTCCTTTCCCCTGAAGAAAACCATGATGTTCTGGAGAAGTCTCGGTGCATATTTCAGAACGGTTATAACCCTCCCTTTTCGGGTCATAATCATTTACAAGACAGCCCCTGGAGCATCTTACTCCCAAGTTAAATCTATATTCAGTCTGCAGCAATTTTCCCAAATTACCATCCAAGTGTTCCTCCCAGTTTACAGCTTAGAAACTTGTGCTCCACGTAAACATCTGTTGCTGTATCTCTCTGGATGCTGCTGTCTCTAGAGATTTCAGGGCAGTTCTCCAATGGGTTCAACCAGATGTGTTGCAATTTATCTAGCTTTCCTTTTAAGTAAATTCCAAGATTTTTACACTTAGGACTTGGAAGTGGAATAAATCATCTTTGTGGATCAGGACAATTCAGTGAGGAAACTAATCAAGAATCAATTAAAGTTTGATGAATCATGTACAAAGTCTAAAATACCAAGATCCTTTTAGAAATTTCATTATTCATTTTATGCACTTATATCCTATTTATAAGTAACATAAGAGTGATGTTTCCATATTTTCTTTCCACTTACACCCATAACTTGATCAAAACACTAGTCTTCCTTTGCAGAAATAAATACTCAAATTGAAGTTTACAATTAAAGGTTCAGAAAAATCTTGCATTGAAAATGACATGCTCAGTTTTATTTACCAATGTTTCCAAGATTTATTTCCTTCCTTTACTGTTAAAATCTGTGATATTCAACAGTATGGTAGACTCCAGCGCTAGGGAGGATGCTACCTTCCTGGCAAAGGGAAGTATGCAGGATCATACTTGATCAGGAGCAATAATTCTGGATCACCTGGGTTGGCTCAATATAATCCCAATGATCCCTGATGAAGATAGGGAAGTCCAAAACAGAAAGTATTACAAAGAGGGCAGAGAGACTGGAAATGCTGTGCTTTAAAGATGGAGGAAATATGGGAAAAGGCAAGAATCACAGTCTCTCCGGAAGCCACTGAAAGAACCAGTTCTTCTGACACCTTAATTTCTTTTTAGCACAGTGACACTGATTTTGGACTTCTGACTTTAATATCTATAAGGCAATAATTTTGAGTTCTTTGAAGCCACTAAGTATTTGATAATGTGGTCCAGCAGGATTCAGAAACTAATCCCATTATGCTCATCTTCAAACAGACTCTGAAAGTGCTACACTGTAGACAAAGCATAGTGCTAGGCACTTTGAAGGCTACAGACACAGACAGACTTGTCATCACCCTGCAACCTAGTGGAATAAGAAGCATAAATAACTTATGCAAGACTAAATATGGAAAACCAACCCACTCTAAAAACATACCATTCTTAAGGGGTCGAAAATGAGGAATAAGTTAATTTTACTAGATAAAGTGGAGAAATTTAATAAATATATATTTCAAATTAGCTGTGGACAGGCACGGTACCATGCAGAGCAGTTGCAGAAATGATGAAGAGATGTTTCATGATTCTGCTTCAGTGAAACTCTTTTGCATAAGAGCCAAGTCAACCAAAACAAGACCAGTGGCAGTCTCTGTCCCGTGAGAAAAGCTTTATTAGTTTTGTATAGTTGAAAGTATCTAAATCATTGAATGAGAAAATGAAAAGAGAAGCTACTCATTTCTCTAGTCAAAAACATTAACTTCTAAGCATATCAGCAATATGAAAATAGAAGTGGCATTTTAATCTTTCATCTCATTAATAAATTCTTCATTGGCTCTGTCTAATTTCACCCTCAAAATATGTAGACAAAAATGAGAAAGACTGGCCCTCCCTGGTGGCGCAGCGGGTTAAAGCACAGCACTAAGAAGCCAAAGCCACTTCCTCATGAGTTCGATTCCCGCCTGCCCCGGAGGTGACCACATGGCGTGGCAGACCTCTCCTGACCCGCCCGCTGCTCCCCTCAGCAGTGTACTTCGTTGATCTGCCTGTTCTGCTCCCCACTCTGTCTCTGGTGAAGCCTCTCACCGCCCCTGAGCCTCTGGCCTGTACCCCAGTTCTGTATGTACAAATAAATAAATCTTTAAAAAAAAAAATGAAAAAGACTATCATTTCTCACCCCATTTTAGAAATGGAGAAACTGACACTATGAATTTCCACATCAACCCTACTACCTCCTCTGCGTATCCAATCTTGGCTGATAGTCAGGTGATAACTGGTAAAGTTTGGGAGCAATACTGTGGCATGATTAAAGCGGTGAATCTCATTGTCCTTTTCACATCAAAACTTGTCCTCCTCAATCACCAAACGTGACAAAGAGAGATTAGCTCCCTTCTTTTAGGAGTTGCTTTCTTATTACAGAAAGGCAAGTACAGGAAGCTCAGTACATCACAGAAGATTGAAGTTACAGTTTTATGTTAGAAACACTAGTATTTCCAGGATGAAAAATTAGAAGCGAAAAATGAAACACTTAACTCCCCTACATTCCCCCAAAAGGCAAGCATACATGTGCATTATCATTTAAAATATCTCACTGGTGCCCTGCCTGGTAGCTCCAGAGGTTAAAGCTCAGCACTAAGAAATCAGTAGCAGCCACTGTAGCATGAGTTGGATTCCTGGGCAGGGAGCTGACCCACATGGCACTGCAGATCTCTCCTGTCTCATCTGCTGCTCCCCTCAGCAGTGTATTTCAGTCAATTTGCCTGTTCTGCTCCCCACACTATCCTGGTGAATCCCTCTCACCCCCTGCACCTCTGGCCTGTACCCCAGTTCTGTATGCATAAATAAATAAATCTTAAAAAAAAAAAAAAGGAAAAATCTCATTGGTGTATGGCAGTTACAAAGTCTATAAGCTCAACCTTGCTTGGAGGTTCTATAAACACCAGGACTCAAAAAAATGGGAGACCAAATGTATAAATACTTCTTAACTAATATTGCTCATTTTATCCCTAAATTATAAGTTCTAATATAACTTTTGTAATCCAGATAAAAGAACAAAAGTCATTATTTAAGTGATTATTTAAGTCATAAACCTTGAGAAATGGCTACCAGAAGCAGTTAATGACCTAGCTTCTCAGCTAATGGAGGTTAACACTCTAATAAACCATTTGTTAAATTCAGCAGTTGACTGATTGCAAGAGAATTACGGCTATTATAACTCTTTTATGAGTGATGGGGGGACACAGTTAGATGGAGACAGCAAAGTACACCAAAAGGTGACAATTGCTACTTATCACTGAAAGGTTCCCCTGGCAATGAATGAAAAAGGGAGAAGATCCCCCATGATATAAGTATATAGTGAATAACACAATGGGAAATGTTGGCATAAAAGTAAAAACTCCGGCATTCAAAAACTCAAGGCATTCAAATGTACCCTTACTATAAAAGGACATTGCCTACTCTGAAGAAAACTTGGACTGACTCAAATACTGAGCAAGGAGAGAACTTTTGTCTTCACAAGGATATGTCTTTCCAAATACAATTAAAAAACTTCTCAAAAAATGTGTATTTTTAAGGATTGAAAATCGGAATCATATGTTTCTTATAATCAGTGAGATTTTTTAAAAATAAGAACATTTCTAAAGAAAGAGAGTAGGTATTATCTTTCTAAATCAGAAAGGCAAGAAGATGTATATAGTTCTGGTTAGGAAGATTAGATCAGGCCCTCCCTGGTGGCACTATGGGTTAGGACGCAGCACTCTGCAACAATGTACTTCATTGATCTGCCTGTTCTGCTCCCCACTCTGTCTCTGGGAATCCTCTCACCACCCCTGCACCTCTGACCTGTACCCCAACTCTGTATGCATAAATAAATAAATCTTCTTTTAAAAAAAAAAAGAAAATTAGATTAGACTAGCTAGACAGAATGATTTAAATAATTTATAGAAGAACTGGACTATAGGCCAGACATGCAGGGGGTGAGAAGATTCACCAGAGACAGAATAGGGAACAGAACAGGCAGATCCACTGATATACACAGCTGAGGGGAGCAGCGGGAGAGAGAGGAGAGATCTGCTGCTCCATTTCGTCACCTCCCTGGTCAAGGGCGGAACTCAGACCTTAGGAGCGATAACACTAGGACTTAAACTGTAGGGCACCAGAGAATCCTATAGGAATATATTTAATGATTTTAGGAGGAGGAATAAAAATAAATGGTTTAAATCAGCTAGATTTTTATTCCTCACTGTATAAAAACACTCAGATCTAAGCAGTCCATACTAGAGGATGACTTCAGCTACCTAAAGTCATCAGAAGCACAAATTATTTCTCAAACACATCCCAAACACATTAGGTTGTGGTTTCTTCTTTGCAGTGATGATTATAAGAACTCTACCCACAAAATTGGTGTTCTAGACCACAACATAAAGAAAGAGAAGAGCAAATACCCATGCCTGTGTGTAGTAGAGAATTAATCTTACCCAAAGAGAAGTGCAGCTGTGTGCTCAGCTATCGGGATCTAATCTCTAGGATACTGGGTTCTTAATATACCAGGATTATCTTGGCTTGCTGGGGAACTTGGCCACTGGACAGTCTAACAATGTGGCTCATGACCCATCATCATAAGTTGGAACAAAGCATCAGTTCCAACCTTTAGAGGAATGGGAGGCTACAGGGGTTAGCTCCATCTCCAGGAAAGGCAAAAGACTCCAGGTCAGCCAAATGCACAGCATGTGACTGTGCCCAGGAAAAACTCTGGACACCATGACTTAAGGAAGCTTCCCTGGTCAGCAGCTTCATAAGTGCTGTCACACAGCCCAGCTAGGAGTTTACACCGTCCACGATTCCATGGGGAAATGACACCAAAAATCTGCATTTGGATCCCAACTGGATTCTGCTTCATTTATCTCTTTCCTTGGTTTATTTTCCCTGCAATTAACCATAACCTTAAGTGGGTAGCTATACTCTATGTGATCTTCAAGTTTAAAGCTGAGGGTGTTTGGGAGCTCCCTGAATTTGCAATAGGTGTCAAGTGTCTTGTGAGGGGCCAGAACTCAGTCATATGGATGCACCTACTGGAAAAGGAGAATGGAAATGGAGACTTTTGGTTGTATCTATTTCTATCTGTAGTAAGTCAAAGTCCTGTGACTTATAAGCAGAAGGATAATAGGCCCACACGTTGCAATACATACCCTTTGTAAAAATAGGCAGCAAAAATACAGTCAGAAAACAAAGTCTTCATTCTTATATACTACACAATGAGCAAAGCTGGTAATCTTGATGTCTTAATGAAAATCAAAAATTTTCTATTTAAGTAAAAATAACTTTTCCAAGTGAGCATACTTTGCTTTTATTTTATACCAGTCACATTATTCCTGATGTGTTCAGAAAACTGAAGCAACGTGGTCGCAGCTAACATGTCAATTGTGCAGTATTTATTGTCTAATAGACGTCAAACTAATCTATCATAGAGGTTTCACTTCTTTTTCATAGATAGGAAACTGTAAGACGAAGATGCTAATGGGTAGCCTATGGGGATCGGTTGAGGGCCTTCTGTTCTTTTAAAGCACGGACTTTCCACAGAGATGCCAAGTCACGCCTTTGCTGAAGGTCAGCTGGATTCAATTTGACTGAATAACGACTTCCCTCTACCCTGTGGTCTGGACTGATACCAGCAGAAGTCCCCTTTGTTTCCCAAGGAAAGAAAGGCTGGGCCCTAGGTGAATTGTGGCAGTAAACTCTCAGAAGACTGTGTTTGCCCTCTCGGTCTCCTTTCACCTACTTTATTTCTGCCTTATAAATTTAAAGCAGTGGGTTGTTCTCTTTCAAACAAAGTTTCTTTGTGGCCAATAATACATTTCCAAAGCTGCCATGACTTCTCTGATCACCAATCCCTTCACACGGTCACCTCTATTGACTCACAATGATGTGGTTTTAAGTCTGCCCCTGGGCTTCTGCATCAGTCTCTAGCACAGCTGTCCCTACACGTACATCTTTTGAAAATTGTAACCAGCAACCAATTTGTAGTGGGTGTGGCTTTCACTCCACAGGCTTATATGAAAAAAATGTAACTGTCTACATATGAATAGAACCAAATGGAATTTATTTTGTTTTATTTATACTTCTTATAGTATCATATTATATTACAGTCAACATTCTGCAGAATTTTGGAAACAACCCACCCAACTACTTTTTCCAGAGATGTCACTGATTAGTGGTTCCTGTGGGTCAGGAGAGGCATCAAAAGATGAGCTCCTCTTCCTCTGTGTGGTCATATATCCACACCATATCTAGACATCCTCATCTGTCCCCCTGGCTTTTGGTCATTCCTTGGTGTGGACCACTGCTGGCCATGAGCTCAGGTCAGCTCTTCTTAGCCATATTTGAGTCCTCTTAAGGGCCTCTAGGGATGACCTCCCAGCTTCTGATCCAAAGTGAGGCCCTAAGAAACTGCATGATATTGCCTGAGCCTGTTGCCCAAGATATTCAGTGGAGTCGCTTCTCCAACAAGCTGAGCAATGGGAACCCCAAAGTGTTGCAGCTTCCATGGACTCCACCTGACAAAGGACACACACTTACCAAACCTATCAAATCAATCTATTTTTCCCCCATTTCTTCCCAGCCTTCCTTGGAGAAAGTCCAGAAGAGACAGGCCCCACCAAGGTGGAAGCTTTCCATTTCCTCTGGGAAGTCCCAGTCTCAAGATCCAAGAGGGCCAGATGGGAGTGACCCCATAATTTTATGCTTTCAATAGTTCTAAAATCTATACCTATAAAATGTAAATGCCATTACTATTCCTCCCTGTATGCACATTTTCTGGGTTATGACTATTACAGACTGACATGACACAGGGCCACAGGGTGTGGCCCTCAGGCCAGTGGCATTAACTTCATCTGGAAACTTGCTAAACTACATTTTCAGGCCAAATCTCAGAGTCAGAAATTACGACTGACATCAAGCAATCTTGACTCAAGGAATGAGCTCTCTAGATGATTCTGACACGTGCTCTAGGTTGACAGACATAGGACAAAGTTAACATCTAAAGTCAGACTGCTTAGGTCTTATAAACTGTGAGACCCCTAGGCAAATGGCTTAATATTTCTGTGCCTCCACCAGTTACTACTTCTCTAAAATTTAAAATACTTATATTTACCTCCTATTGAGGCTTTTCTAATGATAACAGGGGTAATAAATGTGAAATACATCTGATATACAGTACTATAAAAATAGGTGTTACTTTTGTATTTTATCTTTGACTGACACTCAAACTGCAAGACAGGCTGGAACAGAAAATGCCAGGGAACAAGGCAGCAATTATTATTTCAAATATATCAGCCCACAAAATTTAAAGGAAATAAAATTGCTTTACTTTAATTCTTTTAAATTCATTCTATAAGTTACATTTACATTAGCTGACTTTCTTACTTTTTATTTCAAGTTAAAGATTTCACTGAATAAAAAAAAGAATTTTCTAAAATGAATCACTCAGTACTTTTACCAAAAGAAAGGAATTATGTTGGAAACAATTTTATATATTGTCAAGCCCCATTGCATCCCCTTACAGTGCTGACCAGACATTTATTGATGAGTTTTGCAGATTCAGATATGGCATGAAAGAATCATAAAAATGGAGTTTAAAAATGTAAATCCTATTGACCTGACCACATACAGAACTGAGCTTCCCATTGAATAAATTACCTGTTGAAACTGTTTTCTCATTCACATGAGTTAAATGTAACCGTTCGAAGAAACCCATGTCCCATTTAATAATTTGGGTAATTTACTAAATATTACACATTTATCTAGTTTGCACAAAACACTGCCTCCTCTGATTCAGCAGAATACCTCTTTAAAAAAGAGGTTAGTCCCAGATCTAGACCCTAAAACTCCCCATGACTCTGTGAAACTATCAGCTATGTAGTGGGTAAAGCATGTATTTTTCAGAAGAGAGGATGATCCTGGTGTCAACTCTCTCCCCAGAGTTTTTCCACAAGAAAGAAGATGATTCATTTTTGAAATTCAAGGACAAGACACATCAGCTGGAAACCTCTGCCTTTCCTACTTTTTGCGGGAGTACTCAAGGAGGTATGTAACAGATAAGACATGAAAGAATTAGCTGGCTCCATCTTCTACATCCTCCAGCCATCTGCTTCTCAGTGGCTAGTTTTCCTTACAAAATTCACAGGGATGAATATCCTAGAATCAAACATTTATTGAAAACAGAAATATAAGTTAGAAATAACAGGTAAGCTTTCCATGTAACATGAACTACTGGGGCATTTTAATCTATCCCTTTTTGGGCTAATCTTTTAAGCTTGATATTGCTTCTACCTGGCATCAGGGAAACACAGCAATAAAATTTAAAAATGAGGTTAAATAAAATCACAGTACTTTGAAATTGGAGAGCTCCCCACTGATAAATCATCTCATCCAACTCTTTCACAGACAAGAAAACTCCAGACCACATTGGTATCTTACCTGCCTGCTTCAACCTGTTTTAAAACACTGTGGATTTACAAACACAAGGATTTAAACTTACTGATCTTATTAACCTTTTCATAAGTAAGAATATACATCTTCATTTTCTAGGGACTCTCCTAGTCACTGGGAGTTCGGAAACTATGATCCTTCTTTTATTTACCACAAGGGTTGCCATGTAATAAAGACACACCTCATATTGTAATCTGAGGTACTGGCCTAGCCTTCTGGAATGGAATGGCAGGGAGTCCTGTGGAAAGACAGGAGACAACAAGACCATAAAAGATATGGCAGTGAAATGTATCATGTAGTTTAACCACAGCAGGGGTTGGTTTAAGAATATCACAATGTTGAGTCTCCCCTACATTATTCCATACAAGCAGTATCTTAACCCTGTGAGGTAGGCCCATTCCACTATTACAACACGAAGAACTGGAAGCAACAAGAGGCTAGTGAGTTCCGCAAAGTGCAGTAGACAAATGGCAATTTAGGATATGGAGTACTCGTCGCTCTTGTAGAAGACAAATCTGGCTCAGCACAAAGCAAGCCCTGGTCTTTCTCTTGACCCACAGCTGAAGGAGGAATGCTTAACTACAGTTCCCTTTAGCTTTTTAGAGATTTATGAGAACATTGTTTTATTTCTTGGATTTAAATTGCTCAATTCTTTTTACTTCAACTTATTTCTGTTTAAGTCATGAGTTGTAACCTAATCATTTCCTTGTTCTCTGGCTCTTCCTCTCTCCCTCCATTATCTCTCAGTGGAACCAATTTCTCTCTTGGTGACCATTATTGTTTTTCTAAGGCCTTAGGCAAATAGACAAGGCATCCCCTGCTCAGGCTAATTACCAGAATAGACACAAAAAGGGGAGAGGGGAAGAGGGGGGATATGTTCAGTGTAATTACAAACAATAGCGCAAGGCTTCCTGTATCACTTAATGCTAAAATGCATCCCTTCAAATTAATTAGTTTTGGGGGTACTGCTAATAAATCCTAATATTTCTCAAAGAGAAATGGTCTGCAATTTAATTTATATTAAGCTATTACGGAAGTTTATGCTAATTAAATCTGGGCTTCAATAGCAATTAATCCCAGGAACAATCTTAAAATGTAAATAATGTAATAAAGTAAAAAACTCTGCATGCCAACCGCCCCCCCAGCAACAGGCAGCATTGGCTGACGGGGGAGGGGGGTTCCCTGAATTCTTGTGCTGAGAGCAAAAGGAGAAACTTTGTTGTCCTCTCAGAACACTTGTTCTTGAACAAGCTTAGCTATACTGTGCATGCATTTCCTTCAGAAAGTGGTTCCTCCGTTGCAAATGTCGAAGGCTAGCTCTGGAGGTGTCTTCTTTGAAAAAATGACTTTTCAAGGCTGCCCTGGGAAGAAAATGAACTAAAGGGTGCAGGCACAAGGCACTCTCCAAGGACACACCAAGCCCAGAGGCAGGTCCCTGCATAGCTATGAGGCTCTCCTCCATAAGTCACGTTGTCTCTGGTCTTCAGGCAGGTGCACACTGGGGTGTGATTCCCCCTAATCCCCATTAGCAAATGCCCAACCCAAAGGGAACAAGATAAGCCAATTATCTACAGCATATCTCTGCAGGCTGTTTTCCAAAACGGACTGTCTAGATTGTACAGTTTATTTTTTAAAGTTTTGCAAAGTCTTCCAAGTAAAACTTCATGAAGTCCAAGAAAAGGCTAAATTTAAAAAGACTCCTTTTGGAACAAGATATGTACCTGCCAACATAATTACCCTTTGCACACCAGCTTTGGATCACTTCAGCATGCCAAAAGCTGAAAGTCACACTCCAGGGCTGCTTTGGTAATAGTGTTCTGCTCAGACACAGTATCCCCAGAATGGTGGGAACTGCCATTAGCCAAATCCTCTCTGGGCTGAAATGTCCTCCTTGACAGCTCCACCCTCCCTTGGCTCCTTCTGCTCTCCACTGGATAATGTCTAGAATTCCCTGTCCACTTTGCAGTGCTGCAAGACGGCCTGAAGATCCCTGTTGGGGGGGGGGGGTCCTCAGTGCCACCACTACTACTATGCTTGAAGGATAAGACTATTATCCTTGAAGAGTAAGTGAAGTAAATTCCCAATCTTTCCTCGTGTTTCCCCAATCAGTGTCTAAACAAACAGGTAAGCTAGAAGATAAGGAAACAGACCTGAAAGATTGCCATGAAGCCAGTGCTTAGTTATTGACAGCGTTATGCTCAGCACATCTCACTGGAGAGACCAAGTTTAACAACTTAAACCTTCCCCCAAAAGAGGTATGGCTGCCCTCACTTTACAGATGGAGAAACTGAAATAAGAAGGGGGCCATGCCGCTAAACAATGGTCAGACTCAGGTTTAAATCCAGGGCTGGGAATATGGATCCCAGATGTATGACATTTACTTAAAAGAAAGCAGATTTTTCCATCTTTGAATTGTCAATGTGCTTTGAAAGCCCTGTACTGACTGACTTTGCAAACTGGTCCAAGGGCCTGGCTCCCACTTTCCAGCCCACACCTGCCTCCTACCCCACCCCACCCCTTACCTGTCTATTAAATTCTGCAAGGCCTACACCCTGAGAAACTCCAAGATCACCAAGTGTGCTTTCCTGCCTTACAACCCTCACATACTTCCAACTCACTACATCTATTCCTGGGGCACTTACCAAAATGTATTAGGCTGCTGCTCCCGAAATTATTACTGGGGTTAAAGTTTTTATCTCTAGGAAAAAACAAACCTACTTGAAAGGCTGACTCTCTTTTTCCTTTCACTTTTCCTTTTTATTTATTTATTTGCTTTTTTGTATTCCCACGGAAGGACCGTATGTGCCTCTCTATATACTTAATGATACGTATTTGGTGCTTATTATGGGTCAGGCACTTCCTAAGCATTTTTATGCGTAAGCATTACATATGACTGACTTCCCTGAATTTTTCCCAGAGAATACAATTGTTATTTCCATTTTAAAGAGGGTAAAAAAAGCTCCCTTTTAAAGAAGCTGTGGTTCAGAAATATACAGAAAAACAGTGGCTTGTCCAAGGTTGCTCAGCCAGCAGAGAGCATAGCACAGATTAAAACCAAGTAAATCTGACTCCACAGCAGACTTCTCACTCCTGCGAGGCACTGCCTCTCCATGGTCCAACGGTTTATGCTGACCTTGAGAGACTAGGAATCCAGGATCTACAGGAAAATCTTGAGCACATAGAAAACTGAGTTTAAATTTGTTTCCATTTTCCAAGCTGTGCAGAAGAATTTGGAACTTAACATACTGCACTCCTTTGAACTCTACTGTTCTTTCAGCGGGCCTCTGCTATAACAAGATGGTAGAGAGCATGCGGTTTCTAAACTCATACTTGGCGTCATTAGGTTTTACAGCCCGAACAAGTTCTACACTGTGAAAATTGGAATCTAATATCAATGTGCATTATAGTCTCCTCTAATTAAAGCTGAACCTCGCAGCAAAACTGCCAGAACTCTGTGGTGTATCTTCCTAATGAGAAAAACTTTTGCTAGCCTTGACCCATCACCAAAGGCTTTTTCGTAACACTCTGGATTACAGAGAAACATTAGGCTACTCCCACTCAAAATCGAATTTTTGGAGCACAACTGCCAATATCAGAGACTTGTATCCCAGTCAGAAAACGTTAGGTGTGTTATCAGTAAGAGTATAATAATGTTAAAAATATAGAACAATGGGCCCTCACTGGTGACACAGCACTATGAAGCTATCAGCAGCCACTGCAACACAAGTTCAACCTCCAGCCAAGGAGCTGACCCACATGGTGCAGCAGACCTCTCCTGTCTCCCTGCTGCTCCCCTCAGCAGTGTACTTCATTAATTACCTATTATGCTCCCCACTCTGTCTCTGAATCCTCTGCCTGCACTCTGTACTCTGGCCTGTACCCCAGTTCTATATGCAAAAATAAATATTTTTTTTAAAGATTTATTTATTTGTACATACAGAACTGGGGTACAGGCTAGAGGCTCAGGGGTGGTGAGAAGCTTCACCAGAGACAGAGTGGGGAGCAGAACAGGTAGATCAACGAAGTACACTGCTGAGGGGAGCAGTGGGCGGGCCAGGAGAGGTCTGCCACGCCATGTGGTCTCCTCCGGGGCAGG
>NW_004567114.1:15380745-15434850 GCF_000260355.1 Condylura cristata
AGACAGAGTGGGGAGCAGAACAGGCAGATCTCCTGACACACACAGCTGAGGGCAAAACAGGAGAGGTCTGCTGCACCATGTGGGTCAGCTCCCTGGCTGGTGATCAAACTTGTGCTGCAGGTTAGCATTACAGTGCTGTACTTTTACCCCTGGTGCCACCAGGGAGGGCCTCAGAGTGGCTTTTTTTTTTTTTTTAAGTTGTATAAACTGAAGTTGCAACCATTGTCTTTAAATTACTGATTTAGTTTATTACACTATGTGGTCAAAAAGGAGCATGTAACTCCTAAGCATGCATGCATTTCATCACCCTAAAAAGCAACTTACCTACGGAGAGATTCTTGGATAATTTTTACTCATAATTTATTACCTGCTTATGGTAAGTTCTTGGTTTTAGTCTTTGCAATGCCAAATGTCTGTATAAAAAGTAGTACATTTAGACACTATCAAGAGGCAGTATGCAGAAAGGAAGAAAAATTTGCAAATCTTAATAGAATTCTGCTCTGTTTCTGAAGAGATCAGAAAAATACGACAAGGGATCAACATCCAGAATATATAAATAACTCCAACAAATCAACAACAAAAAAGCAAACAGTCCTATTCAAAAATACACAAAGAATTTAAATAGCTTTTTTTCCAAAAAAGATATACAAATGTCCAGTAACACATGAAAAGATGTTCAACATTACTAATCGTTAGGAAGATTCAAATTAAAGCCACAATGGAATTCACTCACACCCATTAAGATGGTAATTATTGAAAAGATGGAAAATAACAAATGTTGGAAAGGGTGTGGAGAAAAAAGGAACGTTTGCATTGAATTGCTGATATGAGAGTAAAATGGTGCAATCACTGTGGAAAACAATATAGTTCCTCACAAAGTTAAGCATAGAATTACCATAGGATCAAAATAAATCTATTCCTAGCTATAAAAACAAAAAATTAAAAATAAATAAATAAATAAATAAAATAGAGAGAGAGAGCAGGCCCTCCCTGGTAGCACAGTGGGTTAAGACACAGCACTAAGAAGTTTAAACCACTTCAGCATGAGTTCAATCCCTGCCCCAGAGGTGATCTACATGGCACAGGAGACCTCTCCTGACCCACCCGCTGCTCCCCTCAGCAGTGTACTTGGTTGATCTGCCTGTTCTGCTCCATGCTCTGTCTCTGGTGAATCCTCTCACTGTCCCTGCTTCTCTGATCTTTTCTCCAGTTCTATATGCATAAATAAATAAATCTTTAAAGAAAAAATAGAGAGAGCAAAGAAAAAAATGAATATTATATGGGTATAACTATTGAGAACAGCTGGCCAGAGATGCCAGCACTGTGAACATGAGCATCAGACGTGGAAAAGAGAAAACTCGACATCCTAGTGACATGTGACATCTACAATGTTAAAGTAGTGCTTGGAGAATTAAGTAACATCAGCCATATGTAAGTGTACATATGGCTGTACATGGAGTTAGCCCTGTACTGACCCTTTTTTTTTCTCACATTTCTCATTTCTCCAAAATAATTATACAAACTTTACTGCAAAGCCCAAAAGGGAAATTCAATTTTTACAAAGAACCTTACGTAAGAAAAGCATATCTTAATGTCTTTCCTCTTTGCTTCCCTAGTTTCTCATTTCTTTTAGCTAAAACTCTTCATTTAGAGAATGAGTAACTTCATATAATAGGAAATGTGCCCCTTTCTACTCTTTCATTGAATTATTTCTTGCAGAACAAAAATAAAAGTCTTTTAGAAAATTACTTTCATTTACACGCACACACAAAAACATTTTTGCCAACATGTCTCTGAATAACACTAGGTCAGAGAGATGTCCTTCTTGTCTCATCAACTAGCAAGAGTCACATGCTTGGTAGTCTCTGTCCTTAATTTAGACCTCAACCTATTGTTTCATGAATCTTCCAAAGCATTCAGTGATGCAGTTAAACTCCATTCCCTCAGGCCACTGGTATCTTTGGGGGAAAATCATAGAAAACATAGTATTCTGTGCCCTCCCTGGTGGCGCAGCGGGTTAGAGCACAGCACTGAGAAGCTAAAGCCACTTCCGCATGAGTTCGATTCCCGCCTGCCCCGGAGGTGACCACATGGCGTGGCAGACCTCTCCTGACCCGCCCGCTGCTCCCCTCAGCAGTGTACTTCGTGGATCTGCCTGTTCTGCTCCCCACTCTGTCTCTAGCGAATCCTATCGCCGCCCCTGAGCCTCTGGCCTGTACCCCAGCTCTGTATGCACAAATAAATAAATCTTAAAAAAAAAAAAAAAGAAAACATAGTATTCTAAGTGAAACAGTTTGTGACAATTTTTTTTTAAATTCACATATGGCAAGGGTGTTTGTACTACTAAAAGATAAAATATTGAGGGTACACCATTTTTCTCTTCAGATCATCACTGCATGAATATAAAAATACCCATCTACAGCTACCCTTTGATGTAGAAGTTATTTCCTCCACCCCGTTCCTGACAGAAGGTACAAATAACTCAACACAGCAATAGTTAGGACTCTCATGGAAATCACACACATGGAGTATTTGATCTTCTCCAGGAATTATCTAGAAGTACAATGCCATTTGGTTTTCATAACCATCCCTAAAGATGGAAATCCAGCATTCATCCAATTTTAGAAAAAAACAATCCAATATGATAAGTCATTGCCTAATGGCAGCTGAACAGAAAATCCTCAACCCCCAAAATGCTGATCCAGTTATCTTTGTCTTTGTGCCATAACAACATGCTTTGTTTGCATTTCATTACTTTAAAAATACCGACTAACAAATGGCTCATTGTAAGTACATCATAGTTTTTAATTCTCCACATAAAGATAAAACAAATTTTCCCATAACTTTAAAAGATTGAAATCCAGGAATGTCCATGATAATTTTGATGAAATATCTACATGCTCATTACTTATGTGTTTATCCTGAAGAGTAGCAGTCAGCAAACTAGAGCCTACAGTGAAATCTGGTCTAGTATTTGTGCTGTTGTTTCCTAACAAACTGTGAATTAAGAATGATTTTTACATTTTTAAATAGTTGAAAAACATGAAAAGAAAAATATATTTCATCACAAGTGAACACTGTTTGAAATTCAAATTTCAATGTCCATAAATAAAATGTTTTGGAACATTGCCATGCCTATTCATTTATACACTGTTTTTACTACCAATCTGAGTAGATCAAAAAAATATCTAACCCACTGCAGGAAAAGTGCGTCATGCCTGTAATACAGCTACCTATTTTATTCTTATCAAATTATTTTTTCCTGGTCAGGAAACAAGATTATGTCCATACTTAGAATACTTACATGAAACATACCTTGTATTTTGATCCCTAGAAAGGAATGTAAAAATTGAAAGACTTTTCTGAGAACACAATTATCTCCTGAAAATTCAGAAGAAATTCTATATGACAAACCCATAACCTATAACTTATATCCTAAATCACCCAACTGCACAGAGGTAGAATGACAAGAGGAAAGTAAAGGAAAATTTAACACCGGGTACATGGACGCTTGAAGCAAGAGCCTTGAGACACCTTCCCAAATTCAGAGAAGTGGCCCTAATTCATAGGCTCTAAGAAAAATTTTTCAGGGACAGAAACCCCCACTTGTCTTTCCCAAAATCTGTTACAACTACTAAATATCCAAGTAATTCCAGGGACCACAGGGCCCAATTATCTTTGGATATGGGCCCACTGCAAATCACAGCATATAACAAACTTGAAATCTCAGGCTACAGCCTCAAACTTCTGGTCCAGTCTGTTAAAGGGGCCAACACACCTGTTACAGATAAAATGGCAAGCTGCCATGTACTGCAGTAGTCAGGAGTTCAGTGTCATGTAAAAGACTTTTGTCCCTCGTGCTAAGATAATGAGCTTGTTCCTTCGAGATGATTTATGGGATGCAGATGAGGAACTGGCTGATTGAGGCTTTGGAAGATGAAAGTTTTCCGCTCTTGGCAGTCACACCAGTACCCTGGAGAATGTGGTTTAACTTCTCTTGTTCCATTACTGCCATCAGAAAAAGTCAAATAACAAATCATGCCAGGTGAATATAAATAATACCGATTTTACTCACTGCACTGTATGGAAAGCATGTTGAATGTCTTTGCTAAACAGAATATGGTATTCCAATAAGGAGTTACTGAGTACTCCGGGGCCTGGTGTGTCCGCAGCAACAGGCTGGTCCCTAAATTTCGATCCCAGTTCAGCCTCAGACTCCAGTGCATTTATTTAGTTCTCTATGTCTGCTTCCTGTTAGCCATCACCTAACATTTTTCTCTTACTTGCTTAGTAGAACTCCATAAACAATCAAAAGTTGCTAGACTGTGAAAGCACCAACATCATACACGTGAGGACAATGAGTGCTTATATTCTATACATTGCTCTGAATAAACATTAAATAAATCCTTCTGTCCAACAGAGTAACCAACAGTCACAAGGGACTGTTTAAGTCAAATCTAAAAGAAGCAAAATTAAACAAAATTTAAAATTTATTTCTTCAATCACACTACACCTTTCAATGGTTCAAGGGCCACACGTGGTCAGAGTCTACAGTGTGAACAGTGCAGACACAGAATCTTTCCACCACTGCAAGAAGCTTTACTATGTCTACAGCCACAGAAGTAAACTTTTCCTTTAATACCACTCTCACTCTCCATGTTAAGAATCCAAAGGAAACTTTTTAAGTTTTTTCTATCTTTGAAGAAGTACTAAAAATAGAAATTATTACAGTTTATCTGCCATGTGCTAAGTATATATATTTTTGTTCACCCAAATGATGTCATTTAATTTTCCCAAAACAGCATCAGCATATGAAGGCTGTTCTCTCTGAGATCTCTGACTTAGACCATCTCCCTCCTTCCCTCCTTCCCTCCTTCCCTCCTTCCCTCCTTCCCTCCCTCCCTCCTTCCTTCCTTCCTTCCTTCCTTCCTTCCTTTCTTTCTTTCTTTTAAATATTAAATAATTACTGATAATTACTGAGCACCTACAGTGTTTCTGAAACTGTTCCAGAAGTTGTCATATCCATATCACTGACCCTAGGAATCCTATTGATCTAGGTCTGCTTGTCTTTCTAGAGACTTCTTCCATAGCTCCTGCTATTAGAATGAATGTAGCCCACAGGCCTTCCTGGTGGTGCAAAGGGTTAAAGTGCAGCACTATGAAGCTCTCCACAGCCTCTGCAGCATGAGTTCAATCTGCAGCTAGGGAGGTGACCCACATGGCACAGCAGACCCCTTCTGCCTCACCCACTCCTCCCCTCAGCAGTGTATTTCAGTCATTCTGCCTATTCTGTTGCCCACTGTCTCTGGTGAATCCTCTCATCCACCCTCCCACTCTCATACCTCTGGCCTGTACCTCAGTTCTTACATGCATAAATAAATCTTTTTTAAAAAAGAATGAATGTAGCGCACTTTCTCTCTGAGTGCCTTACCACAATGCTGGGGACTCCACAGCTGAGGCTGGGCTGCATCAGTGGAGGAGGACTTTCCTTGCCTCCAATATCTCTGCCGTCTTCTAAGCAAGGTCAAGCGGGGTCTGGCAGCCACAGCAGCTAAACCCTATTAATAAAAAAAATAAAAAAAGAAGATCAACAGCAAGGATCATTCTTACTGGAGAGTAAGAATAGCAGCAATTGTGGATTCAGGTTCGAGTCCCAAGCCAAGGCTGCTGTCCCGGCTCCATTACTTTTCTCAGGAAGCCAGTAAACCTCTCTAAGCCTATTTTCCCATTGGAACGGGGAGGCACAAAAACAGTTGCCTGCCTCAAAAGTGTTGCAAGGAGTAAAGAAGCTAGTTCAGAGCATCCTATTTCATGATTATTGCATTTAAAATACCTCTTGCCCTCTACCACTTTTTTCTTGATTCAACTGATACCCTCTGACATTTAAAACTGTGTGAGAAACAGCTTATACATGGGTGAATATCTGTGTGAGTATAAGCTATGTAAGTGAAGTTCACTCTTTGCTGTTTCTCTCTACTCAAAAACAGGCTTCAAGAGGGCAAGCATAGTTGTTTCATATTTGTTTAAGATTTGTTTATTTTTGCATACAGAATTGGGGTACAGGTCAGAGGTGCAGGGGCAGTGAGAGGCTTCACCAGAGACAGAGTGGAGAGCAGAACAGGCCGACTGACAAAGTACACTGCTGAGGGGAGCAGAGGGCTGGTCAGGAGAGGCTGCCATGCCATGAGGGTCACCTCCGGGGCAGGGATTGAACTCATGCTGAAGTCGCTTTAACTTCTTAGTGCTATGCTTAAACCCGCTGTGTCACTAGGGAGGGCCCAGTTGTTTCATTTTTTTTTTTTAATGGATTCCACTACTTAGAAGGATTCCAGATGCACAGAAGAGGCCCAGTCAAGACTTTTTGAATGCCTGAATGCTGAGGATGAAACTGACCTCAGTATTCTCTCAATAGCTGTTATCAGTCTCGCTAAGTCCCACTCCTTACATTGTTTCTGGATTGCCTTCTCTGAAGTTACATATTTCATTACGCCAAGCTCACTCCTTTCTTGTAGCACTTATCCCATTTTGTTGCACATTATGGTTCTGTTACTTGTGTACATTATTTTCTCTATTAACAGAAAAGTAGAGAAATTTGAGGAGTAGGTTCAGTGACTAATGACCAGGTCAGTATATGCAGTAAAGACTAGAGGATTTTGAATAAGGCCTGTCTGTAAATCCAGCTTTGCCACTCTTTGGACATAGTTACTTTCACTAAGTTATTTTCACTCATTTTCCTCATCAGTTTAATGAGTGTTTAGTAGTTGTTCTACAGTCATAGATTGGAGAATTAAATGAGATACGGTCTGCAACCTGATCAGCCGAGTGCCTGACACACAATAAGGAGGAAGTAAATGTCAGTGTGATTAGTCATCGTTGACTCCCTTAGTGCCTTGCACAGTGTCAGTCACTTAATAACTGCATCTGCAATCTAACCTGAAACACCCGGAGGCTTCACGTGGTTCTCCTACTAGTAGTCTGTCACTCTGCCCTGCCTTGCCCCCATCCCAATCCACCAGGTCAATTGAGTGCCTGTCTCTCTAGTGGACTGACCACATCCCCCCTCACGTTCCCACTCCAGAGCCAAAACTGTCATTCTTACAGCAGCCTGGCAGAGCTGGAGGCTGTTGCTCAGGCTCCATCTCCTCAGCCTTGTCAGAGATCAGGTCGAGCAACAAAGGAAGAGATTAGATGCCAAGGACTTACTGCATTTTAATGTTTGGTTCCTGGCCCAGATGCATGCTAAGGGACAACAATTACAACAATATGACCTTGCATAACAGACGGATCTGTCACACCAGGCCTTGCAAAGTGACTTGCACTAATTTAAAGCTTAACTTTTGATCTTTCAACACACTCTGTTACATTCACTCTGGCCTACCAAATTCATTTGTCAGAAGTTGAAAAGAAAGAGATGCATGTGCTCTTTCATTTATTCATTCATTTAGTCCTCTATATATTCAATAATAATTTACTAAGTTCTGTGCTAAAGCTGTTGAGTAAGACAAAACTTGAACTTTGAAGGAGTTTATAGTAAGTAAAAGGGGCATAAGTCACAGAAAAATCAATGTTCTATGTAGAACAGACCAAATCCCAAAACTTCCCATTCATTCCAGAAAGCTGAGCTAGTACTTTAGTCTATTCAAGCTGCTGTAACAGATGCCGTGACTTACATGGCAAATTTATTTCTCAGTTTTGGAGGCTAAACTGCAAGATCAAAGTGCTGACAGATTTGGTGGCTGGTGAAAAAATAAATAAATAAATAAACCTGCCTGTCATAAAATGACTGTCTTTACGTTATGTTCACACATAGCAGAAGGGACAAGAATTCCCTTGGGTCTCTTCTATGAAGACATTAAGTCCGCCCATGAGGGCTCTGGCAAAGGTCCCCCTACCTAATCCCATCACATGGGTGGGGGACCAGAGGCATCAATATTTTAGTATACGAATTTTAGAGGGTCACAAACATCTAGTCTATAGCAACTGGTAATTAAAACAAGGATTTTGAAAATAGAAAAATATGGCATTTTACATGTTCCCCTCAATTATCTATATAATAGTCTCATGTTGCTCCTGCAGAGCAAATTTACAGATTGCTCTCCAGATAAAAGGACTAACATTATCATTGTTCTCCTCCCTCAAAGGAAGATGTTCACTTCACAACTTTTTAAATTGCTGCTTACTTAGGCCAAGTGCCTTGGAATCATTCTTTAATCTTTTTTTCCCCAGCACCTGATATGCAATCCTCTGGCAATTATTACAAGCTTATTCTTAAAAGATATAACAAATCTAAGTACTTTTCATCACCCCCAATACACCCACCCCCCTTCACGTTCTACCATCTTCTGTTAGCTCCAATGGAGTGGCCTCCTCCACTGTTTTTCTGTGATTGTGTGTAGAATATGTCAAATAGGTCATATTGGTGAGGGATTGATTTTAGCTGGGCACAATCAAGAAGATGTCAGAAACTCCCTGCCATCAACATTTCTACCAGGAAGAGAAGGTGACTATTAATGACTGAAAACAACTCTAAGCTCGTATCACCCAAAAGCAACACCAGAATTATCTACATAACAAAGCTTGCTAGACATCCTTATCTGTCATCAGTTTCCCTATTATAACTCGCCACTGCTAGAAACTCAAAAGCCACTTTCCTTCATCCTCACTGCTTTACAAATTCAATGTCCTTATGCTATTTATGCTACCTAAACCCAGAATGTCATCATCCCTTTGAGCTATTTATCACAGATTAACCCCAGCTTTATGTATCATGCTGTTTTTCTCTTATTGACTCTGTCTTTGTCATTTATCTACAGAGCCCCTGCCAACGAACCTAAGATGGAAAGAACAAAGATGTGTTTTCCTTTCCGATGGAATGGTCTCATCTTTGAAGCCAAAAAGACGTTTTTAAAACAAAAAGTAGATAATGTCACTCTTATTCCCCAAGGACTTCTTTGATTTTTACATCACATTTAAATGCCGTAAACCATATGATAGACACAAGGTCCTACATAGCCTGGTCTGGACAGCATCTCAGCCACAAACGTTCTCCTATCCTTGTTGCTCACTAAGGACATTTTACACATTCTAATCCTCTGCCCACCTTTCACACCTCTTCTCCAGCTCTTCCCAGAGTCACTGTCTTCATATTGCTTCCCTGCAATTTAAATGTAGTCTTGCGAGATAAAACAACGACATCCAGTTAAATTTATGAAGACAGTTTTAGAATAAATATATTTCATTAATATATCTACTGAGCATCTTACATTTTTATTTGCTAAATCTGGAAATCCCATTTAATTATTTTAAAGACTTATTTATTTATACATACAAGAACAGGGGTACAGGCCAGAGATGTGGGGGATGAGAGGATTCACCAGAGACAGAGCGGGGAATAGAACAGGCAGCGTGACTGAAATACACTGCTTAGGGGGGAAGCTGGTGAGACAGGAGAAGTCTACTGCACCATGTGGGTCACCTCCCTGGCTAGGGAAGAACTCATGCTGCAGTGGCTGCAGATAGCTTCATAGTGCTGCGTTTTAACTCCTCCCATCACCAACATTTACTCAGTGAAGTATATAAACAATTTCACCTACTTCTTCCTTTTAAACCAATTTTATTATTATCATCATCATTGCTACTGCACTTATATTGATTACTAATTAGTTGCAAGCAGAATGTAAACTCCATGATCTAAAGACGGGGTCTTAATCACACTTTAACCTAGAACCAGAACTTCTAGTATCAGTTAGGAGTTGTGCTAAGTATTTATTAAAGAAGTAAGTGAGTAAACAGCTCAGTTTCTTGAACACATGTACTGTGATGGGCACCACCCTCATGCCTCAAAATAGTGTACAGTTCACTGCATTGGGATGGAAAGGGCACCGAGAATGTGATTATCACAGAAGGCAATGCTAAGACAAAATTCATCAGAATAAATTTAGAAATCTAATTGGCTTTATTAAATGATTCATGAATCAGTCAGTTTCCCATGTGGCAGAGGTAGAAAGGCACTTCTAATTTCTGCACAAAATGGAAGGTTTTTATAGGCAGAAAGAGAGTGGATTATGGTCATTGGCAAAAGAAAGCTTATTTCAAGCAAAGCAACCTTTCCTTGGAAGCAGGCAGGGGCGTTTCACCATGCGGATTACCTCCTAAGTGCTGACCGTGAAATCCCAGATTGACTGCATTAAACTCCACTTTGGAGAGAGGTGGAAACTGCACTCAAGCTAGGTATTTAGTCTTGGAGGTGCCCAGCAGGAAGAACTGTATTTTCAGCCTATGTTCTCTTTTCACAGCAGTAGTTTAAAAAAGAAAAGCCTCAATTGATATTTGCTTTAAAATATGTACCCATCACCTGTGCTGACCTAGGTTAGCCCGGGCTCAACAATATAGCAGCTCAGTCAAGAGCTTCTGCCGCAGGATCACAGAGTGAACAGCACTTCCTTCTCTGTCTGAGGGATGAAGGGCAAGAGCGCCTGACTCCTAGAGAAACCCATTTGTCTTGCATTGGCTGGGCACTTAGGACTGGTTATTTTTCTAGTTCTGCTTTCCCTGTTAATTTGAATATATCGATTGAAATCAGGTTCTTTTGCCTACCTGGCTGATAATTACTATATTTGACAGTTGCTAGTCCTCAGCAATGTCTAAGATTTGTGAATAATTTAGAAATACTGGGTTTTCCCTTTATTATGGCAACTAATGACATGTGAGATCTAGACTGGTTGGATCAGAAGCACCTTGCTGAAACTGGCAACAATAAATTGGAATGATGGGCACATTTAGAAGGAGAAGTAATACCTCACATATTCTGCCTATGCTTATTCTTTGCAAATAGTCATTCTGATATTCATATCACAATAGCTCTAAACACTGATATTATATTTGATTGACAAGAATAAAGAAGTATACCAGTCCTTTTCATATATTCTGTATTTTACAAAAAGTCTGTACTCCAAACAGGATGTGTCCTGGTCCCCAAAACCACATGCCATGGTATTTGGATGGAAAATATGGTCATTACTATAATTATCAAGATTGCAAAATGTGCCTACTACATGCCAAAGAAGGGCTCAGGAATAAAATGACCTTTAAAAAAGCTCAGTGGTGGGCCCTCCCTGGTGGCGCAGCGGGTTAAAGCACAGCACTAAGAAGCTAAAGCCACTTCCGCACCAGTTCGATCCCCGCCTGCCCGGGAGGTGACCACATGGCGTGGCAGACCTCTCCTGACCCGCCCGCTGCTCCCTTCAGCAGTGTACTTCGACATCTGCCTGTTCTGCTCCCCACTCTGTCTCTGGTGAATCCTCTCACCACGCCTGCACCTCTGGCATGTTCCCCAGTTCTGTATGCACAAATAAATAAATCTTTAAAAAGAAAAAAAAAAAGCTTGGTGGAGACAAAAGTTATTGGTAGTGTTAACAAACAAAATTCATTTGAATAAAATTAGATCTAATTGGCTTTATTTCTGCATGAATTACGCAACATCCCCTCTAGCAAGTAAGAAGACTTTGCAAAGGAGTTGCACAAAATGAAAGGTTTTTTATAGTCAGAAAGGAAGTGATGCAAGTTGATTAGTGAACAAAAAGATATCTATTTGGTAATTTAGTGGAAGCATGCTCATGAAGGGAAATGTTATTACGAACCTTCAAAAGGACTACTTGTAAGTCTGGGGTATGATTCTTCTGAAATGTACAGTTTTGGCATTTACCAAAATTGTTTCAGAAAAAATTAGCAGGAAAGGGAGTCCAAACTACTCCAGATCAGAGTGGAACAGAGTCTGTCCGTCCAGAGGAGACTGAGTTGATGGCCATGGGACTGTCTCAGATAAACGAGCCTGTGCACGCTCAGCCAAGTCAACTGGCGGTGCTTGGCACACCCTGGAGTCCAACTGTTTGTGCTGAGTGATGGGCAAGGAGCGGGCTGGATCCCAAGTCTCTGGGGACTGCAGTGGCCTTCTGAGCTCCCTGGTGTTTCCCATGACTTTGAGCTGATAGAGAGCTAATGCAGGTGCCTGCTGAGTTAAGGCTCCTTTTGGGTGGGGCTCCCCCTGCTGCCTGCCTTATCACAAGTGTCTGCAGCCAGGACTGTGACCCACTGCCACTCTGAATTTGGGGCTTCTGTCAACACTTGAAAGGACTAGTCACTTCAGCAGGCTTAGAACACACTGGCATTTCAAACTGACAGCTTTGCCCCAAGCTCTGTCTCAGACTCCCTGGAGTGTGCAGATAAATCCTAATGCATATTTTTCTCCCTTTCCCCAAACTCTGTAGAGACCTCAAAGTCAGGCTGTCACCAAAGGAAAAAGCCTTTTGAGGCCTCATCTTACCACCCAGACATCTGACTTCCATCACCCATAAAAATGATGACAAAAACTGAAAGTGGGAAAACTGTTGGAGCTGCCTAGTACAGAGAAGGGCCAAGTACCTGCCCCAACATCTGAACACTAGCCAAGGAGGGGCCGGCAAAGTTCAAGGCTGAACTTGGTCCCTGGGTTCCTGAGCAAGGAGCTGCTGGGAAGGTGGGGGAGGGGTATCAAAAAGGAGCAAGGCAAGTGAGCTTTTTCACTGGAGCTGCTGTAGAAGGCAGCAAACACACACACACACACACACACACACACACACACACAACCTCTGCCATGGATCAGTAAATGGTCCTTGTCCTCTCTCCCTCTTCCCTGCTAGCTCTTCCCTCCCCTCTGCCCAGCTGGTTGGAATAAATTAGATTTTACTTTATCTGATGCTGCACCAAAGGCCCTCCTGTTTGCATTTGTGGCAGGTGGTTGTACCCAGAACTGGTGAGAGAGGGCCTGACCCGGTCACAGTTTTTAGACCCTTTGCCTGGTAACATTTCAGCTTTCAGAACTCATTTTGCATTCTTCACTGTGAGGCATCCCCCCAAAGCCCAAAGCTTGGGTGGTCTCCAACTCCATCTTGTCTGAGTTGAGATCAGCATGCACTCACCAAGAAATTTTTAACACACACACAGAGAAGCAGCCAGACATGATTTCCTTGTGCAACTGGGAAATTTGCTGGGGCTGTGGTGTGCCTGAACATGACTGAGAAACTCCACTGTCTTTAACCTCAATCTGCATAACAAAGCCTATGTTGGCTGCTTAGCATAATGCTCAGAATACCACCCACACTTGGGATGTGCAACAACATACAAGCAGGCACAGCTCTGAATCACAGGACTCAGGATAAAGGAGGATTTGCCCTCCTTTGCCTCCTCCCACTGCATGGAGGGCAGCCAGCCAGGGACACAGGTGTGCAGCTCATTAAGAACAGAATTAAGCCCAACGGGACAGGCAAGGCCCTATGAAGAATGCTCTGCGAAGTGGCAGCCGCTCTCTTCCCGTTCTGACCTTGGGAAGCCAGTCAGGAGGGGGTTGAGAATGCTGCTTTCATCATATTCACCTGTCCTCCACTCTGCTGTCAAGCCAGCTAGAAGACCCATGGAACTGTTTTGTCTCTATATCTGTAGCTCAAGGAACTGAAATATATTTTTAACAATATATAGAAGAAAATATCTGCTGAGCAATTATCCTGTGTGCTGGAAACTGGAAAAGCTAATGGAAATAGCAGAAAGCCTGCATTCCAAGGAATTCCAAAATACGCGAATACACGAAAACTTCATTTTGTTCTAACACTGTTTCCAGACAGTAAAGACACCATGGGGTTGAGATGGTTCAACTTCTCACTTCCACCCACACCGGTCTCACAGAACCTTGGTAAATTAGAGGCGAGTTCACGCCATAGACATTCAGGGACTGCCATCCAGCATCAGAAACTGGAAGCAAATCCTTCATGCCTAAGGTCTAGTCCATAGTTTTGTTTTCAAGAAAAAAAATGGGCACAAGAGTAGTGAACATTGGCTAGATGAGTAAAGGATGGAAGTTTCTACATTTAGCAGAAAGAATGAGTTTTATTAATGCTGTTGTTTCATTTTATTCTAAAATGTTCAAAATAGCAAGAGAAATGTCCTGTCAGATTTATTTTTCCTAAAAGCTCTTAGGAAAATCTACAATATCTCTGAGTTCTTTGAAAGGCAATGTCTAACAAGTATAAGTAAGGTTGAATAAAAATGAATTCAGATTTGGTAAGGACAGAGTTTATTTGAAAGAGTTATCACAAGAGACAGGGTTGGGGAACTATTACTGTAGGGAGAGTTTACCAATAAAACTCTCCATATTACCCACCCCCTCATGGGTGAATACCCACAAGACAGGCTGGGCCTCAAGTGGGGAAGCTGAGGCCCGAAAATTTGCCAGAAGTCTAAGGCACCTTCTGGCAGGGAATGACAATAAAGAGGTTGCACAAGGCCCAGAGAGGTTGAAAAGGAGCCATCAAGATAATGGCTGCCACTGTCTCTGCCAAGTAGCACAAGCTGCCTCCCTGTGTCTCTCATCCACATCTCTGTGTCTCTTCCCACGTCTCCTTCCCCTTCCTTATTTCACTTCCCTTTTTTATACCCAGCTGGCCCCTTTCAAGCTGCTCCCCCTTTCAGAAAGTCTCGTTCATGGCCTGCTGGGAGTTGTAGTCTGAGGTAGCCATTTGTAAGTGGACATGGGGAAAATGGCATCTGTTCAGTGTTCCTTACCCTTTGTGGAGTTGTACTCATAACAGATTGTTTTCAGAGAGCACAAGGTTCACAGTCTCTCAAAGGTTAAGGTAAAACTTAACCTTCTCAATCAAGAAGGATAGTTAAGGCAGTCACATGTTTGTTTAATCAGATCATTCCAGAAATATCTAGCTTAAGTAGAATCTCTTTTAGAGTGCGGAAATGGTGTTTTGGCTCTTAAGTGAATGAGCATTTGCTTTTTTTATAGAAATTCACACTATAAGAACCTTTCCATGGTACCATTAAAATACAACATTAATCTGACAAAGCCCTGAATTTAAATATATCACAGCATATAAAGTGTCATCGTGAGGAGAACTCTCATTTATGACCAATTCAGTAAATAACTATTAAGTGCCTACAAAGTGCATCCTGCTTATATGGCATTTTTAGGCAGCCAATTTCCACTAGCTCTCTATTCCCTCACCAAGCTATGCAACAAAATTTAACTTAAACAGCTAATTCAACTAATCCCACAACAGAGGCTAATAATTTATATATGAAAGGAACTTTGTCAAGGAGAACTGTCTGTCCCCCACATCCCTGTTGCCATAGCTTCATCTGGTTGGTTCCACATAATGGTACCAAGAGATGCTTCTTAGCTGCCAGATAAAAACAGGTATCTTTAGGAAATTTCTGTTAGAAAATATTACAGGCTAAGGGGCACAGGGAACAACATAAGAAATTAAGGTGATAAAAAATTAATTACAACTTAATCCCTAAAATGCTTTACAATCTATACACACAATGTACTGAGCCAACATAATAAGCAGTATACATTTAGATAATCCATTTTTAAATATTGCTTCTAAACTGTAATCTCCCTCAATTATGGAACAAGAATAAAGCATCATTTAGCATGTAACAATAGAAGGGGGAGCTGGCTGTGTTACATGTTAAAAAAGCGAGCCCCCCAGTAAATGCTTTGGAAGAGCCCTCCTACCTCTCTACCTACCCCCTAATTATGTTTCTCCTTCTTCTCTCTCCACCCACCACCAGAATTATTTCAAAAGCACCAAAGCGCTTATTTACTGAGTTGCCAGAGTGTTAATCACTTCTAATGGATTTAGCACAAAAGCAGCCAACCTTCAAATGCGTTACTTAAAGAGTGTTAACACTCTCGCTTTCATTTGTCCACTTGCCCTTGTCCTCCTACTGCTAAATTCACCCATGATTCTAGAAAACCTCCCTCTTCTTACTGACATCAGCTCTGGTCTTTTCAGTGAACCTGTGTTGGGACCGATTTGGAGAAGAAAAGCAATGGAGCGGACTATCAGCTGCAGAAATTATTAATCTCTGGATTTCCCACACCCTGCACCACCGTAGGGGAAGGAAAATACTCCCCCTACCCTCTGAGGGTTTTTCAGGCGAGCCTGAGAGTTAAGCTGACATAAGACTGATTAGCTGGAGAAAAGCACACAGTACTGTGTAAGTTTTATGTGACAGGGGAGCCCTCCTATGGAAATGAAGACCCGAAAAAGTGGCAAAACCTAAATGCTTGAACCAAGAGGCAACTGTGGAAAAGTATTCCAGGGAGATTAGCGGGTGACTAGAATTATTTTGACAAAGTCTGTTTGTTCAGAATTTTCTCGGCATGGAGTCCCATTGAAGAATGTTTCTTTTCGCCTGGTGCCATCTTTCATATGAGGATGTTTTCAAGAAACAAAAGGGAAATTAGGGTACTCTTCTGCATCTGCTTTTTTCATGTGCCTTGAGCTCAAGATCTTCCCAAGGCCCAAAGCAGCTTGTTTTAGGGGGCCATGTGCTGCCACCCTGCAATTCCTGAGACAATGCCTGACACACACAGCAGGTACTCACAATAGTTAAGAGGTGAATGGGGAGGGAGTAGAGAAGGAGGATGAGAAGTTATGGAAGTGACTGGAAGCTGTTCACTCCTGTCTCATTAAGAGGCTGAAATAAACCCACCTTGTTGGGGGAAGAGGGGAAGTTAACCAATGGGTAAAAAATAAAGAGGAGGCAATTACTAATATTCTTCTTTTCCTCCTACTCTATGTATGTTTGCCTGTTCAAGGAGGAGCCAAGGATAAATATGTGATGATTCATTCTAGGACACAAAGAAAAGTCAGCTCTGAAAGCTTCTGCTGCCAAGCTGGCCTAAGAATTAATTGCTCTCTCTTCCACAAGTTCAGGGTCCATTAGTGCAGTGATGTGGAAAGGGCCTTGGGCTCTTTCTTTGGACTCCAGGGCTGTCGTCCATCACGGCTGGCTGGGGAGGTTAAGCAACACCAGCATAAATGGAGCTGGGGCACAGGGTTTGTTAGCTACTAACACTAGAAACCACTGACAGGTCACCATTTGGTTTTATTTTCCACCCTGCAAACTTTTCAGAAGTGTGGAGTAATCAGTAATTACTTAGAATACAATGGCTAGAGTTAATTGCTCCTCTTCCAACTGTGTAAAAAAAAAAAAACAGCAAGGGAACTGAGCTTGTAAATGGACTGTGTAGAACAGGAGGCATAAAGGAACGTTTGGATTTTACTCAGGTGGTCTATTTTTTTAGGACACTTGACCATTTCCTAATGCCCCCAGGAAATCGGTCTGGTCATTTTGCTAATCTTTCAAGTCTATTAGGAAAGAAACAAAGAGGGTGAGTGCAAGGTCCCAGATTTTTCATTTAGATTTCTGGAATGAGTGAGCTTTGCCTGTCAGAACAACTTAACACCCATTTTGACACAGAAGCAACATCATAAGCCACTAAGCATGGCAAGACATGGTCTTCAGTGAAGCCTGCAAGGAAGCTGATCACTACACACCCCTGTTCAAAACCCAAAAGAGCTGGGGATTAAGCATTTAGCTGCCACTTGACCCCACAGCTTAACAACAGTTCTCAAGTCCTGGAGCTCTTCCTAGTTTTCTGGATACAAGTATTATTCAAGAGAAAATGTGGAATACAAACTCAGATGTGGAAATAAACACATCTGTTTATATGCTGTTGCAAATACAGATTTGTGGAAACATATTATGTGACTGTGTTTACAGATATGCAAGCACACACATATATCAAAAGCAGGTATACAGAAATCAAAAATATGAATGCAAGTCACATAATCTTTCTAAAAAACCCTTGTGAAAAAAAAAATTTTTTTCCAGTTCTAATTGTTTCTGGGCCTCAGTAAGGCATGAATTTCTCTAACACTGTGGCTCAAACCTTTAAATATTTTAAGAAATGTGTCCCTATTGTAAGTATTAATTTCTTGTTAACATCTTGTATTTTTCTAACTGAATGTTTTTTTCTACCTCTCCAAACTGTTTATCTAGTTTGAAACTTCAAAAACTCACCTCCTCTGTGGGTAATGGAGGAGTGAGATGTGAGAAAGACAGATGACAAAAGAGAAAAGGTCTATGCCTATTCCTTTAAGCAAAATTTCAGTCATCCATGCCCACATCTGAGTTCTAAATTTTTATTTAAATATATATATACATATATATAAAGAACACTTTCATTCTAGGAAGTCTGAAAAGGAGCAAAAGGTAAAAATATCTATACATACCAAAAACAAAACCAGATTTAAACATCTCCATTAAAAGATAGAGGTAATCATCTCATAATAAGATGCAAACTAAAAAAAAAAAATTTTAATCTTATTCTACAATTAGAAATTATTCTAATACTAATACAATGAGAGAGGTTTTGTGGAAATATTTTATTTTAAATATATATATATATATAGAGAGAGAGAGAGAGAGAGAGAGAGTTCTAGAATTGCATGGTCCAAAGTGGTAGCTTCTGGCCCCAAGTGGCTGCTTAAATTTAGGCTAAAAGTAATCAAACTTAAAATTCAATACTTTAGTCACACTAGCTACATTTCCAGTACTCAGTAGTCACGTGTAACTAGAAGCTACTGGGATGTTATGCTAGAGAACATTTCCAACATCACAGAAAGTTCTAGGTGATAACACTGTTCTAGAACATGGTGATTTTCCTAGAATAACTTAGAAACCAGGACTGTTGGGGGAAAGGATGTCCTGAACGAACTATGCAGATATACTTTTGTGGACTCACTCACATTTTCTCACTCCACTCCATTCACTGAAACTACAACTCCACCCCATACTACAATCACTGAAACTATAACTACCAGCAATACCAAAGGGAGGACTGCAAGGACCTAAGAGCAGAGCTACACAGCCATTTTGGGACTTTTGGGATATAGAGAGGAGCCATGTTGAGCTGAGGCTCTCACTCTCTCTCCCTTGGCTTCATGGCTGGTGGCTGGTGGTTCAGCTTTTGATGAGCTTTCAGTTTTCAGTGTGCTTTGGGGGTTCCAAGTCAGCAGAGGTGGTAGAATACTCTAGTTAACTTGTATCTCTTTCTCTTTCTTTACCTGGGTTGTTCTTTTGCTTTCCCCTTTGTAAATAAACCCATTTTTTGACCTTTTTGTATGTGTCTGCAATACAAATGAATCTTAAGCATGTGGGTGAGGACCCACAGACAGAAAACCCAATTCACATTGGATTGCCCTGTAAAATGACCATAAGAGGTTAAAAAAATCAATTCCCAATCCACAAGAAATTAAATTGTGGTACTAACAGAACTTTAAATTATCACAAATCAGTGTTGTTGGGGCACTGGAAGGAAACAAAATCTACCAAATGAAAATAAAAATTAAAAAGAATTCTATAAAGTACAGACTATAACATTTATATCCCTTTCACAACCATACCAATGGTCAAAGGAAAAACTTAACGTACATTTAAAAAGTAAAATGTGATGATGCTTAGGAACCAGCATGAGCTCAAGATAAATACAACCCCTTCTTTTAATAAGGAAATTTGGCAAGACAACACAATAGTCCCACCATCTGGACCTCAGCAAAACTGTGACAAAGGTTTTAGGACACACTGGGAGCACAATGGAGAAAAGTTTGCTGACTAATGACTGAGTTGTCACAAAGGACACTGGAACCTAATGATATTGTCATATCTATTAATATTGTTATGATCCTGATTGATCAGCATGTTATATGTCTTGACATTGTAATGACACTGACTTATGCAAAGGTGGAGGTAATTGAGATGGAATGACTCCAGTTAGCAATTAAATAGCAACCATCTATTTATGAAGACATGATAAACAGATAAGTGAAAGGCAAGAACAGATGAAAATCCTGAGTGTGATGAGCGACCCTGCTAACTCAGAATTAACAGGTGGTCCTGACAATATGCCAGGGGCAGGAGGTGCACGGGTGCCAGCTTTCCAAAGTAGTCTTTTGCTCCCTGAAGACTACAGATGGCTGCCAGGAACTCTCTGGGCTCTGCTGGCTCTGCATTACCAGTCTCCTCAACTTTGCCAAGAATTTTACTACCACATCCTGTTTTTGCTGCCAACTGAATTGTATGATTGTATTATTGTAATGACACTCCTCCCTATAAGTTCATATTGTGCTTACATTCATTTCCTTGAGTTTGTGGAAAATGGCACTCTAAAGATTCCAAAGCTAAAATAGATATTAATTAAAGGATCATAATGTTTCTGGTCAAGTTCTCAACTGGTAGAATTAAGGTCTAGTTCTTAGTTCCAGCCTACTTAATAACTTTATCTAAATCTTAGATTAAAATATAAATGTCAGACTACTTAATAAATGGAAGATGAAAGAAACTTTCATTGTAGGACAGGATGAAGTCATAAGAGGTGGAGGGAGGAGAGAGAAATAATATAGTAACCTATAAGAAGTTAGTAGTAATAAAAGTCAAATTTTTAATATTTTAGGATAGCACATTAGTTTGTAACACTATTTGAAGTAAGGTTCAAGAGGTCAAATCCTGAAGGCTCTAGTTGGCCTTGTATTCCCTGTCAGCCACAAATGTCAGCTTTGTTTTAGTCATCTAACTGTCATAAGATTGCCTTGAGAGAGAATTACACTGACATGATGGGAGAAGTCACAGTCATCCCTAATTCTCTAGAGTTCAGGCAAAGGGAGATCTGGAGTTTCACAGTCCAGCCAGGAAGACAAGAGGCAACACCAGTAGCGAGAGGGTGTCTGGCAAGCCCTCCTCAAAGGCTACAGGTCTTAACTGTCACTTCCAGAAGAGAAAGGGCCAGGAGGAGCAACACTATCGTAAAGGAATACCTTCCTGCTTAAAGGGAAATATATTGATATTGTGCTACTTAAGACTATACATTGCCCCTCTATTCCCTTTCCTGGCAGTTATATTTAAAGGAAATATTTTAGACCTACGATGAATCCTGACAAAGGTATTTAGAAGAATAAAAGATTCAGAAAATACTCCAGTTCAATTCAGCACAGGGCAAAGAGCCGACAAGCGAACAGGCATACACATAAATTAATATGCTAATTGGCATGTCATAAATTCTGAATGCGAGAAGTTAATAAAGTGCTTTAGAATTGCAGTTTATGGAAGGAATGGAGATTTTTCTTTAGCCTCTAGAAAAGACTGATAGAGGACATGATAGTGAGTCTCAGCTATTTGGAGGGCAATTAGAAGAAAGATGAATTATATCTATTCTGTGTTACTCCAGAGGATAGAAGGAGGGCCACTGGGTAAAAGTTATGGGAAGCATATTTCAAAAGTAGGATTTCCTAATAATTAGTTCTGTCCTAAAGTGAAATGAGATCCCTCAACCGAGCCGTCGTCATCCTCCGTGGGCTGTTCAGCAGAAGCCATATGTTGGTGGCACATGGGAAGGATTCTTGCTGCCAGAAGGAACCAACCAAAATGACCTCTAAGACTCTTTCTACTTCTGAGAGCCAATGCCTCTACTTTATCCTCTCGCCTGTAAGATCCCACTAGGTGGGGACCTAGGGAGTGGCCAGTCTATCAATGTAATAGTGTAAGTCAGGGTTCTGCTCTCTCTGCCGTGTCCTGGCTCAAAGCAAGATAATGTAGCCGCCCTCTCAAAGCCTGCAAATATGTGAGAGCATATGATAGAATGTACTATTTCTGTGCCTTTGATTTACCTGGCTTTTATATAAACAATTTAATTCAATTCCATTAAAAGTAATCTCTACATTTACTAAGCTATAAGGTTAATTGCTAATCACTATAGAAAACACAAAGATGAGTAAATTAAAGACTCTCCATGAAGAGTCATACAGTCTCATGGTACACAAAAACTGAAGCATGACCGAGTTTGCATGTTACCATCAAGTTACATCATCCTTTGGAGAGAAAATTCCTAGCTGGTCTGAGAAATTCAAAGCAGACTTCATGAACGAGAAAGGCTAAAGGCTACACCATGAGGGGCCATTAATCGTAGAATAATCTGTTACTCAGTGGATGTAGAGAAGTGAGTGAAGGTATGTGTGCAGGGGTCTCATAACAGGAATTTTATTTATACTTAGGGTAAACTAATCTAGCAGCAATGTATACAGCATGGGGGAGGGGCCAGTTGTTGGTCCTGGTAAAGGGAAACCCTAGGTGAAGAAACTACATGATGAGTGAGAGGAAAAGGGAGTGGCCAACCTGAAGACATAATGTGACTACACAGCATCAGGCAATTGATAGGAAAAGGTCGAGAAGTTGGAAAGGATGGAGAGAATTTCCAGGACTCCTGGGCCTGAGAGAACTTAGTAAGTGGAGTAAACAAATGGAAATAGGCAGTATGATGATGGCAAGGGAATTTCAGAAAACAAAATCCAAAGTGTGTGTGAAACATGAGTAACCTTATACTGTACTTCATCTTGATAGTTCACATAAGGATGCTGATTACTGGAAATGAGGTGTAATAGTACTGGTAGGAAGTTAAATTCCCAAATATGAAAACAATATCAAGTTAACTGGGTGGGAAATAGGAACACACTAGTGGCAAAGACGACAGAAATCCAATCATGAAGAGATCTGGAGAGGATCTAGGAGAGTAGATGTAGTCATCATACCTGTTATTTCCTGTATTTTTGATGCTAGAAGAGACTGATCCTCTCAGGACTAGCCAATTCTTAGGAACAGTAAGGGATTCTCCTGCAAGAGCTCTTTTCATCCAACTTGAAGACCAAACCCTATTTACCTCCTTTATGAGGCCTAAATCCACCTGCCTTAATCATCCCAGGACCAGGTACCAGAAAACTCAGAGCAGCCCCCACCCGTCAGACACCATTTTAAAACAATAGAGATAAATAAAATGAGAAGAGAGAGAGAGATAAGCAAGGAACACCCAAAGGGGCACAACTTTGAATGAAGACATTAAACTAAAGGCAGAGACCAGAGTATATCAGAAAGACTGGGAAAATCATGTGAATTACATCATCCCTGTAAAAGAACAGTGATGACTTGAATATTGCAAGAACTGTACCAAACCTGGACTTAGTTTCCAACGTTCTGGGGAACAACCAGAGACTGTAAGACAAAGGTGTGACTAGATATTTGTCAGGCACTTATTTGCCAGGTGGGGGAAATCTAAAGTTTAGTCAACCACAGTAGAAGTTACAATAATATGTAGATAGATTAAACAAGATTTAATCCTGGAAAGGTATAGCAGTGACAGGGTAAGACGACAAAATTTATTTTTTGTTATTATAACCCAAGGGAGGGGTGATGGAAGTATGTTTTGAAATGACATAAATGACACAGTGACAGGTGTGGCAGACACCATTGAACTGGTAGGATAAAGCCAGGAAAGAGATGGAGAGGGAGGGTTTGTACCTGTGTTTAATAAAAGATATTCTAGAAGAAAAAGGTGCATGGTATTTCAGGGAGAACACCAAGTAAGCAGTGCTTCCCCCCACCCCACCCCCAGAGGAATTTGTAGGACTATTCAGTGAAAATAAGTCACTCATAACCTCTGTGGTCACTCAGATCTTCCCAAACGACAGACCAAAAACAAGGGGCTCACATTTCTAAGTAGAGCCCCACGGCCAGTTGTGCGTATAACATACATGGGTCTGGCGTGCGCCTGCTCTTGGCCATGGTTAGGATCAGAGGAGTTAAACTTGAAAAAAGCATCAAAGACATTACAAAGTCACCAGATACTTATCCAGTATTTATTTACCATGCGGGGGCGATTTTGAAGTTTAAATTAAAGTGCAGTAGAAGCTTCAACTATGACGCTATAGGGATGTATTTAGCTTAAAGGATTTTGTGTTTAATCTCCGAAAGGGAAAAATAAAAGGTTAGTGAAGAGTGGCCATCTTCCCGTCTCAGCCTCCACTCTACCTACTTGAAAAAAATAAACATAAGTGTCAGAGTATTCAGACAAAAGTTGTAGAATGAACAAAAACAAGGACAAGATAGCCAGATCAGTGTTGCGAACTGGACGGTGTGAGGGAGCAGGTTGCAGTATGAAATGGGGTGCTCAGGGAGCCTCACTGAGATGTGGAAGAAATGCGTAAGCATATGAGGGTGTACAGCCAAGTGACTACAGGGAGAAGCACTTTTTAGATGCCAGGGACTCTGCAAAATGCTTTCCAGGCATGACCTCATTCTCACCCTATGAAATAGTTACTGCCATTAGCAACACCTGAGACACAAGGCACTGGAGCAGGGAGATGGTAACTAGCTCTGCCAAGCCACACAGCTAGTAAGGACAGTCCCCACAGCCACAGCAGACACAGACAGTCTGCCTGGTAAAATCCATACTCCTTTAAAAGCACTCTCTCACCTTAAGCTCAAATAAGAATTTTACTACCCTTCTATATGGAAGGAAAAGGCCAGCAAGGAGAGGGCCAGGAAGCTGCTTACAGAAAAATGATGCTGTGCCAGTTCACAACTTCTGTCACAAGGAAGGGAAGATGTCCTAGCAACTAGAGAGCCCAGTGCAGAGTGAAATTGCCCCTGCATGCAGACCACTCAGGGTCTGGGGTAAGGACTCCTTCCCCCTCAGGTCAGGCCACAAGGAGGTGAGCTTATATGAGGCATTCTCGATTCGAAGGTGCTTCCCAGCCACCATTCTGCAGTGACAGACTAGCTTCTGTATTCACTGTCAGGATCTAGGATCCAGGCCAGGGTCGAACACCAGCAAATGTATGACTATGGAAAAGTAGAAAATAAATTCTTAGTTTGGAAACTTTAAACTGAAAATCTATTCATCCTACAAGAGAGAAAGTATGAGTTTATCATTTTCCAACATCTAAAGTCAGAATGGAGCATATGGCTGGTGAGTTAACTGCCTTGAGCTACTGCCCTCTAGTCACCCTGCCCTTCAACAGAGATATTGTACTGCATAGAAAGAATCAGGATGGAGACCTGACTCATCGGATTATCCATGGATTACCCTGAGAGCCCAGTATAATCACAAGAGCCCTTTAAGTCAGAGCTTACTTCTGGCTGACGGCAAATGGGAAGCTGAAGAGACTCAAAGCAGGAGGAAGAGCTGATATGCTGTTGCCAGCTTTGTGATGGAGCAGGCAATGTAGCTGATGATGCATGTAGAAGGCCTCGAGGAGTTAAGGCAGGCTCCCAGCCCACGCCAGTAAGGAAATCTAGCCCTCAGCCCTATGACTACAGGAGCTGAATTTGGCAAACCTGAAAGGTCTTAGAGGGAGACTTATCTGCAGAAGTTCTGAGAAGAAAGGCAGCCCTGCCTGGAACTTAGTTTCAGCCCTGGAAGACTCTAAGGACCCAGCCAAGCCACAGTGCATGTGGACCACCGCTACCCAAAGTGATACTGTGAGTGGGGGTCGTTTTAAACTGCTGTGGTTATGATAGTCATTACAGCAGCAACAGGAAACTGATAAACAAAATTTTGTAGGATTATGCAAGTCTGTCCTATTCCCATATAGTCATAGGCTAATGAGCCTAGGCCTAAGGTCATTCACAAGATGTGTGACTGTGGGCAAATTACTTACTTCTCTAAGGACAGATTTAGTCTGTGAAACCCCCAGCCATATAGCTTATCCCAAGTGAGGGAGATTTCACGTGAGAATTAAATCAATTGAGATACAAGAAAATGACTGGTATACCATAAACTTTTTTGTAATTGATGAAAGTCCCATGTTTATTCATATTTTCTTAATTTTATCTAGTAAACCTTTCCTTTTCTGGGATTCCTACCAAGATTACACATTACTTTGAGGCTTTATGTCTCCTTAAGATTCTCTTATCTGCAACAATTTTTTGGAATTTCCTTGTTTTTGAAAATGTTGGCAGTACTGAAGAGGACTGGCCACGTGTTTTATAGGATGCCACTTACCTGCTTGGGGGGAGCTCATACTTTAGGAACAAAGAGTTAAGCACCCCTCCTTGACAGTGTTTTCTGGACAATTACTTAAGAGTTCTTCATGAGAGTTTGTCACAAACTTTTATTACATTTAGTTCAGTTTTAATTCTCAAAGGTCTCAAAATATTGGTTTCATAGTCTCCAACTTTTTCCTTTGAATTCAAACCAAAATCTGATCAGAGAAAACAGGATTATCATCCTAGGGAAGAGTTCATCAGTGGGATGGAGTAGAAATGTTCTACAGTCATTTTGAGATGACAGGGGCTCCGGTAATTATATTTCTCCCAACAAAATACATTTGATTCTCAAATGTAAAAAAAGGTAACTATAATCAAGTAAAAATCAAAATCAGGCCCTCCCTGGTGGCACAGCAGGTTAAAGCATAGCACAAAGAAGCTTAAACCACTTCCGCCTGCCCCGGAGGTGACCACATGGCGCGGCAGACCTCTCCTGACCTGCCCACTGCTCCCCTCAGCAGTGTGCTTCTTGATCTGCCTGTTCTGCTCCCCACTCTGTCTTGAATCCTCTCACCGTCCCTGCCCCTCTGGCCTGGACCCCAGTTCTGTACGAATAAATAAATCTTTAAAAAAAAATCAAAATCATCAGGCAACTATAGATGAGAGACATTCTTTAGAGGAGAAGCAGGAGGGGAAGGATCAGGACTGGAGAGGGAAGAGCACAAGGACTACGGTGATGGGCACGGGTGAATGGTGGTGGGGATTCACAGGGAAACCCGACATTGTACAAAAATGGAGGATGATGTAGTAAATGTATTTTTTAATGTTTTAATTAAAAAACAAAATACACTTGATTCTATTCAAGGTGTAGACAGGTCTCACACATCTTTTTCTCACCTCTCAACTCACCTGTTTCGCATGCCCAAATGTCAGAGATGCCAAATCACTAGCCTCAGCTTTAAAAATCAGCCTTTTCAAGAGCACTTTGGCCCCCTACGCTTTTAACAAGAGCACCATGACAAAGAACATTTATTTATAACATTTAATTCCCTCTCTGTATTAGTCTAGAGTACAGTTACAATTCTTGGCACAACTGTAGTAACCAAGAGGAAAGAGTATGTTAAGATTAGAGTGATATGGACAGAAAAAAAATGAAGTTCCCAATTACAGAGCAGGATAAGAACAGGTGGAACTTGCTGACTTCTAAGTATCCAGCTGCAACTTCCAGTCACCAGCCAGAGGGCAAAGCATGGAAATTTTACCATAGGGGCTGCCTCTTCAGTGTTTCCAGCTATTCTCAGAGACAAGAAAACCAGAAATGTAGGGAGACCCTTCCTGCCTACAAAACTGTTTAGATTCAACTGCATATGGGAGTGTTTGACTAACTTCAACATGTTGCTATAAGAACATCTGCACTTCAAAGGTTCAGACCCCAAATCTCCCCTCAGCGCTGCCACTACCTTCTGGAATTCAGAGCAATATTAAGTTTTGACAACCTTACAGATTTTCCCACCATAAAGAAGAAAGAAAGCGACGGGCAGAGGGCAGAAAAGGGAGGACAGATGCCACATACATTTTTATTAGAAACGTAAGCAATCTAAAGACTCAGGTGTAGAAAACCTATATAGAAAGCTTGAGCTAAGGATGAAAGTTCATTAATGGCAGCAAAAAAAGAAAACAAGAGAGTCTCAAAACTCTATGAACTGAGAGCTAAGTTCTTCCCAGGATGATATAGTCAATGATCATCTTAGTTGTTTCCAAGGAAATAGTTTCAAAGGTTAACTACTGTTGTCACCATCAAAGACTGTTTGAGCCTAAGCTAGCCTGTGAACACAGTATTAGCAGTACCAGGGCTTCCTTAGCAGTTATATCCCTGAAGGCACTGGAATCATTTCAGGAAAGACCAATGTGACATACCTGACACCTATTTGGGGGCGTGAATGAGGAACAAAGCATGAGACACAGGCACTAGTTCACTTCACATCTACCTCTCTGGTCTAAGAGATGTTTGTCCTAAGATGCATATGCTGCAAGAAAGCTCTTCTCCCAGCACAGCAACTATTTATCTGTGAAGTCTAATCCCTGCCCAAGAAGGTGATGTGATTATCCACACGGTATGGTATATTGTAGGGCAAATGGAGAGTGTTATAAAGTAGAATGGAATCAACTTATGGGTTGGCACTACAAATTTTGAACTTCATCTTGGGACATTAGTTTCCAGCCCCTCATACGGTAACACTTAAAATTACAACATCTCAATTCACTATGCATGTACTAATGCACTTACCCTTTTGCAACAATATTGTGGGAAAAAGGTTATCACTATATTTGTTTTACAAATGAAGAAAGTGAAACAAAGGAGTTAAATAACATGACAGTGGTTCCCTATTAGGAAGTGAAAGACTGAGTTCTATCGTTTACAATCTGACATGAGAGTCCATATTTTAGCCATAATATTACCTTTCCCCAGAGCCAGATTTACTGGTTACATAATGTAAGGATTCCTCCCCACATCAATTCTGTCCACTGAGAAAGAGTGCCAAAATGGAAAGTTAGCCTGTGGACAAATGACCAGCAGGAGGAAAACACTCTTCCAGAGTAAGTATTGATGAGAGAGAAGCAATCACCTCTGTTAGGCAGAGAAGACACCATTAACAGAGAGTATTCACCAAACTCAATAAACCAGAGAATTCTGTAGACAGCAACTGAGAATTCTCAACACACAAAAGATCTGACGAAAACCAGCCTACCAAGGGTTGCTGAAACCTGTCATAGAGTTCTGGAGTCTGGAGACAGACATTCTCATCATCACTTGCATAGCAGAAAAGGTCTGAGAAGCATGGTAAGAGCAAATACTAGGCTCTTTCCCAGTGGTGAAAGTGAAAGTTCTGTTTTTTCTTTCAACTATAAAAGGTACAAACTCCCTACCAACTAAAATTCTTTTCAAATCTGAAAGTCCTACCATTGCACTTCACTCTGACGAAAAGGATCCTTTCAGCCCTGACTCCAGACTTCTATCCTTGCCCTTCTCATTCTCTGAACTACCCCTAGTCACAATGAGTCCACGTAGAAATATCCTCTCTCCTCTTGGCAGATTCACCTACTCTTCCTTAAAGTGTCAGCAGATCAAGGAAGGATGAAGTTACTATAAACCTCAGGGGTGAATACACAACCTGAAATGGGATGAGAAACATGACCTGAAAGTTTAGACTATATGTTCAAAGTTTGGGTGGTAAATGGAAAGTCAGATCAGGGGATTAATAGAGTGAGAAAGGTTTTCTGCTAAGGAGAACACTGAGTACTTTTGCAGTGAGAGGGATGCTGGGCTCCATTGTTGGATGAGAAAGAGAGCTCAAAAGAAGCAATCAAAAGGGAGTTGGCAGCAATTCAAAGGGCCACAGAAAGAAGGGTTACCCTTAAAAAGGAGAGATGTTATTATCACAATCTTGGAACGAAGACCCACGAGAAATGAGAAAAAGTTGGGAAACCTGGACTCTGACACCCCACAGTAACTGCTAAAGAAATGACACTTTATCACCTTCATTATGGTACAGAAATACAAGGTTGAAAAGATCTCTACCTTGGGGGTATAAAGATAAACACCATGCAAAATTAAGTCAGATTGTTGAAAGTGCATATATGAAGGCTTCAGATGCTTGGCTTGAAATGCCAGATACAGCTCGAGAAAATGAAAGTACAAATGTAAACTTTAAAAACATACATACATTGTAGATAGATTAGAGTAGACACAAAGAAGAAGCACAGAATTTAAAGCATTCTAATTAGCCATTTTCTGGAAAGGTCAGAAAAATCCGTGGATTGCCCCTGTAGACCTGTGAATATTTTTAATTGCCACAATAAGGAAAGCAAATAACTTCTTTTAAATTGATTTTTTTTTTCACCTGAACCCTAAACACACGTTGTGTCTTATGGAGTCAAACTGCACAATTTCACAGAAGGGAACTCTCACCTTAGCATTATGTGATGTCCCACTGGATACAAGGATTAAGTGACTGAACAGGCTGTAGGAATACAGCAGGAAACTTACAACAGTCACTGGGGCATGAAATGTGAGAGGAATAACAAAATGGGCTTGGGTTATAAAAGGCAGCATTAAAGGTTTGCTGATGTGATTGTGAGAGCTGAAGGTTTAGTCGGATGAGACAGGCTGTGTGTTGGCTATGACATAGCTCAGCCGGCATAAGCCAGAGAGAACAAGGTGGAGTGAGGCTGAATACAGAGAGCAACCATGGCAAGATCTACTTGGTAGCAACAGGAGAGAGTCTGGATGGCAATCTGAGGATGTGTAAGGCTTTGAAGAGGCCAAACGGAACTGACCAGTGAGAACATGTTCAATCTGCCAAAGGACAAAGGGAAGCTGAACAATGGGAGAATAGCAGGAGTGACATGGTCTTTCTAAAGCACATATTGTTACTCATCCCTTGCCCTTTTCCCTGGTGGAAACAGTTCCAAGATGTATCCGTAGAATGCACCAACACTGGAGTCTGGCTTGGAGACTCACCAGAGCATTCTTCAATCAGTGCAGGCCAATTTGCAAAAGTAGGGAAGGAAAAGACTCCCTAGCCAGTGAGGGAGAAAACTTCAAGCTCAGTTCCCTGTAGTTCAGTTCACTTAGTCTCTTGCCTTTGCTTCTTCATCGGGATGAAGAGACTTGGTAACAAGTTCTTAGTGAACAGAAGCTCTACATGGTGGTAGAAAAAGTGCTGCCTAATCAGTCATTTCCCTCCTTGTTGAAAGCAGGCAATATAGAAGAGTGAACAGCTCCAGGAATCTCACTTGAAAAGTGAGTATTATAAGAAGATTTTAAGATTAAGCAAAAATAATAGCTTTATGGCCTCTTTCTGGATGTGGAGACCATAGGAGTCAAAGAAAGTGAAATTTGACAGTGTAAAAAGGAAAGTACTTCAAAAAAAAAAAAAAACAGCTTTGTTATAGAATTCTCGGTGGTAGTCCAGGCCTCAGATGAATATTTAATCTTTAGGGAAATCTATCCCAGTGGCAAATCTAAAACAGTGGATGTTCACACCCACTGAGACCAGACACAGAAGGATGGAGAATCATATAATGCTTTTGTATTGGGTGTGGACTTTCACTGTAAGCAGCCAAAAATACAAACATGGCTAACTTGAGCAAGATGGAAATTTGTTAGAGAAAGCACAGGAACACCAGGCCTGTTGGCAAGGGTCTTCCGGGCCATGGCCTTCAGAGGATCTGAGTTCCCAGTCATCATTTACTCCCTGCCCTGTGAAACTTCTGACCACACAGGGAGAGCATATAGGGAGGCGGTAAGAGGAGGCAGTGAGCAGTCTCCCCAGCAGGTGCTGAGTGCCCACCTTGGAGCATCATCAGAAAAGCAGGCCTGGAATTGCTATGATTTCTGATGTGAGCTACTGTACACACACACTCTCTCACAGACATACATTCACATACCACGTGGCCTCCAGGACTGTGTCCTGAATGTGTCGTCAGAAACTATAAGTAACAACACACAAACCAGAGGAATTCTGGCTGCTGGTGACCACTGTGGTGCGTCGGGGGTGGGATCTGTGTCCCCAGCATGCTACGTGAGCTTCCACTGAAGCATCCAACACCACTGACAAGAGTACAGAACTCCTATGGGGGAGATTTGAAACAGAAAAGTGGGCAAACAAACTAACAAAAATACAATACACAGCAATATGACCCTCAAGGAAATGACACCAAGGACCATTCTCCAAATTCTAACCATAAAGGTCCAGGAGGTCTTATCTTCTCATCTGAAAGAGTTCAGAATTGCCATAAAGAAATTCAGAAAATGGATGAAAATGCAGAAATGAAAGAAAAATATTAATATGAAAAACACAATTAGTGAAAAGAAATTAGAAAATAAATATTCAAACAAAAAAAAGAGGGGAGGTTGTGTGTCAGGATACAAAAAGATCAACAGAGGAGATTTAAAAAACCTTTAGAAAATTGCCAAAGCAGGGCCCTCCCTTGCTGGCCGCCCCTACTTCAGTACGAGTTCAATTCCTGTACAGGGAGGTGACCCACATGGCACAACAGACCTCTCCTGTCTCTTCTGCTGCTCCCCTCAGCAGTTTAATTCATCAAGATCCCTGCTCTGCTCCCCACTCTGTCTCTGGTGAATCCTCTCACCACCCCTGCACCTCTGGCCTGTACTCCAGTTCTTTATGCATAGATAAATAAATCTTAAAAAGAAAGAAAATTACCAAAGCAGACAAGACCAAATAGAGGGACAGAGGGGACCCAATTAGTGGAAGATCATAATGCACAAAGGAGAAGGTGGAGGAAGAAAAAGAAATACAAAGGGGAAAAAATAAAGAAACAATTCAAGACCTATCTCACTCCATTAGGAAAGGCAACATAAGGATAAAGTATGTCCCAGAAGGCTAAAAGAAAGAAGAGAATAGAGAATTTATTCAAAGAAATAATTAAGGGAAATTTCCCAAATCTGGAGAAGGAATTAAATACACATCATGAAGCTAAAAAACACTACTACGTTATCTAAATGTAAAGAGACCTATCTTAAGACACATAGTTGTTAAGCTACCAAGAGTTTAAGATAAAGAATAATGAAAGAGGTAACAAATAGAGGAAAACCAATCAGGCTGACATCAGACTTCTTGGAGGAAACCCCATGGGTAATGGAGAATGGAATAATGCACTTGAAATACTTAATTATAAACACTGCAGTCCAACACTACTAAATCATGCAAGCCTCTCCTTCAGATATGAGAAACAAAAGTCCTCAAAACAAAAAGAAGCTGAGGGAGTTTATTGATGCCAGACATCTCCCTTAAGAAATGCTGAAAAGGAGCTCTACTATCTAAATTAAAGAGACGAAAACCCATCCAAAAAAAAAAAAATTGAACAAGGAATAATATAGAACCGGAAAACAAAAGACCATGGCAATAACAAACTCTCATGTATCAATAATGACCCTAAGTGTAAGTAGACTGAATTCCAGAAATATACCCACATTTCTCAGACAGTTCATCTATGACAAAGGAGCCAAGAATATACACTGGAGAAAGGAAGATTCTCTTCAACAAATGGAGTTAAGAAAAATGAACAGACACATTCAAAATAATGAAACTAGATCACCACCTTCCCTACACAAAAAATCAATTCAAAATGGACTAAGACATAGATATAAGACTAAATCTATAAAATACATTAAAGAAAAAAATAGGCAAGGCACTCCATGCTAAGACTTCAAAATGTTCTGTGGACTCAAGAAGAGCACGAAAGTAAACACAAGGCTAATGAAACGACATCAAACAAAAACGTTTCTGTGCAATAAAAGAAACTATCAGTAAAATAACAACAAAAAAGACCAGCCTACTAAATGGCAGAAAATAATGGGAGAAAAGTACATCTGACAAAGAGCGAATATGCAAGCCACAAAAAATTCAATGAGTTTTAGGAGAGATTTGCCGTAATCTTCAAAAACCCAAAATCAAAGTCAGAGCCGGTGGTTTCTTGAAGTGCTTTTGACATAAATTCTAGTGAGCATACCATATTTCACTGTTAATCACTAAGTATCATGTCTAAATAGAAAATAATCTTCTAACAATATTTACATCTCATGTAAGGATTATAAGAATGAACTATCCTAGTTTAATTTCTTTAATCTTTTTGAATTGTGCCCACATAACCTGAAAATAAACTTCTTGTGATGTCAAATAATATAATTGGAATGATTTGGTTATTTTGACCCTGTGAAGGTACAGTCTCAGAGAAACATGCAAGAGTAGCAGTATTACATATTTCTGGAATGGCTACAAAATGTGAAGTTAGTGAAAAATCCCCATGTAGTCATAAAATACAAGTACATAAATTGTTTAAGATTCTTCAATACCTTCATTTTAAGAACTCTGAAAGTCAGAAAGAATACAAAAACATTCAATTTTTGCCAGGCTAGTTTAGCGATATATTCCAGATTTTTTATTCATTCTTTCAGAAAATCCCAGTTAAGCATCACTTTGTGTTAGGCAATGCATAGATGTTGGAGAAAAGAACAGGAACCTCATGAAACATATTTAAGAAGGGAGAATTAAATAAGTAAATAAGTGGAAGAGACTCCTCCTAAAACTACTATAAAGATAATTTGGGATATGTATCAGGGCATGAAATGGGTGTGTCATCAAAGAACTCTCCAAGAAAGAGATAATTCAAACTGTATCCATGATCACAAAGAACCAGTCTTGTGAAGGCCTCGGAAAAGAGTTATTCTACAAATGAGCAAATGCAAAGCCCCTGGAATGGCTTACACCTGATGAAGATTTCATAGACAAAGAGCAAGTTTTGCTGGAGTTTACAGATGAAGCACAGTTTATAAAAACAGTAAGAAATTGGGACCTTACTTGAAAAGCAGAGTGTACTCCCAGTATAGTACTCTCACAGTCCAATGTTTTCCAATACCACAAAGCTGAATTTTTTCTGGCAACAAATAACTACTTCAAAAAATAACTAAAAAAAAAAAAAAAAAAACCAGATTTGACTCCTTTGCCATAGTTTTCATTTATCAGTAACATGAGGCTGTTCGATTAAGTTAAATGATTCCATAAAACAGATTCCCTTGGATGACCCGATCCATTTAATCTACCAAAGGGGTGCCATTTGTTTCCCCTGGGCTGATGCTGCGTTGTATGTCCAACTTGGACATTATGTAGACGTCTGGGAAACAAAAGGCCCGCAAGAGACTAATGATGGATGGCTTGCATCTGAGGAGTACACTTCCTCAATGAATTCGCATCAGTGGCGCCGGGGCCTTCCAGCTCCTTCTCCAGAACAGGGGCCAATTCTACAGGCTCCTTGGAGACAAGAGTAATTTTTGTTCATTTTTTTTTTTCCTCCCTGAGAAAGAAAGAGACAGCACTGTTTTAAATCAAGCCTCTAATCCAAGTCTTGCTTTCATCCTATAATAGAAGCTAAATGAAACAAGTTCAAGCTGTTTTGCCTCACACCCAGTGGAGTCAGAGACTCACTCGGGCATTTAGTGAGTGATTGAGGCAGATGTGGACCCTGGGAGTGGCCAGCTTAGGTGCTCTATCAAGTCACCCTATTTCCCCCACACATGTCCTGGTAATTCTTTGATACAACAAATAGGACCCCCTAGTATGTCATATTTTCTATCAGACTCCCATCCAGTTTAGTTCCTCTACAACATCAATTCCATAAAATACATGATAGTCTATTTTATAAATCTCCGTTTCATCTATCTCTGAGTGAGAGAGGGGGAGAGACCAGAAAGTAAGTATCTGCAGTCACTTCTTAGGCGAAAACAGACCTTTCCTGGTGCAGTCATCAATATTCTGAAAAACTTAATTTTCAATCTCCTGTCTCTAAGTCAGACACAATAAAAACAGTGATAATGCTGGGGAAGTAATTATAAAACCGACTCTCTGAGAAAGGATGATGATAATAAAACATAATTGATGAGGCACTTCCTAAGTGCCTGTCACCAGAGCACAAGGGCATAGGGTACATTCTCTTTCTTACTCTTCACCAGGACCCTGTGAAATGGGCAGTCTGGAAAATGACAATGCTGAATCTAGCCTTATGTAACATCACCCAAACTGGAAAATATTTTGGTCATAAGCTTTATATTCAAAAAGAAAATTGTGGCCCTCCCTAGTGGTGCAGCGGGTTAAAGCACAGCACTGAGAAGCTAAGGCCACTTCAGCATGAGTTCTATCCCCGCTGGCCCCGGAGGAGATCCACACGGCCTGACAGACCTCTCCTGGCCTGCCTGCTGCTCCCCTCAGCAGTGTACTTCCTCGATCTGCCTGTTCTGCTCCCAGCTCTGTCTCTGGTGAATCTTCTCATCCTCTGCATCTCTGGCCTGTATCCCAGTTCTGTATGAATAAATAAATAAATTTAAAAAGAAAAGAAAAGAAAAATGCAATAGTATCCTAAGAGGATAAATGGACTGGGGACACCTCATCTTAGTCTTTTGTTTCTCTGCTATAACAGCAAACGATATATAGCCAAATTTGTTCCCTCATCTGAATTGGAACACAGTCTTGCCTGTTTGCTTATAAGGAGTGCTTTTTGTTTACTTTTTTATTTAAATGTTGTCGTGAAGTGCCATTGCTTGACATCATTGTTAGCATTCCTCCCCCCATTCAGGTGTAGTTATTTCAGCACACCTACCACCAAAGTACCCTACATCCTCCACAGGCCACTGTGTTCCCTCCCTGTCCACTTAGTTCTCTGTGCTTGTTTTTATGCTACAACAGTTGAGTTGTGGCAACAAAGATCATTCTGACCCACGAAGTCTAAAAGGTTTTACTGCCTCATGCTTTACATTAAGTATTTACTGACCTGCGCTGTGTAGCTACATTTTCTTCACTCTAAGATTTAGCTTCTCCACAGTATGTCCTGGCATACCTGTGTCATATACAAATTAGTAGAAAAGCTGGATATTCTGCAAGATGTAGCAGCTGCTTCTGTGTGCTAGCAGTCCCCATTGCTAATGGTGTCTTCATTCCCAAGAGCTCAGAGTTCGGCACCATGCAGCTCCCAGACGCCTCCTCCTCACTAAGGATGTCTTCAAGAGGCAGGCTGGGACCACCTGCCTGGAAATGTTTGCGTGGTTATCTCCTTCCAGCAACCCAAGGTCGACGACTGACTGGCAGGAAATGCTTCACGGTGGGCTGAGCACACGGAGTCAGAGCCCACAGCTCCCTGTGAGAGGGGCTCAGGGGGCATTAGGGGGCTCCCCCTACCTACCCCACTTCCCTCACTTTTCCAGGTTTCATCTGTAGCACTGACTCACCAAATCCCTTGCGAAGAATCATTTTCATAGGTTCTGCTTTTAATTATGTGTTTAAGACACATGGTGAGGTTATAGGCGTTTCTATGAAAGCCACACAAAATTCAAGAAAAATGAATAGAAAAATACTTATGTATTATGTGAAGCTGGGAAGTTGGTGTAGAAGAAAATCCTCTTCTCTCCCCTCTTACTCTAATAATGGGGATGTGCAAATTGAACTGTCCGAGGCACATTATCTGGAGAAAAGAGTTTATCTGCCTGCACGTGAGACCAACAAAGGTAGCTGGTTCCTTAAATCATTCAAGTTAGAAACTTACACACCTGCCTGATTAAAAGAAAAGGAAAGGGGAGAAAAGACTTTTATGAACAGGACAACTCATTTTATTTGGAAATGATAAATGGAGCTCTAGGGAAACAGCAGAGGGTAAGAACCTGGCTGGCGTGTGCCCACAGGGATAGACTAGAGACAGACCCTCCATGGACTTTCTGTCTCCATTAGGGACATAAAACTCCCCGAGGGAGGACTCTCAGATAGGTCATATTGTTGCTCTTCTTTCTGGAGGAAGACCTGCCCTGACAAGGCAGTCTCTCATTTCCCAGAAGTTACTACTTAATTGGAAATGCCGAGAAAACTGCCTTCATCTCAAAATAATCCTGATGCCAAAGGGATGCACTGTGATCTCCCTCCAGATCAACTCTGGGGTTCTCAGTGGATCCCCACATTGGGAAGGAGCAAATGGAAGGAGAAAAGGGTATTACTTATACTGCCCTACTCTAATCTTTGAGCACCTCTGTGCAGGTGGTAAACCTGAAGGAACTATTTCCTTCCATACCCACCAGGAACAGGACTGTCACCCCCAAGACAGCCCCTTTACTGGCTCCAACCTCAGTGGCTGTACGTGACAGAATAACGTTGAGAACTTTCCATTGCAATGCCTTCTCGGACTGCCTGCACTTTGTCAGCCTGCAGTCAGCAGAGGACTCGAGAGCTGCAAGTGACAAATGAACAAGTTTCCATCTAAAAATGCATGTTGTATCTGGTTCCTCGTCTGACCTATTCCTTACTGTATGACGCTTAGAAATCTACCAGAAGGAAAAATTAGAACAGCTTACTTCTTTAAAAGTACATAATTTGTCATTTATTTTTTTAGCTGAATTGTGTTCTTTGTGCTGTTGTTTCGCATATATTTCTATAAGGTTTTAAAAGTAACTCCCTTGGGGTCTCTCTCTCCTACAACAATCACCCCCCAGCACCACCAGAGATGCTGTACCCACCTCACAGCAGACACACACCCGGGAAAGACAGCCCTTTGGAATGTCTGTTAATAAACGCCCTGAGGACTTCTCTTTAGCCGAACAATTAAGAAAAAATTCTAAGAGACTGAGCCATGTGTGACCTAAATTGGCTTTAAAAATGCCTCTCAGAGCAGAGGGAGCAGCATTTGCAGCATAATCGCCTTCCACCTTGACATTAATTATGCACTGTGGTGTGCAGAGAGCAACTCTGAGCCAGGAATATAAGTGTTTATAAAGTAAACATGTCAAGCAAAGCAGAACATTGTAAAGTGAAGAAAATATTAAATGCAGTGCTGTTATGATCCATTTCTCTACTCTTTCTTTTCTTCATAAATCTTCTACATTCAGCCTACAAAGGGATGGCATTTCCTTCTTCAAAGAGAGATAAGGTGACTCAACTATACTTACAGTTTGGATTTCTTGAAAGAGAAAAAGAGAAAAGGAGATGCTTTTCTCGACTCTGTGATTGAAAATAAAAGGGGCTTGCTGATATAAAGAGCTCACCACCTTAGGGAGCCTTTAAAAAGCATTCTCTATAGGAACAATCCTGTTTCAACACAGCCATAGGAACTGTAATTTCATTTCCCTCTTCATTATCAAGGGCATTTCATGGTAGCAGGGCCCCAGCTTTTCCTGTTTTGCCTATTCCTCCTTCTTACTTCTTCATTTAGCATCATTAGCCTTTGTAGGTGGATCTTGATTAATTGTTTTAAATAAAATTCCAGTGCCACCAAAGCTTCTAGCTTTAGCAAGAAGCTTAATAAACATATCCCCTATTTACAAGGGAAAACCCTCAGTAGTAGCCAAAATATTCAGGTTCTAGTAGCTTGCAAAATAAAATTTTAGCTGCTGTTCAGCTAAACATAATGATAAACCCAATTAAAACACACACACACACACACACACACACACAGTGGTGCTCGCTAGTTGAGATGGCAACCATCCCTTCTGTGCCCCCTCCTGCTGGGCAACTGCATAGGGAACTCTGAGGAACTCTTAGAGCATCTGCCAAGTTCAGTTTAGAAACCAATGATTTAATATACTACCTATTTATTTTTGTATGAAGTATTCATACTCCACTGACAATTAACCTATTAAAACAATTGCTTTTGAGGGCCCTCCCTGGTGGTGCAGCAGGTTAAAGCACAGCACTAAGAAGCTAAAGCCACTTCAGCACGAGTTCGATCCCCATCCCAGAGGTGACCCACATGGCACAGCAGAACTCTCCTGATCCGCCCCCTGCTCCTTTCAGCAGTGTGCTTGTCAGTCGCCTTTCTGCTCCCCACTCTGTCTCTGGTGAATCCTCTCATCACCCCTGCATCTCTGGCCTGTACCCCAGTTTTGTATGCATAAATATTTTTTTTCAAAAAACTATTACCTTTGAAAACTATTCTACTATTCTCTGGGAACAGCTGTTTTAGTTCTTTAGACATACTCACTGATAGAACATCTTTGCCAGGAGGCTCACTTGGGTAGAATCTCTGTGTATATGAGAAGATTATAATTTTGAAGACAAACAAAAAAAAATAAAGGAAGAACTTATTGCTGGTGATGTTCATAAACCCTCAAGGAAGCCAAAGGTCTCTACTGTCTTTGATTAAGAAATTAGTACTTGGAAAGCTGTGGCCAGAGTGACTGAAAGGATATTTCTATGAGGACAAGTGCAAGGCACCTAGAATAAAAGACAATAGCCTCAGTGACAGGTGTATCAGTTCATGGAAGACAGTCAAAAGTGTGAGATAATGTTTAGTAAGAAAGGGAATAATGTAGAAATTTGATTTCAATTCTAAGTTTGAAACCCCAATAAGTGAAAGAAGTAGACTTTACCTATGCTGTCCCAAGCAAACCAGCAAACCAGATCTGAACCTAAGAAAAACCATTCCAAAGTAGCATCAATAGAACTTTGATGTAATAAATTCTAATACCAGAAACAGAAGAGTAGAAACAGAGAGATCTGATCTGATGAAAATCTGCAATATCCTAAAGTTTGATATAGAAGAGGCTAAAAATCCTAAAAATTGCAATAGACAGACAGCATGTCTTTAAATGGCATTCCATTCAATGTCATTTTGCTGTAACATTAATGAGGAAAAAAGCTGATTCCTAGTAGTGTTACAGGACAAGGGGAAGAACACCTGTGAACTGTGAACCCCCAAATCTGTCTGCTCCAAATAGTTTCTGCCATCTGCCACAGCAAGGCAAAACATGTAAGACCTTTGATGGAAAGGAACTTTAATGCAATTAGTGTGAAACCCAGAAAAGACAAAGAATATAGTTTCTAAATCAAGCACCCAAAGGTTACCTATCTCCTGTGGGTAAAAGTCCACCCAAAAGGGACTGGCCCAAAGCAGGCCTGAAAGCTGCCACAAGTCTAAAGGCCCTTCTGGCCGGGACCCACAGAAAAGGGTCAGAAATTGCCAGACAAATCTGGGAGGAAAACAGCAAAATCAAAATCAATGTAAAGGCTGCCATAGTCAACCTCCCCACAGGCCTCTCACCCACATCTGTTTCACCCAGTCCAGGACCAAGAAACAAAAGCTGCTTCTTAACATGTTTGACTGCTCCATGTGCCTCCCCCAGTTCTCCTTCTAGCTCTTCATCCTGTTTTCTTCTTCCTCATTCTCCCTCCAGATTCTTCTCCTACCTGTCCACCTTCCTTTGTGTGGAACAGGAAAGCTGGAACCTCCTTCCCTGGGGACCACCCTGCTGCAACAGATGTGACTGTCTTTGTCGGTTTTGCATATTCCCCGCATCTGTGTGTGTTTTCTCTTTTTTTCCACATCCCATAGATGAGCACATCCAGCTCATTAGTGTGTCTCCTAGCCTCAATGTGAGCGAGGGTGGATGGGTGTGATGCCCGATCATGGAAGGCGAGTGTGAGTGGGTATGATGCCCCAATGTGAGTGAGTGTGAGTGGGCGTGATGCCCCATAGGCAAGTGAGAGTGGGTGTGATGGCTCCCCATGGAAGGGTGTCCAGCCAGGAATGTCTTTTAAGCCCGGGGCTGTGAGAGTAGGCCTAGAACACCAGACCCTGAGCTGGATAATGAGGTCGGGCAATAACGGAATGAATACAAATCATTGTTAATGTTAGAAATCTCTGGGTCTTTATTTAGGTGATTTTTTAAAATCAGACTTTGGTTTTAAAGTCAATGTTTCCAGGAACATATTGATGACATTGAGTAAGGACTTAACTGCATTCTATTGTATTAACTATCAGAAAAGATAAACGGAGGGATATTAAATTTTAAAAGTTTGAGTAAATATGGATTCCAGTTAGGTAGCATTAAATCAGAAGTGGCTAGAAGTGCTGCAATGACTGATGCTATGGAAAACTTTTCCAGAAAAAAGGTGCAAGCGAAGAAAAGAAATCACTCATGGGCTATTTGAGACTGGTTGTCCTTAGGTTTCAGTTGTTAGCTTTCAGGAATTCACAAACTTGGATTCTGAATTGCTTTAGTCTATGCTACCTGAGTCTGAAGTTTTCCTTGTTTAATTACTTTAACAAGTACTCCCAGAAGTCAAAACACATTCTATCAAATGTCAGTAGGAAAACATCTATGAACCATCAACAGTGCTGGAAGCCTTTAATTTAATAAAATCCATATAAAACATGACAAGATAAAAAAAAAAAAAACTAGGAGCATCTTTGGGAGTTGAAATGTCACCTCCTGAATAATTATGAATTACATTTTTTCCCTCAATATTTAAACCACTCAGAATTGGGCACAGTACATCTTGGAAAAAAAGATAGCATTTATTTATGCAACTTTCTCTTAAACATACATCTGAAGTTGTTTTTCAAACTAAAAGCATAGTTTGAGTGATGGGGACACACACATTCACACACACACACAACAAAAAATAGCATTAAATCATATACCCTCAGAATATATTATTTTGTTCAAACATATTTTAATTATATCTTAAAAGCCCTAAACAGGGCCTTCCTGGTCATGCAAGGGGCTAAATCTTAGCACTATCTGCAGCCACATGGTACAGCAGACCTCTCCTGTCTCACTTGCTGATCCCCTCAGCAATGTATTGCAGTGTATCAGCCTATCCTGTTCCCTACTCTCTCTCTCTGATGAATCCTCTCACACACACACCCTGACACCTCTGGCCTGCACCCCAGTTCTTTTATGCATAAATAGTTTTAAAAAAAAATCTCAACAGAATATTGTTTAACAATTTGGGTTCCCTTTCTTCTACTCAAACTTCAGTTCCCACATCGAATATGTCTGCTTCAAGTGAACATGGTGATGATTCATGGGTGGTATGGTAGCAGGAGACCTATGAGAACTACAATGGTTTAAGAAAAAACAATTAATAAAAATTATTTAAGAGAAGAAAAAAATATGCCTCACACAGACCTTTCCAACCCATCGAATTTAAAGAAGCACACTTTACCCCCACCACATTTATTACTCTTATAATCTTATTATAATCAATATTTCTCTGCGCTCAGGAACTGCCCTGGCACTACCCTGTGACCTAGGACATTACCTCTCTTCATTTAGCATTTATTTCATTTAATTCTTTGCCTAAACAATTCACCTATTTTCTTACTCTCCAGTCCATGTTGGATTAAAATTCCACATTTGCTTAATTCACCATTGGAACCTCAAAACTAAAACTTAGAGGTCTCAATAAATACTTGGAGAGAGAAGGAACAAGTCAAGAAGTATCAAGAAAAACTTGTTTCTGAGGCTGATTAAAGAAAGTCTCTTCTTAAGCTTTTCAAAATGTTTAACCATTTATTTTCAAGTGTTTTTTGTTGTTGTTGTTGTTATTTCAATTTAAAAAATTTAATTGTAAGCCACAACTAAATTTGATAATGATTATGTGTTAATTTTTTTTGGTACTATGTGTTATACTGTTAAATGTTCTGGAGTAATATGTACTCAAAGACTTGTTGTCTAATTGGAAATATAAGATATATATTCAAACAAGTCTCTAAAATTAGGCAATGAATGATATTCTAGAGAGAGGAAAACAATGGTTTCCATAGAAGAGATGAGGGAACTAATAGTTTTCAAAGTCTTCCATTTTTGTACATCTCTGTGGCATCTATATAAACATGTTTGTGTGTGTATGTTTAGCAGTATCTATATCTATGTGACTGGTATGTGGCATATTAATGCAAGTTAGTATACAAATGCAGCATGAATATTATACATAGCTATTATTTGTAACTTTCAATGACTCCTTGGTCTTCAATGTTAAACTTACTTAAAGCAAATTTTCAAAAATGTTTGAAAATCCCAAAACACATATTTTTGTTTCTCTGCTGAGTGTTATCTACCATGTTCATTATCCTCATTGTTTTAGCCAGTACTTCACAATAAGAGGGAAAAACTCCAATAAAGGAAGAATCTTTAGGAAGGCACATGACTTGAATGTCAGATGAAACTTCCCCAGGAACATGGACGTGTAGACTAAAATCTGGGTGAGGAAGTCAGAAAGAATGTGGTTTCATCCACAAACTGACAGTAATCCATTGTAACTAAAGTATTGCATATGTGAAGTGAACACATAGCAAAGCTAGAGAAGTAAGTAGGGGTAAATCATGAAAACTTATTTAAATGCAAGTTCAAAGTTGGGAAGGCTTTAGCATCCAAGAGTTTCTTCTGAATAAGGCCTGATCAGTAGTGGAACTATTTCTTGCCAAGAAAGTTTCTTTTCATAATTAGTTCGTGGAGTTTAATCAGTTTTTTAAAATATGAAGGAAACAATGACAAAATTTTATGATTTACTTAAACTGAGTAATATTTTAACAGCATTCTTGATGCTTTTATGGCATTTAAAATTTACATAATAAAAACTTAAAGGAGGCCCAAAATGATACCTAAATCAAATTAGTTCAGTAAACATGGGTCTTCACTTTATGTATTTTTATCTCCAAGAGTGTTATTATGAACAATGGTCTTCACATTAGCTCTTAGAAAGACCTTGTAAGTTAAAGACTATCTGTCTAGCACAATAGAAATAATGGTGGTAAGATTTATGGTTTAAAGAGAATTATGTTTTCTAAAGTATATTAACAGGAAAAATCATAGAAGGTAAACTCAAGACCCCAATAATACACCAGAAGTAGATTTCTGCTTATTGAACATCTTTTTATCCCTGATGATATGGCTCACTTTCACCTATTGAGTGGAGTGCTGATGTTTGGTGGCCAACAGAAGATATCTAACGAGGACCACACTCAGCCTTTCACTCCAATTATAATCTCAGGTTTCTGAACAAGTATGGTAATAGCTAGGCAGCTTTTGCCATTTTACTTTGCTTCTGAACTTCTAAGAATAGAACAAAGGCACAACAGAGATGAGATAAAGCCCATCTCTGTGGTGAGGGAGTCTGCCCTAAGAAGCATCGCTTTAGGTAGCTCCTTCCCTTTAACACATTTCTGTCTGTGCTTCAGAGTATGAAGATTTGATATTTTTCAAAGCAGTATCATGAACTTCAATTAGTTGCAGCATTATCCAAATACTTAGTAGTCTTCCAATCATCCATGTCATTCCAAGGTCATGTCTACTGACCAGAAATGTTGTAACCTTAAAGGACTACACTGGGCAAACAACTGAGAATGGGTCTTGCCAGTACTTTAATTTCCTCCATATTTCTTATTTCTAGAACAATATCTATCATACAGCTTTATAACTGTGCTCCTTCCACTAACCTTTCTATTATTTTTCTGTTCATTCACCTCTAGAACCATGAGCTTTCCTCATTACTGTTCCTTTAAGAGATCACATAGGTGGTGGAGGGGACAAGTTGTTTCTCCTTCAGAAGTAGCAGGTTAAACCTACATGGACTGACTTTAGCTTTGTTTCCCTTTTTCCTTTCATATGTGTTAGTGCCCACTGCCCTCCACTCTTCATGATAAAAGTAATCAAAGTACTTTAAAATACAGTGGTTGAAACACTGAGACACCCAGTAAGCAGGCTTGATCAAAATATGAGACAGGTATCTAGAAAATATTTCCACATGACCCAAATGTAAGACATGGAAAGGTCAGGCTGGTGATACTTGTCATGATTTTAATGAGAGACGAAGACAAGAGTAGAAGGAGTGGGGGAAGGGGGAACATAAGAGGATTACATAAAACTCATTCAGGTTTTCAAGAGCCTGAAGAATGTAAATAAATCTGTAGTATAATCTAAAGTATAAGTTTATAGAACTACTCCGGAAAATTACTCTCTAAGCAATGAAGGGAGAAAGAAAAATGCAAACATCCTTCTGATTACATGCCACTGCATTCCTTACAGAATCTAGATTCATGATTTAGAACTGATTTTAGTTTATTTTTCCTAATTAAAAAAAGAAATAATTAGCCCATGTGAAAATGAGGAAACTATTTAAAAAATCACTATTCCAATTCCCTGACATAATTCCTGTGTACACTGTGCTATATTTCTTTCCAGATAGATATGTATGCACATGTCATGTCTCTAAGAACATACTGCCTATAAAATTGAAATGTCCCACACTTACTTACATTTCCAGGGCCATTAAAATATCTTTTATTCCATCATTTTACTGATGGGCTATTGTGTATTCACATTTTCTCATTGCAGAATATATTTATTTCCAATTACCCTGCTGTTTAAAAAATCACCAGAAATCTATTATAACCAAACACTAGAAGCAAGATGTTCCTCAGTGGGTGAATGGATAAACTGTGTCACATACATGCATTGTAATGCTTATCAGCAACAAAAGGACCAAGCTACCAATCCACTGCAAAGACATGGATGAATCTTAAATGCATGTTGCTAAAAGAAGCCAGTTTAAAAAGGCAACATGCTATGGTTCTAATTACATGACACCTTGTAGATGCCAAACCATAGAAATGAAAACAGATCAGATGTTGTCAGTTGCTTTGGGAATGGAATAAAGTTTCAATAGGTGAAACACTGGGGAAATTTCAGAGCAACTATCTTATAATATGATAATATTATTGTGGATATTTGACATAGTATGCTTGCCAAAAAAAACACAAAACTTTACAGCATAAAAATCAAACCCTAAGGTATGTGACAATAATCTTTAAAAATAATAATTCATAATGAAGGAAATCCCTTATGGTAAACATATGAACAACCTCATTAAAAGAAATTGGGAGACATACTGACCCACAAAGCGCTGGAAATGAGGGTATCCTCTAAGATTAAAGGCAAAAAGGAAGTAAACAGAAGCCAGCAGTGTAACACCCTTGTTTACAGAAGTATTTCTATGGATGGCAATTGACAACACTAAAATCACTATATGTATCCTAGAACTGAAGAATCAAGCAAATGGATGGTGAATATTAAAACCTTGGTTTCCTACTGTTGAAGCGGAGGTTACAGATTAGCAAGGGCACAGGCTAGAATGGTCCATATGGCAATGGATGAGATTTAAAGTCATCAGTAGGAACTCATGTTTCCCTTCATGTAAATACAGATGGTTACATTTATAAATATTTACAGATATGTATGTATATATATACAAGTTAGCAGACACACATACGTTTCTTTTCTCTGTCACCAAAGGGAACCCAGAAGAACCAGCATCACAGAAGGAAAAGTCCAGATTTTGTTTTCTAATATCAGTCTCTAATAGAAGGAGCAGTCTCCCCAAAGAAATGGCCAACTCTAGGAATGAGGCAGGAAATACGAAAGGCAAATCCCGAGCAACCAGCAGTGTCAAAATGGAAGAAAATACTCAAAAAAACCCCACAATGATAGACTAGGTCAAAGGGACCCTGAAGCCAACCAAAACTTCTTTCAGTGGCTAAATCTGGAACAATCTGCACCAAAAGAAATACAGTAGCATTGGATTATTGTTATAAATAAATGGATAAACTGATGGATGAAAAAGGCTTATCTTCAATAAGGAAAAATTCCAAAGAAGTTACATAAAGGCAATAGTCTTATAGTACTTATATAATTTCCTACTCCTTAAATGTAAACTGCTCTGACTAATGCTTTTCCAAAGAACGCAGCATGAGAAGAAGTGACTGTACAGAGCAAAACCTTGACAAGACTACCTCCTCCAAGTGACTAAGATCAAAGAGAAGTGACGTGATGCTGATGGATAAACACTTGATATGGTAAAAATGGACTTTACCTCTGTTGTCTTCATCCCCAAACCCCACAACCCCAGTCTAATAAGGAAAGCATCTGAAAATTCTAAGATATGGAAATCCTACAAACATAAACCAGTACTCCTCAAAACTGCCAAGGTCATTAAACCAAACTAAGTCTGAGAAACTCAGTGTTTACAAGAATCTAAAAAGCTATGGCAATGAACTGTAATAATAAGATATCCCAGTTGGGATACTAGGAAAGAAAAAGGGTTTTAGGTGAAAATAAGAGGAACTGAATAACATATGTGCTTTAATGAATAATAATATATTGATAATGGTTCATCTGTTATGACTAATAAAGGACACTGAAATACAGGAAAACTCTACTATTTATATGTTTTTTCTATAAACCTTGAACTATTCTAAAGTGAAAAGGTTATTTTAAAAACTATTGGAGGGCTCTCCCTGGTGGAGCAACAGGTTAAAGCACCACATTATGAAGCTCTAGAAGCCACTGCAACACAGTTCGATACCCGGCCAGGGAGCTGACCCACATGGAGAGGCAGACCTCTCCTGACCTGCCCGCTGCTTCCTTCAGCAGTGTATTTTTGTCAATCTACCTGTTCTGCTCCCCACTCTGTCTCTGGTAAATCCTCTCACCCCCCGTACCTCTGGCCTATACCCCAATTCTGTAAGCATAAATAAATAAATCTTAAAAAAAAAAAAATTAGGCCCTCCCTGGTGGCGCAGTGGGTTAAAGTACAGCACTAAGAAGCTAAAGCCATTTCAGCATGAGTTCCATCCCTGCCTGCCCCAGAGGTGACCACATGGCTCAGCAGGCTTCTCCTGACCCGCCTGCTGCTCCCCTCAGCAGCATACTTCATCAGTCGGCCTGTTCTGCTCCCCTCTCTGTCTCTGGTGAGTCCTCTCACCGCCCCTGCATCTCTGGCCTGTACCCCAGTTCTATATGCACAAATAAATACATCTTTTTTAAAAAATATAAATAATAGGTTGGCCACAAAATATTTCATACATTTGAATATTTTCTTAAAAATGGAATTACTGATTAGAAGCAAATGAGAAATAAAATTGATTATATTGCCAGTTTAATATTGTTAACTTTGTACTAGTTTATAAAGTCAATGACAGTGTTTGAGAGAATCAGTCCCTCTGTAGAAGCCCTGAAAAAAAGTAAAGTGGGCCTTGAGTCTTTTTCACTGCAGCCAACTAAGTAAAAGTGACAATTTTATTCAACCAAAAATGAAAGTAAATCAGTACAGCACAGTGGGTAAGTGTTCAAAGTGGAGTCACGCTGTGTGAATTTGTAGATGACTCCACCTCTATCTACCTGTTTGACTTTGAGCAAAGTATACTTAGCTGCTCTAAGCCCCAGGATTTCTTATGTGGAAAATGGCAAAATCAAATATTCCATTCTTAGGTTATTTAGAGAAAATTAAAGGACATAAGCAAACAAGTCAATCAGTATAATGGCTGCTACAAAGTATTCTATGACAGATATTGTTTTCAGTCAGTCATGTATTTAACAAATATTAATTGAAGACCCATCATGGGATTCATGAGAAGCAATGGTGAGCAAGACATATAACTTACAGTCTAGCTGTAATCAGAGAAGCACTTGGAAAGTTAACAGCGTGTGTGGTAAGTATGGAACAAGCTGCAGTAGAAGCATATGACATAATCAGGTACAGTCTTGGGGAACAGAACAGCAAAGACAGAATCCATGGGATTTATAAGATTTAGCTCAGTGGTGTGCTGGAGCTGGTAGAAATCAAGTCCTTCCAATTCCCTTCCAATGACATCACATTGGCAGCTTGAAAACAGTCACAGTGAGAGTTTTTACAGGACGGAAATATCAAGTACTGCAAAAAGGGGCTCTCCTTCACCCCAGAAGCGTAGTGCTGCTTTAGACAATGAAACTTGATGGGGAAAATGCAAAAAACAGGGACATAATGAACTGGAAGAACTGAAAGATGTTTGGCCTATCCAGAGTGTGAAGGGTCCTGAGAAGCAGGTGGGAAACAGATCATGGGGGTCAGAATTGATCTGAAGCATCTCTGCAAGGTATAGTGCAGGAGGTGGAGCACAGTTTGCATAGTTTTCAAGTCAGATTTCCTCTGACTTGAATAGGAAGAGTAAAATTATTAGCAACACTAACAGATGTGGTATGCTTAAAGTTTCAAGACACAGACAACTTGGATTTGATCACTGTCTAGGTCTAAGTGAAGTGTCATTGACAGTTGACATACTAAAATGCTTTATTGATTTCTTTGTAATTTTCTACTTAGGGTGTTCTTAAGTTTTTTGTATCTTAAGATTTTTTAATAAATTATCAAAAATAGTACACTGTGGTTTAGTATTTTTGACAGTTTATTATAATTCTAGTCATTCCTAGAAAGTTTTCTTCTTTCTGACAAGTACTTAATTGGGGAACAATACCACATATTGTGATATAAATTATGGATTTTGGGGCCCAAAAAAAAGGTAAGAAAAAGGGTCTGGACCCAATTCCAATATGTGGAAGGTTTACACACACACACACACACACACACACACACAATCCAGCGAATCTCCATGACAATTTAACCTGACCTTGTCATTGTCTGCTGGAGACCACATGATAACCCACAGTTTCAGGGCTGAGTCCTACAACACTGACGCCCCCACCCCACTTCGGAACCCAGTCAAGTCCAGGTCCACTTGACTGGGTCCACTTGCTTTCTGACCGTCCATAAGTAAAATGTTCCTATGATCCCCCACCTTGGCTCAATCAATTTTCTAGAGCATCTCATGACAATCAGCAATATAGTTTATGTACATTTATTCAATTCTTGTAAAAGAAAATTATAACGGGTACAGATAAATAGCCAGATGAAAGAGATATGGAGAGCAAGGTGTGTGGGCAGAAGACGGAACTTCCATGCCCTCTCTGACTTCCTTCCTCCCAGTACCTCCATGTGTTCACCAACCCAGAACCTCTCTGAACTTCATACTTTGGGGATTTTCTGGAGGATTCATATAGGCATGATTGATAATTAATTTCATATTCAGTTCTTCTCAAGAGGATGGAGAACAGGGCTAAAAATAAATGCCTACCTCCTAGTCATGTTTATCTTTCCAACAGCCAGTCCTTACCCAGAATCTATTGAAGAGCCCACCAGAATTGCTTCTTTAGATCAAAAGACACTCTGCCAGTCAGGAAATTACAAGGATTTCAAGAGCGCTGAACCAAGGTCAGAGAAATATACTGGAATATAAGATGTTCCTGGGTACTCCTTTTGCTTAGCTAAGATCAAGGGTCTCTGGAGTCTGTGCCAGCAACCAGGGGCAAGAGAGACTAATATATGTTTTTTCTATTATCAAACAATGAGAGAAACAGTGGCTTGGTCTTGAGTGGTAGTTGAGATTGTGATACATAGTACTGGAAAATATTTAGGAGGTAGTTCATGATGGTGGAGCAAATGAAAAAGGTGAGGGCAAAGAAAAACTCAATGATGACTTACATTAGCTAGTTCCGGAACCATCACTGAATCTGAATCTGATGTTCTAACATACATTAGGAATTGGTATAAATGATCAAGATCATGATAGTTTAAGATAAGGACACTGTTGGAAGAGTTACAAGTTAGAATCAATAAAAAGCTGATTTAGATTGAGAATCAACTACATTTTCACTGAGTGCATATGAAAATGAGGAAGAAAGACTGACTTGGCTCTGAGGAATCTTGCATGGATGTATGAAAAGAGGAACTTTCTATTTACAGAAGCAGAAGACTGGAAAGAAGCAGGAGAAAGTAATATGTTGCATGGCGCCAGTTAATTCAGCAAGACTTGAGATTTTAGACCAGAAATTAATACAGGAGATTGAGGATGTGTCTAAAAGAAAGTTTTTCTGTAGATCACAAAGTTACTAGTGGCACCTCCTGACCCAATAAATACCAAGTCCTCCAGAAACTGGTCTGTGCAACTCCCAGGCAGTTAACTAGTTTTTCCTGGTCAAAAGAATTGGGTTAGGGATGATAATTTAATTTGATGTAACTTCAACCTCATTTTCAATATTTGGCAAACAGTCTTAGGTACACAGACATGGAAGGAGAGTACATGTACCCACTTAGGGAGTTTCTCTAAAGCCTGATAGTGAGTGACAGTATTTTATTTAATCTCCAGTCAAGCTCTCAATCCTTAGTTTGCATAAAAATTACCTCTGGTGCTTGTTGTAAATACAGATACCTAGATTCCTTACCAGTAAGATTCTGATTCAGTAAGATATTGCATATTTAACAGGAACTCAAACTATTTAATACAGACTCCCCAGAAAAGAGAAAACTGCAAGAATAAGAAAAGAAACTGTAATAATTTCCTACAAAGACTTCTAAGTCATGATATGGGCCGCAAAGAAATGTAGTTTCTATTATTTATCTAGAAACTGTAGTATGAGTAGTTCAATAGAAACCAGAAGAACTTTGAAAGAAAGTCATTAGGAACCAATGCAATTGATTTGAGTCCTCTTTGAGTACCTGTAACTATGTGTCTTAGAGAGGTGGGGGGGGAATTTTTACCACATTTTGGTGCTAATAACTTTCTTTTGAGGCTGTCAAAAGAAAGTTTTGACAGCTTTATAGTAAACACTAGGAAAATTATAAAACCAACATTTATAGCCCACTGTTAACATCTCCTTGTATTTATTACAATGATGTTGTTGAGAACAAAATGAGTGTCCTCTCTTTGTGGACTCTAGAGACAGGTTCTATCTAATGTTAGTATTAGCAATAGCTGTGCTCTCTCTAGAAATACTATCCATCTTAATCTTACATAAAATCCAAATTACCCCATTCACCAAATTCCCTGTAGAGAATGCATGCTAGACTTCTCCGAATCAAATTATCTGGGATCAAACAGAGTTGATTGTTCATTGTGGTATTAATACACTTTCATAACAAAATGAGTATAAACTACTAAGCATTTAAATGCTACCTTTAAAATCTCCAAAGAGTATCACATATATCTTAATAAATCTTAACTGTTATAAAATACTCATTATTTTAGCAATGAAAGATTGAGAGAGCAGCTAAGTGAATTAATTTCCTGACATCACACAACTTAGTAACTGGTAAGCTAGAATTGCAACATACAAATTCTGACTCCAAATTGACTTATCTTTCTATTATCTGTACAAAAAAGGAAAATCGTTTGAGTTATGCTTATCAATTTATTAAAGTATGCAGCTTTTAATATTTGTATAAAATAGTTCATCTCCACACCAATCCTGAGAAATAAGTAATTTCTTGTATTTATCCAAACGTTTCGTAGATCTGAGACTCTCAGTTTCAGGATTTGTCCAAAATGAGTTAGCACAAATCATGAGATAGAAATCAAACCCAAAATCCCTATCACCTAATGCTGAGTTTTCCCTTGTACTACTTCAATGCTGTGCTCTCAGGAAAACTGCTCATTCCTTTATCAGAGCATGAGCTCTTCCAGAAGAAGCAGCAAGTGAAATGTCAAAATTCTCCTGATTCAGTAACTCTTAATTTATTTATTAAAATTACAAGAGTTAGAAGACAGTGAGCCATATCCACCCCTCACAGCACAGTGTTATACATGAATATGCCCTGGGCAGTTTAGGGAAAGGTGGACAACAGAGATTCCAAGAGCACCAGGAACAGAGACAATGCACCTGTGAGAAGAGGGATTTGGAAGCAGAAACTTGGGCCAGCAATCTTGCCACCTTCACAGTCTTGCCCAAAGAGGGACTCGAAAATGAAAACAGTCTACTGCCTGATGCTTCGCCTCTCTCTGGGAAATGTGAAAATGAAAAAAATGATGAAATGCATGTGTCTACAGTAGTATTACTTTGTCAAATGCCTAAATTCTCTTCTAATGTGTTACTTTCTTAAAATAGCTATCTGAAAAGTCACTGAAGTTTTTCAGCACACCCCCCAAAATATGTGCACATGCAGACTTTGGTTCCACTTGTCTAAGCTTATTGGAGCTCCAAGTCTTGTTTCTAAGCAGCATGTCCTGAGGGGTCATTATAGATGGTGCTGGGGTGCGAATACGGGCTAAGTGGTAATACAGGGCTAATCTGTCAGACCCAACAAAGATTAAATACCCGGCAGCACTGCCATATTTCACAATGCATGCTGGTGACTACAGATCTCCTGACATGATAAATTTTATGGCCAAATGTGGTGGCACTTTGCAACCCTGGGTCTACTAAGGATGGTTGGGCCTTCTCTGATAGGGTCAATTGTGATAAATTGTCTACTGAACTCCCCATGAAATATGACATTTCAAGTTAGCCAAATTCTCTTTGATGTTCATGTTCCAGTTAGCCACAGACATTTACAGAAGAGCTTTTCTAGTCAGAAGGTTGAAATGATACCAGATATGCCCTTCTTGTCTTTCTAACTAGATTGCCAGCAATCAAGAGAAAAGTTGCAGAATATCATTCCTGGTATTACTGTAGAGAAATTTCCTTTTGGAGTAAGATGAGTAGAGGGCACAGACCATGAGGAAAACAAATACACTCACCTGCCCAATCTCCTGTATCTTCTGTTAATTCCCCTGGTTAAGAGCCACCCCTAGGTTTTATGTTTGGGTTTTCTCTCCTCACACATAAAAATCTGAGGATCCCATGAACTAGGTCTACATATTCCTCAGTGGAAACTTTCGTTTATCCAGAGTAAACAAAATGATAATTTCATTAAGAGTATTATCTTAGTGCTTTGCATAAGGAGACAGCATGAAATTGATGTGGGCCTCCCTATTGTTCATGTTTTTCTTGACTGGCTTATGAGTGACAGCAGTCAAAAAAGTACATAGTGCCTACAGGCTACAGTCACCATCACCTGTCTCCATTTAATTCAGCCTTGCACACAAGAAAACAATTGTTGTGGCTCCTGGTTCAGGCACTGTCAGAAAAGAACTGGGACCCTGGGCATGTCACTGAACTTCTTTGGGTCTTTGGCTTCTCACCTACAAAGTGAGGCTCATTATATCCCATGATCTCCAAATTTCCTTCCACAGAAAGTCTTTGAGCAGGTCAAGAGCCTGAGAGAAGGAAAAGGGACTGTCTGAATGCAAAGCCTCGATTCTCCATTAAATAGCTGAGTGTCAGCAACCAAAAAAGAGAAACACATGTCTTTTGCAGCAACTTGGATGGAGCTGGAAAAGATCATGCTTAGTGAGATAAGCCAGAAAGAGAAAGAAAAA
>NW_004567114.1:15436185-15459959 GCF_000260355.1 Condylura cristata
TCCCTTATTAGTTCATTACTATCATATTCACAAATAGCAGCATCTTACACTCTTCCGTCCAGTTAATTAATCCCATTTCCAATTTCCTCAACACACACACACCACACTACAATCACTACACAACTCAAATTCCATCTGCTCAATATTCTGCATCATAGCCTTCTTTTTCCATCCCTATTACAATTGGATATGGGATATGTTTGATGAAACTTCACTGATGATGTGATAAAATATGAGGATAATGGTCATATATTAGTAAATACATTATTATTCCTAAAGAATATAAATAAGCCATATATGCTTCATTCATTCACACAGAAAATAGCTTTACTGTATATCAGACCCTGAAAATACTCTGCTAAACCTAAAATTATGTCATAAAATATCAAAATCTTATCCACACTTAAATTCAAGCAAAATTTCAATTATCCTATGGTCAGGTCATACAGGGTTCATTTTGTAAACAATTACTTATAGAAAGTAGTTAAGTTACAATTTATTTTCCATTACTAGGACTTTGGTCTATAGATACATCTTTCTAGCATGACCCCCTCATCTGACTGAGGAGGTTTACTAGAGAGCTTCAAAGGCCTTCTCTGATATTCTATGGGAAAAGTCATAAACAACTCCCTGGGGCTAGGGCTTAAAGTAAGGTGAACAGCCTGGAAATAGAAAGCATTCTAAAATAATAACTATAAGGATTGCACAAAATAGATTATCTCCGTGCGGTCAACTTGTGGATAAATTTTTATTACCCAAAGTTATGTTCCCTGCCTCTAGGTCTTTCCTGTTTGGTTACACTACTGCCAAAAGAAGTAAAATGTGATCAGCTTTCCTGGAACACCAAGACTGGAGGCTTGTGGGGCTGAGGGGCTGCTCCTGGCTCCCTGATAACTGACGGGGTTAACTGAGCAACAACTGATGCATTATGGAGCAACAACAGACTTTAGAATCCAAAGACAGTATTCTTTGTTCCATTTTTTCCTTCAGTTTCATATCCACCCAAGGACAACTCAAATATCCTCTTTAAGGTTCAAGCTCAACATCTATAAAAAAAAAAAAAAAGCCCTTCAAAACTGGCAGCGACAATCCTAGGTTAACTGTCTATATTCATACAAAATAGATATTATGTCACTTCATTTTCCAGATGAGGAAACAGAGACTCAGTAAGGCTAAAAGAGACTATACAAATGAAAGTATGTTGTAAGTCCCAAAGTGCATTTTGTTGTAGTTGGTGTTCAACTAGATCAGCACATCCAAACATTTGGGCTGGATGATTATAGCAATATAGACAAACTAAATTGATTATGAGTAAATGTTTTCATTCTCTTTGATGTGATATAAAGAAAAGAAAATTGAAGAGTGCTGCACTTGCTTTTCCACTAAACTTCAAGCAGGAAATGGAATCATCTGCATTTATCTTATTCACCAGTGGGTGTGCCTAGCATGAAGGACAGGGACTGGCTAATCGCAGGAGTTCAGTAAGTAGAGAGAAATCCTTCCCAAAAGTGATATGAATCTGACTGTTCACTTGCAATACAATATCTGATCCCACTACTGAAGATTAACAAAGGCCCACATGGTTTGCCAGTGAGGAGCTGGCGAGTGTGAAATCCAAACGCATGCAGCCCCAGGTTGGACCCACTGTTAACTGGGCAAAAGATCTAAAATCTATCACTGAGTCAGAACCTCTCTCACTGGTTTTGAGTGCAGCTGCCCTCTGCCTCAAATGCAAACAAAAGGGCCTTGGTGCAGCAAGAGAGAAAATAAGTTCGTATTAGCCGACAGAACAGAGAGAGCAGGTGAGGCCTAGTTATTGCCCAATGATGGCAAGCTTCTACAGAAACTGGTAGATTGCGGCAGAACCTATGGCTGCAGGGGGTGGAGGGTCTCCCACTTGGGAGGACACTTGATAGGCAGAAGCTGCTTCCACAGATTTCCTCAAAAGAGAGAATAAGCCACCCACATCACTGTGTTTTAAGACTCATAAAATGCTCAGGCCACCGCCACCTCAGCAGCCCCTTTGGGCAAGAGTCAGGGGCACAGTCAGACCACAGCACTGACTTGGGTAGTGCTGTGACGTCAGAGGGTAATTTGGTCCCTCATTTGCACCAGGCAGCTTCACCCACCACTTAGTAGTTGTCTGTTCTGCCCTAAATATCAGTCTTGGCTTCTCCTAATGGCTGAGGTCCCCAACACAATTATAGACAGACTCTTGGGTCCTCTTGGGCCCAAGCCAGATAGGAATGGTAAAGTATCAGAAATATGAAGACCCAGACTGCACACTTCACAGGAAAATAAGTCCTTCCTATTTCTTCACCTGAATTCACCTCCCCTTCCTATACAGTCTCCACTGCACCTTTTCTAGAGGTGAAGCCCTCTAATCAAGGGCTTGGTGGAAAATGACCATTAATTTCCAATTCCTAATCACTGTGTGTGTGCTTTATTTTTGGTAAAGTCAATGAATATACAGCCAAAGAGATGCCTGAGATAAATGAAGGTATAATTGTAGCATATTTAATGGCATAAATGAAAGTGGCATGTGCTACGGCAAAGGGTATTTTGTTTTTTAAGATTTTTTAATTTTTTTGGCCCTCCCTGGTGGTGCAGCAGGTTAAAGCACAGCACTAAGAAGCTTAAGCCACTTCCACATGAGTTCGATCCCCGCCTGCCCTGGAGGTGACCACATGGCGTGGCAAACCTCTCCTGACCCACCTGCTGCTCCCCTCAGCAGTGTACTTCATAGATCTGCCTGTTCTGCTCCCCACTCTGTCTCTGGTGAAGCTTCTCGCCACCCCTGAGCCTCTGGCCTGTACCCCAGTTCTTAAAAAAATTTTATTTTTTCATACAGAACTGGGGTACAAGCCAAGGCCAGAGATGTGAAGGGTGAGAGGATTCACCAGGGACAGAGCAGGGAGCAGAACAGCAGCTCAACGTAGCACACTGCTGAGGGGAGCAGCAGGTGGGTCAGGAGAGGTCTGCCACGCCATGTGGTCCCGTCCGGGGCAGGCGGGAATCCAACTCATGAATAAGTGGCCTTAGCCCCCCCATTGCAGTGCTTTAACCTGCTGCGCCACCAGGGAGGGCCCGCAAAGGGTATTTTTAATAAAATTTGGTATTTTTTCCAAAGCCAGAGATGTGCAAAAGAAATCAAAGAAGAGGCTAATGGATTAGTGATCAGTTAGTGATTGATCCAACTGTGTCTTTAAAGACAGACCACATACTGAGAAACAAACTGACACACATTTTTAAAAATCCCCCAAACAAAACTTTCAAGTACTTACTTTGCTAGGAAATCAACTATTTTTCTATGAATACTAACTTCTCCTACAGCATACATAACACAGAGTCTATTTTATGGTCAGTTAATTGGGTCAGCTTACTCTTCATTATAAGCACAAGAATATCTGCTGTTTTACACTCCAAAGTTGTGGGAACTTTCCCATACCTGCCCCATCAAATTGCAGTTGGCTACCATCTTAACTTAATAAATTTATGAGCTGTGAGCTTCCATGACTACTAACATCTGTCTTGATTTTCCCTGGGTACAAAGCAATGATGATTGAGAAGAAATTCATGTATGTTTGGCTTTAAAATACTGTGATAACCTCATGAGACTAAAGCAAAAAGAGAGAGAAGATTTCTGTTTCCTTCAACTTTTATTTTAACAAGACCCCAGGCTGACATAATTCTCCAACCAAATGGGACCACTTTAAATACCAGGATATGGTGATTTTTTTTTTTTTACTATTTGATTTTAATATTTATTTTTCTATCCAGAAACCTTAAAGCACCATTCAGTAAATATTTAATAAACTGCTATAAAAGGGAGGTACAAAGCTAAATCTTGCTGAAGACAAAGAAAAGCTATCCAGTTATAACATGTGAATACACTTGTATCACATGTATGTGTGTACATATACATGATATACAATGCAACATATATGCACATATTACACATACACAATCACAATACAGGGCAGCATATACAGTCAAAGAAGGTAATGGTATTATGTAAAAAGGGCGACCATAAGAAAGAATGGGAGTATGGGAGGAGAATTAAAGACAGAGCTCCAGATGGATCACACAAAAAATAAATGAAGAAGATTTCAATTCATGAAAGGTTGGCAGATATTTCATAAAGACTATAAAGACACCTTTATAAATGGTACTTAGGTCCCATATTTTAAAACTGCAACTCTAATACACGAATTAAAAAAAAGAAAACTTACAAGATGTGGTCAGAATTAAGTCAAATACTCTAGTAAAGTGCCAGGTACAGAATTCTCTGCCTCTTTATAAATTGTAGAAATGTCTTTTATTTTCTCTTCACTTTTGAAGGATAATTTGGAAGATTACTTTACAGTTGCAGATTTTGTTTTATTTCAGAACTTTGAGTGTGAAATTCCCCTGCTTTCTGGCTCCTTTGTGTCTGATGAGGTAGGCACCACCTATCACTTGCAATGAGCTGTAAGTCATCCCCTGGATGCTGTTGAGTCATTTTTCTCTTAGCGCTTCCGAATTTCTGTTTTATACTTGGTTTGAAAAGCTTAAGTTCGGTAGATATAGGAGCAATTTTCTGCTTGTCCTTCTTGGGGTTCTTTGTGCTCCTCATTCTGCCATTCTGAAAATGACTGGTTCAGCCCCTATACTTTAAGTAATGGTCAAATCAATCCAATCTTCAATTTTGAAATATATCTTAGAATCATTTTTCACCTTTGTTGATTGTGTTTTTCTTGACTATTTTCCTCCACCAACCACTTTACAAATTACTCCATCAATACAATATTTCATTTCCCCTCAAAATGCAGACAGAATGGATATAGTGCTTGGTTCTTTGCAGTAAAGAAATGATTTGCAAATTCACTGACTGCATTTAATAAGAGCTAAGCACTTAAGCATTTATGGATCACTAATAACTACTAACCTCCAACACTTTGCCACGCCCTTTGCAAATACCCACTTATGGAGCCTTCATCACTCACCTACGAGCTCTATGCCAATGCTAGTCCATTTAACAGGTGAGGAAGCTACAACTCAGTAGGGTTGAGTAACTTGTCCTAAGCTGTCCCGTTAACAGTAGTGAATAAACGTGTATTCGACCCGTCTGGCTGGCCTATAAGTACTGAGTGTTCTTTTCCCAAAAGCAGAAATTTAATTTGAAGTTTCTAGCCTTCATTTTAACTGGAATATGATAAGGTTTACCTTTAGACTGGAAATTCTGTTTGAACTCCCATACAAGGGTCAATATCACATAGCATTTCATGTACCATAACTTTGATGATAGGTTATGTCAATCCAAATATAGATTATCTCTGCTACCTCTCTGACCTTCACAACTTATTTAAAATTTCTGTGTCCTGATTTTCTATGATAGCTACCTCATAAGGTGTTATGGACTAAAATAAGAGTAGATATAAAATGCTGGGAACATATTCTAACATAAATTAAGTTCACAATATACGTTGACTGTTACCACCTTGTGTCAAATATACTATAGCTATATGATTTTATCATAATTTTCTGTTTGTCTATCCTATAAAACTATGAACCTCAGAAAAGCAGTGACCACATTAATTTCATCTTTGCTACTTTAATGCCTAGTAGTATCTAAACACAGTAAAAACACATTACATGTTTAAGGGAAGGAAGGATAAGCAAGTCTTTTCGATGAACGAGATAACATCTTCTATCAGATGAGGAAAGGATTGTCAGGTAGTCTCTGTTTTCAAATTGTGGTAGTTTCACATATTAATAGCAGTAAAATGTAGATGATAAAGGTGTCGAGACATCTCCACAAACAGATAGAGACAGAGCAACAGAAAGTGTGGCGTTGTGGTCCTAGCTCATTACACATCTTCAACAGATCTAGCTTATGTGACTTCACAGAAGTTAACAAAAAGCAATGACTAGTAACCCAAAGTTCTCTTGAATTCAGAGTAGTCCACATCAGTTTTACTGAGAGTTAAAACAAATTGGGAAAAGTAGTTGTCTGCACTTGAAGGTACTGCTTCATTTTTCGTTTCCTCCTCCCTTGTACTTAATTCATCAGTCACTTGCTATTCCACCCTCCTCCTCCTCTCTTGCTCCCTCACATTGTCCATATACATGTTATTAAAAACATCTTCACCCACATACCATATTTGGCTCCTAATTTGAAAATGTATCTAGTCTTAGATACATTTTAGATAAAAATTAGATAAAAATTAACCAGAAAACACCTGGCAGGAGTGAGAAGCAAACCCAGAGGGGCATCAACAATACATCCAAGAGCTTCGGGAAAGCAGTCGGTTGTGGAGCACTTTCTTCCCAGAGTGTCTGCTGCCAGACCCCTCCACACTCCACCTGATAAAGCCCTCCCACCTCCACCTGACAAAGCACGCAGGCTGGACATGAAGCCACAAAGGTTAGGTCATCTCTCAGATGCCACTGTGGGGCTCTGGGAGTTCTGAGTTTTTACTCCTTAGGTGAAGATCCCACATGCAAATTCACTGAGGTTATTCTCATCGATACAGCCAAATCCTGACACCCAGAGGCCCACCAACCAAGTCCACGTGCACAGGAAGACTGCAGGGTTGACATCCACAGGCCTCAAGAGGCTGGGCCTTGGAAAGGCCATGAGTTCCTTGCATTGAAGGCAGTTTTTCCCACGCAGCCTGAAGAGGACACGATGCTGACCAGCTCCACCGTGACCACCAGTAATGATGGTGTAAAACTCTTACCTAGCAAATTTGGACAGTCATATCTACTGAAAAGTGTTCTTTAGGCCCTCCCTGGTGGCGCAGCGGGTTAAAGCACTGCACTAAGAAGCTGAAACCACTTCCGCATGAGTTCGATTCCCACCTGCCCCGGAGGTGACCACATGGCGTGGCAGACCTCTCCTGACCCGCCTGCTGCTCTCCTCAGCAGTGTACTTCATTGTTCTGCCTGTTCTGCTCCCCACTCTGTTTCTGGTGATGTCTTTCACCACCCCTGAGTCTCTGGCTTGTACCTCAGTTCTGTATGCACAAAAAAATAAATTTAAAAAAAAAAAAGTGTTCTTTAATGTGTTCACTACAATGAATTGTTCATGACTACACTGTCAAACTGTGATAGATAAATTACAATAGTATTTGAAACAGTGTTCATATATCTTGTTTCTAATAAGATAAATGGTTTGGCTTTGCTTTAACTTATTAGGGAGTTACATATCAGTGTTTAAAATGCTGTTTGGCATGAGAACTGGATAATAAATTTGTTAATAGGGAAGTGTAAACAAAAAAACTCAAACAGAAAATATATATTTATATTTAAATACAAATATGTGCTATATATAAAATAAAATATAAATATATACTTTATCATTGTATTTACATATTTGTATGTGATATTAATATTATATATTGTAATATTATATATAGTTATATATAATAGTGCTGCATCGTATACAAAGGAAACAAAAGTGTTGACTATCAGCATCCTCCAGACGTTAGAACAGTAAACAGGGATTGACACCACATAGGCTTGAAGCCCCGTTCCTGTATTTGCTTCTTTGTCCTTTCTGCATAAGTCACTTCTCTGAGCACCTGTTGCATCATTTATAGTGAGAAGTAATAGTACCTTCCTCACTAGCTCGTTGTCAGGATTACATGAGGTAATTTGGTAAGGCACGTTGACAGCATGAGTTGTTATTAATAAGATTGCTATATTCTACCACGTGTAAAGCCCAGGAATACATACAGGAATGGAACAAAATGCTTTAATGGAAATACATACGTGGTACAAGAGAAACATAGAGGAGCGAACATGCTGGCAGAGGCAAGACTGTCATTCTCACTTTACAGGTGTGGAAGCCAAGGCTCAGAAAAGTAAGCACCTGGCTATAGGTAGTTGTCCTTAAAATTAATTTAGCAAAATTTGACTTCCTAAATGTGTAATTTGTTCTGTTTATCAAATTTACTGGGTAGTAAAATGGTTTTTATAGCTTGAATAGATAAAACTGAAAGTAGGAAGAGTTTTAGAGCTTTAAAAGGAAAGCTGATATTTGATGTTTGCTAATGAAGCTTTCAGCAAAATAGAAATGTCCATATTTATTAGAGAAATTTCTGTTTTACTGATTTCTAAACTCATTTTTATGTCCATTATTTCAGTGAACTTATAACACATTGGCCAATCCAAATTGGCACTTACCAGAAAAGTTTCTACATTTCCTATGTAATGAGACTATGTGTGTGTGTATTGCGGTGGGGGGGAGGGGATATTTTGACTTAAGTTATTTTTATTTAAGATGGTCTTAATTTAAATACTTAATGTAATTAAATCTTTAATCAAAATAACAGAATATTGGATTTAATTTAATTCCATATAAAGTTGAAATCCAATTTAATATAAAATTAAGATTTAATTTAAAATTGTGATTATTTCACATGCTTTTAAATTTAAATTTTAATTTTAATTTTAAATGGCTACAAACTGATAGCTCATATGCCATTTCAAATGCTGGCAACAAAATATTAAAAGTATTTAAAGTTGAAAGACTACAAAATGACAGTCAAAAACGTCCAAGTTCAAATCCAAAAGGAGCTGAAACAATCCTAATGTATAAAAAGTCAAAAAGTTGGTTGGAAAATAGCATGTCTTATAGGAAGATTTAAGTTTTTTTAAAGATCGATTCCAATGTAATTTACATTTTTGTTAAACTTGTATTTTTTGTTAAAACTATCAAAAGTAAATTTGAAAAAGAATTGTTGTTTGGTTAACAGCTCATCAAAAGTTGAGCTGCTTCCTAAATAACTTTGCTAACTATCCTGTTAATCAAGCAAGAAGGAAGTTCATTTCCTGATCCCCTGCTTTGTTGGGAGGGGAGTGATTTTTTTGGTTTGGTTTTGTTTGTTTGTTTGTTTTCAGAAGTGTTTACCTACTAGTTTAAACAGCCACCCTTTGAAATATGCTATAATATTTGTATTGTTGATTTAACTCTTTAAAGGAGTTGGCAAAATTCTCTCTTTTAGGAGAAAAAATAAGATTATATATTAAGGAGAAAAAAACATTTTGATAAGTGCCCAAAGACCCAGAAAAACAAACAATAGTTGCCTCTTTCTTCCAAAATTTAACAGTTTTGTCTCATTATTTTGAGGATATGGTCCCTCCTTAGGAGACTACTGTCACCAGTGTTTGTCATAAAATGTTACTAAAATACATATTTATACTATCTCTCTTCGAGTTACATAATTCCCTACTTATTTACTGAAAAGAAATGTCATACCGCTCAATGATTTATTTCCTTGCTATAATAAAAGACATTTTAGAAAAAGCCAAGAAAACTAGGAAGGAACAATAAGTAGAACATACACACTGTGTGTAGGTGTTCAGTAAATGGTATTTTATGTTGATAAGAAGGAGGAAGAGAAAAAGGAGGAGGAAGTATAATGCTAAGTACATTCGTTTTCTTAATTTATGCTGCAAGACAGAATTATTTAGTCACACCTCTGTCTTTAATGCAAAATCAGTGATGAAGCAATCACTAAAATGTAAATCAGATAGAAGACAGTAAGAGCTAAGATCTACTCTTTAACCATTTTCTTGGCCAGCTGAGATGGAAATACTACTTCACAGTCCATGATCGATGAGTTTTAGGAATTCAAACTATTTGGTTTACTTTTTAATGTGCTGTGGGATGTCAACAAGATTGTCATTTTAATTACCAATTGCCTATTGCATACCATAGGCCTGTAATATATTTACTTTTAATGTACAAAGTAAAATTACCACCACTATTTTACAGATGAGAAGACAGAAGTCAAAAAGATAAAGAGCCTTGTCTATGCCTTCTGGTTTACCTGTAAATGAGTCAAAAACTGAAGATCATAACTGCAGAGCCCAGGTGGAAATATGTGTTTTTTTTTTACCCCAAAGGCTGTTTCCTGACAATGTAGAAGGCGTTCACTCTAGCACTGTCTGCCTGCATTAAATCTTGCTCTGCCACTTACTAGCTGCACAATCAAGGCAAGTTACTTAACTTCACTGTGCTTCAGTCTCTCTATCTGTAAAGTGGTTTGTTTTGATGATTAAATAACTTCCTGTATCTTAGGCATCCAAACCTGTGTCTGGCCCTAAGTAGGCACTAAGTAGCTGTCAGCTACTAGTTTTAGTTCTTGTCCGAGATCTACTTCCTCTGCTTCTGGAGAAAAACATCCACATTTTCCCTGGAAAAATTGCTCTTCCACTACTCAGTCCACGTGGCTGAATGGTCTACCCTGGTTACCTACATAATCTAGGCCCCAAATCTGCTCAGTTAGGGCAGTATTGCCATGGGTGCTGCTTCCAGGGCTTTGGACCCAAGCTGGTTCCATGAAACTTTTGGAGAATTGCTGGAGAAAAAGAGAGGCTTTTGCAGTTGGCTTGAGTGTCATCAGAATATAAACACGGCACTTCCAGTAGCCACCTTGTAGAAAGAGAATGCTTGCAAGTAGCTTCCATCTGGGACAAAGCATAGCTAAATAATAGAAAAGGACCTAAGATTAAGGCATATTTGAGCCACTCATCCAGCTTATAGTTATATTCTTTGCCTACGTTTCAACCCCAGTTTGAGATGGAGTTCTATAACTTGCAAGCAAAAGTATTCTTACTAATATTCTTACTAATACCTCTACTATTCTTATTACTTATTTTTAAAAGTTAAGTTTCTACTTTATTGTGCAATTTCTCTTATTCAACCACCCACTGAAACAAATTGGCTGAGATCATGCAAGATGTTAAATTTGGTTACATACAATTTACCATTTGTTTCCTTACTTATCTCCACTGGGCAGAGGAGGAAGCTGGGGACTTGGGAAATGAACAGCTGAGTTCATACACTGATTGATAGATGTACTACTACTTTCAAAAGTATCTAAGGTGGATTATCTAGATCCAAATAGAATCAAGAAAAATTTCACAGATGCTGTTTAAATTTTCTTACTATGCGGAATGACCAATCCCCAATCTCTAAATGCATTGTGTATTTTTTCTCTCCCTTTCATAAATGCTGCAGTGAGGGGCCTCCCTGGTGGCACAGCAGGCTGCAAGCTAGCTTCAGTATGAGTTCCATCCCTGGCCCCAGAGGTGGAGATAATCCACATGGCACAGCAGACCTCTCCTGACCACCTGCTGCTCCCCTTAGCAGTGTACTTCATCAATCTGCCTGTTCTGCTCCCCACTCTGTCTCTGGTGAATCCTCTCACCACCCCTGCAACTCTGGTCTGTACCCAGTTCTGTATGAATACATAAATAAATCTTAAAAAAAAAAAAAAGCTGCAGTGAAATTGCATTCCCTCTTCCCTTATCATGTCCATTAAATGGAGAAAGGTCATGGTGTAAAAGTTTACAGCAGGTATGAGCACACACTTAGCATTTGACCTTCAATTACAGACTCTAGTGTCACAGAAATGAGACTTCAGAAGCATAATTTTAGATGCCAATTTGAAATCCCAAATGCTACTGAAGCAATACGTTATTTTCATTATGGTTCCTTTGTATTACTGGATGTGAGAAAGAGAAAGTAAATGTGAAATCTCTGATTCCTGGCCAGACTGCAAGTCTTTGACATGACATGGATTTTGGGGTGGTTACACTGGTCTCTCAGTGTAACTATTTGCCAGTGAAATATTTCTTATACAATCCAGTGATAACATTCAGGTCCACACTCTAAGAAATGATCTTTTTCTCCACTTGAAAATACCTTACATAATTTACAGTTCAATGCCCATAGCAGGCACCCACTATGAAAATAATTCCCTTTTACTTCAAACTGGTGCACCCAATATTAATATCCTAACGTCCACTACTTGCAACTATCTCACAAGTCATATCAACACCAGTGATCAAAATGCTTGAAAATGGAGCAGGGAAAAGAAGGATGATAAACAATACAGATAAGACGGTTATTAATAGCTTCAGAATTAGACAGCCGCACTGGAAAAAAAAAAACAGATGGAATGTGATAATTGCCTCTGATTGACTTATATGACAAATGTAACAATAGCAGCTGATGTACAGCAGAGTTCCAAACAGCAGTAAGTCGCACATATCAAAACCCAAGGGGAGACATTCATCTGCACTCTTTGTAAACTTCAGTTTAGTATTTGAAAACTTACCTTATTATGAACCTCACTGACCTCAAAGTCTGATTTATGTTTTCAAGACACAGGGCTTGTGCATGGCAGCCAAGCAGAGTTGGGAAAAGAGTCTTCTGCCCAGGCCAGAGAGGCTGAGGCTGATGTAGCCAAGAATCCCATGGAATCAGCAATCAAAACAGAAAGGGAAGAGAGCCAAATAGTGGCATGGAGAAAAGAGAGTAACTCAATCAGAAATCTGAAACAGAACTTGGGGCTTGAATGAATAAAAGGAAAAGAAGCAGGGAGGCGAAGTAGGGTCGCTGAGTTGAGGGGCCTCTCAGCCATTCTAGAAACCAAGCAGTATGGTGGCAACATGGTGATATGTAAAAGTCAAAGAGCCAGAGGACACAAATCTGAACTAATGATGTTTTGTAATCCCCAGGCTCGTGTGCCAATGGAAGGAAGGTCTTTCATAGAAACTTTAAAATAATTATGAAATTTTATTTCTCAGCTATTCACCCATGGAATGTGAAATAGCAGATGGAAAACAGGCTTGGGAATTCAAGACGCAGATGGAGGTCTAAGCTCCTTCTCCGACTTCATGTGCTCTGACTAGTAACTGTGTTTATCTAAAACTCAGCCTCCTGAGAATAACAGGAGTGCTACTCCACAGGATTTCAGAAAGACGAACCATGAAGTCCATACAAAGTGCTGCACCCATCCCCTGCTACATATAAAGTGCTATTTACTTTTTTGAAAAAAGAAAAGTTGCATTCACATTTAACTAACCTACAATAAATTATACCTATTCACACTGTAAATTTGGTGAGTTGTACTATATGTATACCTTTATTAAATCATTTCTACCACAAGGAAAGTGAACATGCATCACCTCCCAAAGTTCTCCTGTGTCCCTTTCTCTACTTTTTTCCTCTTTTTTCAGATGATGCCATCAAAGCTCAAATTCAAGCAATATCCAGAGTTGCCTGGTCAGTATGTGACTGAATATGGAAATGCACTCAAATCTTTAAAGTCAAGAACTGATTATTAATTTACCTATGTGCTCAGAATAACAACCATTCTTCATGAATGAAGTATGAAGCATTTCCCCATATCAGAGTATGACCAGACTCACCTCATGTGCACAGTGTCGTGGGGTGTCTGAGTCATGACAGGTGTTATGGACGATGTGAAAAACTTCATTAATTAACTCAACTATGTATTTTGAGCCTCTTCTCCACATCATTCATTCACTCTATGTACTAGGAAACAGAAAGACCAAGAAAGACAACGAGCTACTCTAAGAATTATCTTTCGGTGTTTGGGGGAGGAGAAGAAAAGGGACACGTAAACCAAAATAAGTACAAAAATACAGGCTGCCCCAAGCTGCGGTGCATGCATAGTGAACAGAACTCAGAGACAGGCGCGACTGCATGGAGATTGTGGAGCTCATGGATGAGCTTGTCGTACACATTGGGGCAGATCCCGGAGGACTTTTCAACAGAATGAATGAGAAGAGTGAGGGAAATGAGGGGGCGGGAGATGTAGGGAAGAGCAGCCGGGGAGGCACAGGACAGAGGCAGGAGCCAAAGATTTTGGCCTAATTAAGTGTGAGGCACCTATTACAATCATCCTTCTCAGACTTTACTGTGCACAGGAATCACCTGGGACCTTGTTAAAATGCAGATTCAGATTCGGTACCTCACAGTTGGTCTGAGGTCCAACTTTTCTAACATTTCTGGGATAAGCCAATGGTGCTAAGACACGACCAGGCCCTGAGTGCTGACACCTACGTAACCTGGCGCTCCGCGGCTCTGCAGACAGGTGAGGGACTGAGTTGTAAAGGCGGGAACATTGGGTGTATTCTTTAAAGAAAGTCCAAGCTGATGCAGTCCAGGCCAGAGAGTCTGAAGGAAATATTAAACAATTTAACAGAAAAAGTCAACATTTGTAAAACACAGAATGCAAAAAGAAAAAGCTGACAAAAAGAGAAAGTTAAATGTAAGGTTCAAGAAACAGACAGAATGTGGACTGAATATTGTAAGCAGACCCACTGGGCAGGTAAAGTGGAAAAGTCTCCCCTTTTATTTGTTTTTAGCTAATCCAATCCTGACTCTTCCTGTAAGAATCTTTTTTTTTTTAGTTTTAGAGATTAAAATAAAACTGCAAAAGCCTAGAGTGAAAGACAGAAGATTAACTCATTCATCAGTGTTTTGACTAATAAATCTTAAAATACAAACTTAAAACTTAAAAATCCTTTATACTACTGGCTAGCTGGATTATTTGGGGAGGAAAAAATGAACTATGCATACATCTGGGGACTGAAGAAGTTAAAACTATTGCTACATTCTGACTGAGAGCTAAGCTAAAAAGAAAAGGAAGCTGCCCTAAAGGGTCATGCAGAGCACTTAAACTGGAGCTCAGCAAAGCATGCATTAGTGTTCTAACAGCTGGACTGGCTAAGCATTCTTCTGTTTTAGCAGTTTCAATAACTGATGACCAGAAGTACAGACACGCACAGAGCTCGGCAGCTCACAGGCAACACCCGAAGGGAGTGCGCGTCTGTTTGGATGGGATGGAACAGTGTCTCCTGAAGAACAAAATGCTTAGCAGACTGTTCTATATGCTTTCAATTAAAGTGGATCTGCCTTTAACTTAAACTTGACCTGCACAATCCACAAACACTCAAAGCCACAACATTGTGATGGCAGGGTCACAAAACGGGGCGCAGACCACTGGGGGAACACAAGCCTAGCACACACAGCCCGGCCACATCTGTCCGGTGGTCAGATACCAACCAGACATAGTACTTATCCAGTCCATTCAGTCAAAGCAGGCAGCAAGTTGGGAAATTGGGAACTGGGTTAGGCTCTTGTTCCTTCTTTCTTGTCTAAAAACTCTTAGGATCATTCATGTAAAAACATTCCAGTTTTGGGCCCTCTCTGGTGGTGCAACGGGTTTAACCCATTGCACAACACTATGAAACTGTCCACAGCCACTGCAGCTGGAGTTCGATCCCCAGCCAGGGAGCTGATCCATATTGCATGACAGACCTCTCTTGTGTTGCCCCCTGCTCCCCTCAGCAGTATATTGCAGTCCATCTGCCTTTTCTGCTCCCCACTCTGTCTCTGGTGAATCCTCTCACTTGCCCTGCACCTCTGGCCTGTCCCCCAGTACTTGTGTGCATAAATAAATAAATCTTTAAAAAAAAATCCAGTTTTAATGTCTCTTAATTTTTGTAGGGGCCAAAAAATCAAATACAACATGACCATTTTCCCAGAAGAACATTACCTTTGACCACACATCAATTTAAGTCTGTGTGTGTGTTTTTGCTACTGCCCAAGGCACAATTCTAAGACATAAAAGTACTTTTTAAATGAAATATTTAAAAAATTAGGCAGTGATAAAACAATACAGATGAGAATAAAGCAGCCTATAACACAACAATCCTTACACAGTCCTCAAGGTTTCTGCAATAGCAACAAAAAAGAACCAGGGCGGGAAATGCATCATTCAACTGATGTCAGATCTAATGTGACTTGGTGGAGGAGGAGAATCTGGGCCTTGGTACAAATTTAGAAAGAAAGAGAAGGGATTTTTAAATACTCTGCTTTTAATTTCTGAAAAAAATAGTACAACCCCAATTCGAACAACCAAACGTTCTCACAACAAAATCATAGGAAAGGAAATATTTGGAGAATGATGATGGTAGTAAGCATGAGAATAAGCATGCTTGCCTTAAGCTTAAATACGAGTCTGAAGCAATAGAAAATAAAGCTGAAGAAGTAGCTTGAGGCCAGGTGATAGTCTGGAGAGGATGGAACCGTGCCCCTACCCGACCCGGGAATGAGGCCGCCTGAAGAACACCTCGTGCAGGAAGTGTGGCGGTGTCTGTTTCGTCTCTTCAGCACTTTTTCATCCTTTTGGAAAAGTTCCCTTTCCTAGTCTATGTGGTCCAGCAACCATTGGCACCTCATCACACAGGCTGTGCTGTGCAGACACTGGTGCCTGCCCGACACCCCTAAGCCAAGAAGTTGCTTTACCTGGTCAGAGACAATCACTTTCCTTCTAAGGGGATGGTCCATAAAATGTGGGGATGAAGTGCTTCCTTGACTCCTATACTGTAGGATGTGGCTTTAGGACTCTCGTTCATCACCAAGAACAAAGAGTCTAGAGATAGACTAGAGATAGAGTCCAGAGATAGCAGAGTCTTGACATAGGGGCTGGGGTGAATGAGCCTTGACAGCATTCTTTAGAGCCCTCCCTCGAGCAGAGGTGCCTGGAGCTCCCTGTTTTTATAAGCCAAAGGTTCTCCTGTCTTCCCTGTCAGTTAGAGTCGGTGTATGTCACTGACAGGACAGGAAGGTGGGCAACAATAAGTGGACGCTGTTCGCAAATGGACAAGAAAGAAAGCTACACCCCTTGTGAATCTCTGGGATATCATTTTTCAGGAAAGTCACTTCTCAGCGGGCCTGTGGAATAGGTAAGAAGTTTTAAGAAACACTTAAAAGATATTATTCCTAAACCCTCCTTGGTGACGCAAGGGATTAAAATATAGCTCTATGAAGCTCTCCTTGGCCACTGAAGCATGAGTTCAATCCCTGGCCAAGGAGCTGACCCACATGGCACAGCAGACCTCTCCTATCTTGCCTGCTGCTCCCTTCAGCAATGTGTTCAGCACTCCACTCTGTTTCTGGTGACTCCTTTCACTCCAGCACCACTGGCCCATACTCCAGCTTTTGCATGCATAAGTAAATAAATCCTTATTTAAAAAGACATACTATTTCCACTCCTTCTGTATGGTTTCCAAAGGTTACTAAAGAATATCTATATAAGGAAATAAGAAAAGGAAATTCTATGAGGTTTACACTGGAGTTGGGGGGGGGGGGAGGAAACATTGCATTAAAATAAACAATGATGTTTAAAAAAAGAGAGAAAGAAGGGGGAGAGAAAGAAAGGAATGGAGGGACAGAGGAAGAAAGGAAAATACTGAACTGAAATTATAGATTAAGGTATAGTCCAGGCAGTGACTACCTGAATTTTTTCACACACACACACACACACACACACACAAATAAATATATATAAAGATTTATTTGTGCATGCACAAGAGCTAAAGAGCTGGGGAACAGGTCAGAGATGCAGGGGGTAAGAGGACTCACCAGAGAATCAAGAGATTAGTTTTTCCATGCAAAGACTATTAAAGCTACTATGGCAATACCAAGTTTTTGTGCATGTTTACCAAGAAGTATTTCAATAAGAAAGACATATACACCCATTATAATCAAGTTGGCCCTTGTTCACAAATTATACTTCTTACAACAAAGGATCCTAGTGACACCTTAAGAGGAGTATTTCTCATTTCAATTGAAAACCACCCCACAACTCTGCTCGCTTCTATCATCATGTGACTGACCTTATATCAATTACAGTTCAAATTAATTTCCCTTTCAACCTTTCTCCAATTCCCTTGCAAGTCTAGCAAACACCAAGCCTTCTCAGTCACAAAATACTTCAGCAGAGAGCATGGCTCCATCAAGCCCTGATAACCTTTCTTGCTGCAAGAATAATAGAATGGTGGCCTTCTTGGGCCATTTCCATCAATTTCTATTAAACGTATCCTTCCAAGCTGTCAGGCTACTCATTTCTCCTTCCTCCTATAGAGATGCCAGTGGCTTGGGGGGCAGCAGGGAGGAGATGAAAGCCAGAGGTAGATGAGGATGTGGAGAGGACAGCTGATGGGGGGTGGGGGAGTATTAACCCCTACGTGACCTGTGTGTGAGAACCACAATCACAGAAAACTTCACTTAATCTCACCAAGGCTATTAGGGGCTACATTTCCAGGTTGTATCTAGCTGCTTCGAAAGATAACTGCTTTGCAGCCTTCAATATACCTTGAGAGAATTAGATTTTTCTAAGCCAAAGATTGAATTCCTTCCTGCTCCCCCGACCCTTCACTGTAACCAGGGCCTCTTGCAAGCAATTTTATTTTCCTTGTGCACCAGGCAGATGGCATCTAGCTAAGTATGCACAGAGTAGGGAAGACAGAAATACAGATCTGTGGTGCTGCTTGCTAGCTTTACTTACCTATATCCACTGAAGGAGTTGCTGGAAAAAGCCTTAATCAGAAAAATTGTAAGTGCTCTCTGTAGCTACTAGGAAATAGCTCAAGTCAGGAAAAAGCAGCTTTTACTTTTAGCCCTACACTTTTGACTTGATGCATTTCAGTTGATTGTATTGTTTGCTGGGCTATAGGAGGAAAACAGGAAGGGGAAGATCTGTTGTTAAACCCTCAAACAATCAAATGTCATCTCAAGGTTAGAGAAGTAATGCGCAAATTCGGTTTTTCTACTTGACCATCTGTTAATAGCATGTTCTCCATGCAACAGTAACAGAGGCATCTCCAAAAAGGGGGAGAACCATGTTCCCTGCCCCCATCACCTGCAGCTACTGGGAACTGTGCAAGGAATAGGTATGCAATATTGAAGGCAGGTGGGCAAATTATAACTTTGAATTGCAGAAGGAATCTATGTCATGATTAATGTTCATGCTCTTGAATGAGTTAATCTAGGTTCAAGTCCACCTCTGACACTTACTATTACTTAATCCCCTCTTTCATAAAAAGGATATTGTGACCAACATAAACTCATACTATTGTAGCACGTATTAACGGAGACAGTATTTGGCACACCTTTGGACACAGAACAAACATGCAATACATATTAACAATTATTACTTGAATAGAAAGAGGGAAACCTGACCTGAAGGCAACCCTTTTCCACTAAAAGGCGGGAGTGAAATGGAAGTAATAAATTTCACTGTCATTTTATTTTATAGCAGTGGGAAGTGATGTAAAATTTCATGAAAGAGAGGGAAGAGCATTAGAAATCAACATATATAGTGAATACTTTGGGTTATCGCTGGACTCAGAGTAACTACACTTCATTATCGCAGAAACCCAGAGGTTGTTGGACTAAAGTTTCTCAAATTGAATACACCTGATACTCCTGGGGAATCCTATTAGGATGCATATTGTGATTTGGCAGGTCTGGGTGTGGTGGGCTCAGATTCACATCTCTTTTTTTTATGATTTATTTATTTATTCATACAGAACTGGGGTACAGACCAGAGATGCAGAGGGTGAGAGGATTCAACAGAGACAGAGTGGGGAGCAGAACAGGAAGATCCACGAAGTACAACGAAGTACACTGCTGAGGGGAGCAGCGGGCGGGTCAGGAGAGGTCTGCCTCGCCATGTGGAGCTCCTCCGGGGCCAGTGGGGATAGAACTCATGCAGAAGTGGCTTAAGCTTCTTAGTGCAGAAGCTTTAACCCGCTGCGCCACCAGGGAGGGCCCAGATTCACATTTCTTAAGTAGCTCCTCATGATAGCACTGCTGCAGATCCCCAGAGCACACTTCCAGTCACAGGACTCAGATGAAATCAGATGTCAAGCTGTATGTACATACGGCATCTGTAAACATGTGTCTGCTGCTAACCATTGCCTTCAGTGTGTGTATACAGAGTCCCACTTGTAACAGTACAGATACTGTATGCACAGCGCACATATACTGTGTGGTTATGTATACATGTATGTCCCCATGTTACCAATAAGGTAACAACATGCCTTCCTGCTGCCTTGCTCTGGTTCTGCTACAAAGTAGCACAGCTAACTTCTGGCTTAATGTCTTCATTTTTGTCACTTAAGGGATTTCACTATATGTTTTCTAAGGTCCCTTCCAGCTTTAATGTCCTATTTGAACTTTTTTTGCACTAGGGGTAAAAAATAAATTTACTTAAAATTCTGTAGGATTTCACAGACAGAAAATAATGTTTGATACTCGGCTATTTTTGGTCACCTAGCTCTCAGGAAAATCTTCCTGGAAACCACTGCCAGGGAACCATATGAAATGTAGAAAATGTAACAAATTGTTCCTCATACCCAAAATGTGAATGCCAACCTAGGGATGAGACATAGATAATAATTAGAAAAACAACATTGAACATTCATTTTAAAGAACTCAAATCCACTCAATGTCACAAAAAAGGCAAACACCCAACTTCACATTTTTAACTATTCCAAGGAATTTATGGGGTTGGCTGGGAGGGAAATGCAGCAAGAACCTTTAAATGCACCCAGGAGAGAAAAGTCACCTTGGCAATGTTCCAGCTGGAGCGCTTCAGCCAGCCTGAACGCTGAGACACACTTGTTCCTGCCACACAAGCGATGCAAATTGTTCGCATTTTCTTCTTACAAGCCCTGTCAAGTTTGTATTATTTATAAGCTAACCGACTTCATAGCTAGCCTTTCACCTTGTCATATTTTCTTGCATTTCAGAGCTAATCCAATCTGCTTTGCACCTTTCCTGCCTCATTGCAAAATATGAAAATGAAGCCATTAAAGGCATTGTCTCTGATGGAGAATCGATGACAAAGAAAAGGGATTATACTAATGATGAAGGAATCAAGACTATTCTCAAAGCCGCTGACCCTATTCTTTTTATAGAATCTTTTCCTTTTTCAGAAAATGAGCAAAGTATTTGGTGGCACCTAAAATATAACAAATGATTTGACTAGTTTGATTTTTTTTTAACCAGAAAAAAAAGAAGATAAGAGACACTGGAGGTGACCTTACCCAGGTCACTGCAAAATTCCTTAAATCTAATCCCCCCATTAAGCATGCTACTGTAATTGAGGCAGGAATGAACTGTCAGTCAAGGCGTGAAGTTCACGATAACTTCACACACAGACCATGTATACTGTGTTAACACTCATTTGTGTTAAAGTAGTAATAAATAGATAAGAATATTTTTTCTTCTTTTCTACCAAGAGAAGCACCACATTAATGGTCGATATTATTCTAAAACTTGGACAAGCACTTCTTTAAAAATATGTAGCACCTTGAGCTATAATCATGCTTGGGATTTGCGTTCTTAAAAGGACTAGTGATAAATGAGACTGAATGAAATCTATGGCTAAATTAGGCATATCTATGCATGTGCACATAATTACATAGAATGTGTGTGTATAATTTGCCTTCATGGCATTTCCATCTATACCTGAAATTCCCAGGTGTCCTCCAACAAGGACCATTTTGTGATGTCACACCTTTAATGGAGTCCTGTTACCATGGCAATATCAGAGCTCCCTCTAAGAATAGCATTTAGTTCTGACAATTGAAGAAGCTGGAGAATTTCAAGTAAGCCATAGTCTTAGTATCTTCTAGCACCTACAGACTGCTAGATTTGAGAAGATGTTGAGTTCTGGCCATGTTTCAAACTAGTATATATATATAAGTAAACATTATTCAACACTTTATCTTCCAATAGCTTATAACATGTAACAAGCTTGGGTCTCCTTACCCAAGAGTGATTATATAGAATCCATTAATTCATTCACTGATTTGTCCCTTGTGTGTTTGTGTAGAGAAAGCCTTGTAGCTATTTATGAGGCTATATACATATGTATTACTTATCCTTAGCAACCATGAAGTACAATGGGTAGCAATTATAAGTGTTTAAAAAATGGAAATACAAAGATATACTATGAAGGGAAGTTGGAATTTGAGAACCAATTGAGTATAGAGATGGAATCTTGGAAGGTCAAGTCAGAAATTGTCTCTGGCAAAACTTTAAATGCAGAAAGGAGAAGATGGTTCACCATCAGCCAAAGCAATTAAATTCCCCTCCCTCTGGCCACACTAAAGAGGATTTAGCATGCATAAGGATCTCAAGTTAAGAATATATTAAATAGTCAACAGCTGTGTGGCCTGCAGCTTCCCAGAAGGCGAGACATATTGCAATCACAATGTAAGCAACCAGAGAATCAGGCCTCTGCAGCCACAGAGGCACAGCTAATGATTCCCTGAGGACAAAGTTTGGAGAACTCTCCTGGGTGTTGCCAATATTCACCACCACAGACAACTAGGAACTAGCATCCCCCAATGTTTCCTAAATCCATGTCCAATGGAATGAAATAGAATAGACAATTCTGAGGTGACCTTGGATTCTCAGGGCCCAAGTGCTTATTTAATGTTTACCCACCATGTTACCCACATACTTTATGGTAGGAGTGCTTATCCTTTCCTCTATTTTGGTGATTTCATCGGGCAAGAGACAGCAAGAAGGATTACACTGAGAAGGAAGAGAAAAAATAGATAGGCTCCTTTGCCTGATAATGGAAACGCTGGCGATTTTGGCCAACTCAAGTCCCACCAAAGCCCAGGCCCTGCAGATCAAGCTGCAAATTTCAAAATGTTTGCCTCGTTAGCCTATTAATCAAAAACTTTTTTGTTTTTCTCTCATTTAATTGCTAGAGTCATTACAGTGTAAGAGTTTGGGCCTTAGTTTCTATATATATATATATATATATATATAAATCTGGCTCCAATAATGGCATATCTTCACTTATAGGATAATTTGAACTAACTAATATCCTTAAGTATCAGTTTCTTGATCTAAAAATTGTTGTAATAAAAACAGCTTATACATAGTGGGGTTTTTTCCCTGAACCAGGAATTGCAACACTGTTAAATATTAACTGACTTAGCCCTCTTCACCCTCAATGAGAAAGATTCTATTATTACTCCCACTTTGCGGATGGAAAAATTTATGCAGAGGTTGAGAATTTGCCCACAGTCATTTAAGTAACAAGTGGTAGAACTAGGATTTGAGGTCAAATAGTTGGACTGTAAAAACTGTAGTGTTAATCACTATACTGAAGTCTTAAAATAATACCAGCTGTCTCGTTAAAAAGCTTATTTGAGCTAATTGTGTGTATTAGTCAGCAAGGACTGCCATAAGTAAATACCACAGACTGGATGGATTAAATGACTGCACTTCATTTTCTTAGAGTTGTGGGGGCTATAAGTAACCCCAGAATTGGTTTCTGGTAAGACCACCTTCCCTAGCTTGTAGATGGCCATTGTTTGCATGGAGAAAGAGAAACAGAGAAGGGATGCAGAAGGAAAGAAAAGATTTAATATCTCTTCTTTAAAAAAAAAAATATTTTTGCATAGAACTCGGGTACAGGCCAGAGGTGCAGAGTTGAGAGGATTCACCAGAGACACAGTGGAGAGCGGAATAGGCAGATCAACTGAAATACACAGTTAAGGGAAGCAGCTGGTGAGACAGGAGAGATCTGCTGCACCACTATGGTTCAGCTCCCCGGCCAGGATTGAACTCAGACCATCGTCGGTGGGCCATGATAATGATAGCACTGAGATTTAACCCCTAGGCCACTAGGAGGCCCTAGTGTCTCTTAAAAATATACTTCACCAGGGCCCTCCCTGGTGGCACAGCGGGTTAAAGTACAGCGATATGAAGTTGAAGCCACTTCAGCATGAGTTCGATCCCCGCCCCAGAGGTGATCCACCGGTGCAGCAGACCTCTCCTGACCTGCCCACTGCCCCCAATAGTGTATTTCAGTTAATCTGCCTGTTCTGCTCCCCACTCTGTCTCTAGTGAATCCTCTCACTGCCCCTGAACCTCTGGCCTATACCCCAGTTCTACATGCATAAATAAATAAATCTTTAATAATATACTCCACCCTAAAGCTGCAATGTGATCCCTGCCTTAGAATCTCCTGACTGCATCCCTCAGGGCCACTGATGATGGGTTGTCCAGTGCTTACCTAGAAGCCTGTTCCTTCTAGGATGCAGGCAGCACCAGTGCCTAATGAATACACAAAGGTCATTTTAACTGA
>NW_004567114.1:15465444-15505746 GCF_000260355.1 Condylura cristata
AGAAGCCTGTTCCTTCTAGGATGCAGGCAGCACCAGTGCCTAATGAATACACAAAGGTCATTTTAACTGATACCACAGACCTGCACAACTACTAATCAAATATCACCAGTCATCTCTGTTTGACCCAGCCTGGACTGCCTGGTGCCCCAGCACCTGAGAATGAAGGTACTCCCCCCACCCCTGCAGTCCTCCACATTTCTTTCTTTCCACTATGGTCTTCCTTCACTTGCCAGTGGGGAAGCAATCTTTTCCTAGAAGTGACTCTGCTTTCCTCCCAAAAGGCCCCACTCACTAATGAGATACTTCTTCTGTGGAAACAATCTTACAGTTCTGAGTTAAGCAAAAAGACTATGACTTGGTTTGGATGGTAAGAGAAGGACGCTAGTTCTATAGAATTAGCAATCCACATTTACAACTTCCTTTCAATTTAATTAACTCCCTGAAGTCCATGTGTCCAAAGTCACATTTGTGGTTGGGGAATAAACACACTAACTTTATGGAGATACAATTCATTCCATAATACTATATAAAAACTCACACAGTAGTTGATAAACACTAAGTATTATATCATAAGCATTCAATGAATAGTACTATCCGGTATTTCATGAACTTATTTGGTTAACCCTAGAAATTATTAGATTCAGTAGAAAGACAGAATTGGATTTTGTTGTTACTGTAAAGATCTTATTTATTTATGCACAAAGAACTGGGATACAGGCCAGAAGTATGGGGGGTGAGATGACTCACTAGAGACAGTGTGGAGGGCAGAACAGGTAGATATACTGAAATACACTGCTGAGGGGAGCAGTGTAGGGCGGATCAGGAAAGGTCTGTCACGACTTGTGGGTAACCTCCATGGCTCTGACCTGAGATCAAACTCGTGCTGCAGTGGCTGCGAATAGCTTCATAGTGCTGTGTTTTAACCCAATGTGCCACCAAGGAGGGTCCACTGAATTGGATATTTTTTAAGTTTGCTAATGTCATTTGCACAGCTTAAATTTCTGTACACCTACTTATGCTATGAACTAAAATACAGCCATCGTCAAACATCAGAGTGACCATGTATTTACAATTATATTCTTACAAAAATTAACAGTCAAGAGATTTTATGGGAACTCGTCATAAATCTTGGGAGCTGTAGAGCTTCCTGTGAACTGCACGTCCTATGTATACTTATAGCCCTGATTCATTCAAACGGGCCTCTGCAGCTGGCTATCTGAAGTCTAGCTATCTGAAGTCTGATAAGGCTACTCTACCCTGAACGCACCTGATCTCATCTGATCTCATCTGATCTCAGAAGCTAAGCAGGGTCGGGTCTGGTAAGTATTCAGATGGGAGGCTACATACCGGCACTTCCCAATGGGGAGCTCCCCTTCCAGGGGAGAGCTCATTATATACAGGTCTCCTGAAACCTCAAGCTCTACACAGCCCTCAGTGTTGGTTTTCTTGACAGAGAGATCATTGCCGACCATGCAATACTTTGAGGTTGGTGAGCCCAAAGAGATGTACTAAGGTTCTACTTTCAATATATTTCCTTTTTTCTTTTCTAGATTTGGAAAACAATTTTGTTTAGAGGGGAAAAGTCCATAGAAAAAGACACAAAAAGTTGTGACTTTTCCAACAGGGCTTAGGCAATCAATTTTAAACATTTGTCACTGAGGCAAATAGTTCTCAATTCTAAAAAATCCAGGGATTAGAAGTGAAAATAGATGGTCACATTGAAGGGACTTAGAAGTAATTATAATTGACATTTTACTGAATAATATTGAAGATGATGTGTCCCAAGAGGACACTAAGAGTGAGCAGTAATAATATGTAAGTGACTCCTAATAAACCACTTAAGACACTGTCAGGAGTATATCCTTCAAATATCATGTTGGTTTTGGCTTGCTATCTTGGTGAACAGGAAGAAAGGTAGAGAATGGGAAGAAATGTATTAAATAAATCATGAAAAACCAAAACAGAAACATTGCAATTCCCATTCTGGGGTACCTGATTTCTTAATTCCCTTTCCCATCTGTTTAATGGTTGACTACACTAGTGAAGGTCCCAAATGAAAATCTGTAATTCTGGGCTCTCAGAGAAGAAGGACCAATGATCCTCCTTTTTTTTTTTTTTTTAAAAGATTTATTTATTTATTTGTGCATACAGAACTGGGGTACAGGCCAGAGGCTCAGGGGCGGTGAGAGGCTTCACCAGAGACAGAGTAGGGAGCAGAACAGGCAGATCGACGAAGTACACTGCTGAGGGGAGCAGCGGGCGGGTCAGGAGAGGTCTGCCACACCATGTGGGTCACCTCCGGGGCTGGCAGGAATCGAACTCATGAGGAAGTGGCTTTAGATCCTCAGTGCTGTGCTTTAACCCGCTGCACCACCAGGGAGTGATCCTCCATTTTTAAGGTTCAGCCCACCACCTGTAACTAAGGTTTTCCCATAATCTCTCTGACTTTTCTGTGCTGACAGCTAAGCCCTGTCTAAGGTTGAACTTCAAATTAATTACAGGTAAAAGTCAGCTGCCCATCAGTAGCAATCGCTCATGGTATCTCCCTGCATATGAAAGGGAACCTTTTCCTTATTTCAAGGATTTCAGATTATGAGTAACTAATGAAGTGAGGAAAATAGTTTTTGAAGAGGTCTTTGAAAATTGGATGAATTCTTATTGCAGTGTAGACACAATGGTATACCACCCAAATAATGGGGGAAGGGCAGCCAGGAAATGGCAATAGGTGGGGTCCACCCCACGGTGACCACCACCAGCATCTGCTAAAGGGATGGATGAATGACACTGCATGCCAACCAGACCTTTCCTCACCTGACTGTGAATGCTGTGTAGAGCTGCATCTACCTAGGAGAAAAGCGCACTTTGCAGTTTGCACAGGATGTGGTAAACATAGAGAAGACGTTATTCCAACCCTATGAGTCTATGGGTTGATTTTGTTTGCCCCACATTTTCAATTTGTAATAAAACCACTCTATTCTACAGCAATTGAATGAGCATCAATAACACATCACTGCCGATGTTTCCCATTCTTCCTGAAATACCTGAAATCATTAGCGCTATTTAGAGACTCTGGTCCCTAGGTTTTAAGGCATCATTCCAAGCTAAATACTGCATAATGGTCCTTGGGCCTGTGACTTAGGGGAGTGAAAACAGTTCACATCATTAAATATTGTCGAGTCATTGAACGAACTTTTTAAAATCTGTGAACTAAGGTACAATTTCCAGCTCTGAGCATTGATACATCATGACTTGTGTCTTTATATGTACTGTGAGTTCTCCCAGCTATATTTCTTCCTCAAATACTATCAGCTTAAATCAGCCACTAGGTGAGGAGTCAAAACACCTGAAATCAAGTGTGGGCTTCACAACTGAATTCACTTTTGACCTTGAATACAAGCAACTTGCATTCTCAGGGCATTATCTTCCCTTTGGACAGTAAAAGCAAAAACCAGCCTCTGACTCCACAGAGATGTGGTGAAAATAAATTAGATGTAGGTCTTCAGAGACACTTTAAGTTCTTAGCAGTGAAAAAGCTTAAAGAGATATAAGATTTCAGTAGTTATTCTTTAGTTTGTTTATTTATTTATTTATTTATTTATTTATTTATTTTTAGCCTTACAAGAGAGAGAGATCAGTTCCACCTTGGTAAATTTAGAAGAATACAGTCTCATTGACTACTACCCTGATCTGTAGTTTTTTCTCCTCCACATTCACAAAGTTACTGTAATTCTGATGGTTGACTCAGTGAAATTAATAAGGATCTGCCGTGCCTTCAGGCAACAAAGCAGAGTGGTCATGTTCTGTGTAGGGTGAATTGGCTCTACCAGTCAGGCATCTCACAATACATGCCTCTACAGGGGCCACAGAAAACTCTCTAATGAAACAAAGAAAATGTTTTATTGCAAAAGAGAGTGAGTTGCCAGGATAGAATTCCCAGTTAGGATATTGATCTAACAAAGTCTAGAGTTAGAAAACTTCCAGCACTTTCTTTTAGGAGAACTAAAACCACATTTTGCCAGTATCAAGAGATACACTCTCCTGAAGTCCCAGTAGTTCTGAAAGAGGGTCACAAGCTACCACCTAAGATTCCTGAAACTTCCTCCTGTCTCTGAATGTGAATCCCTGACAGGTGATATGGGTAAGTGTGTATAACCTGCCACTTTATCATCCTTACGAAGCAGAATAATCCATGAAGCTCAAAGACAATCTTCTGTGGCTTCGATCCCATTCTATACATTAAAGGAAAATACTACAGGGAAGAGATATTTACAAATGGTGTCTATGAATAAAGGTGTGCTTGGCAAAAATTACCTGAAAAGACATAAACAGTGAGCTAACATGTGTCCCTAGCTATGGGATCAAGGCAACACCTTTGTTTTGGTCTCATATGGTCCACATTTACTTATAAGATTTGAAGTTATTCATTTACTCATTCAATGTTTAATAGCACTGCAATGGAAATCATGTATGTTGCCCCAGATCAAATCTCCTCTCCTTCCTGAGAAAGTAGCTGTCAAAATCAAAGTTAAATTTTCTAGCCCATCTTACAGGGAGGTATGTGACATATGTTTGCACTAATGCAAAGCAGGTGGAAGTGATATGGTCAACTTTGGCATTGTTGGTTTTAAAAAAGATCCTTTGTTTACACTTGTTTTCTCCTGCTTACTTCCTGAAAATGGCAAGGGCAAGTCTACCCCCCAGGAACTGGGGGGGGAAATGCACATCTGTGTTTTTTAGAGTCTCTTTTCTACCTCAGGTTACTTTTACAACTTCTAAGTGCCTCCTGGATACTAATCCTGTGAAACACGCTGGGCCTTCAGCTTAGCAAAATACACATAGTGCATGTCCACACAGAATACATTCTAATGGCAACCCTAGTCTTCTGTCTGGGAATCAAGACTTCTAGCATTGTACTCACAACACTCAAAGCTCAAAATATAAAATGGCAGGGAACAAGAGTGTTAGGAGTGATTAAAAACGTAGCCTGTCATGCTACAAAGATCTAAGTTCAGATTCTCATTCTATCTTTTCCTAACCAGATCCTTGAAAACTCAGTTAACTCCTGTAAAGTTCCTTTCCTCGATGCAAAAGCGATATGTACATAACAGAGTTGTGGTGATGATCAATTATTTACGCATGTAAATAATTTAAACCAGGTCTTGGGCATTAACAACATGACCTTCAGAGTCAAGTTGCCCACTGGTCTCTAACTTCCATGGGGAGGAGCTTAAAGAAAACATACAAACAGTATCACCTTACTCAAATTATACCATTCCCATTTAATAAATGAAAAACTAAATCTCAGATGGAACACCACTTAGGAAGTGACTGTCTCCATGCTTGTCTGAGTCCAAAGTCCACACGCAACAGATGCATCAGCAGCAATGTTCACTGCTCAAAAACTGTGCCAATAGGAATAACTTTCAAGGTCCTATCATAAAATCTCCATCTCTGGACCTAGCAGATATATTGGTACCCTTTCCTATATCCCCACAGTACTTTAAACCTCTGCAGTAATCCAATTAACACTGTGTTATAAATATGTTTGCTAATCTGGCACCCCCTACTGGACATAAACACTTCAAATCAGGCTATTTCCTACATATCGTTGACCCAGGATTTAGTATGATCCACCCCTCTTTTGAATTAAACACTAATAATAATTGTCATGAATAACTGCCATGTGAATAAATTTAGATATTAAAACTGGAGTGTAAGTAAAGAGAAACCTACTAAGGTGTTTGATGCAGAGTATATGGAGGCAGTTTTGAAAATAAATGGTGGCAATGAAATGTTTAATAAAATCCATCAAATATAAGAAATTAATTCACAGAGGCCCATGGTGAAAATTACTCCTTTCTAAAAGTATATACCAACTGCTCAAAAATATAATGAAATATTATTCATCATTTACAAGGGTCCAGTTCACAAAAGCTTATTTTAACCTCAGTTAAAGCTGAAATATTATGCAATCGCATTAGAAAAAATATCATAGCAAACAATATGGCTGAAATATTAAGAATAAAAGCAAAGAAAGGAAAAGCAAGATTGTGTTCTTTGGTGAAAGTAAGTTTAGGTAGAGAAGGATGCAGAAGAATAGATTGATTTGTAAAGGCCCTGAATGAATGCATTTACTGTTCCTTTTCAGTGGGGGTAGCAGTTCGGGCACTAGTTTTTTATGTTCTCTAATTCCACATCAAAGCTTCCAGCTTTAGTTCACTTTCCTATAGAGATATTGCCAACTATACACTTCTACTGAATAGTCTGGATTAGTACCTTTTTCTCACAAGTTCAACAAAGAGAGAGAGACAAATCTCTGAGATAATGAAAAAGAATTGGAAAAAAGGGCTGTGAGTTTCACAAAGAAGGTTGAAGGGGAAATAAGTAAAATGGTCTGAAAGATAGTACTTTATATGAACTTTGCTGACCCATGTTCTGTGCAGTGCTGAGAAAATGGAAAGATGAGGCAAAACCATCATGATACTTTAAAAAGCAGAGAAAAGACAATGACTTGTTGTATTCTTTCTATTGGTAAATATATATGTGTAATCATATATATGTTAGTTGCAACTTATTTTTAATTCAGAGAAATAAAACTGATGCTCCATGTCTGTAAAGAGGATAACTAACATTACCTTTGCTGAAAATATAAAAAAGAAACTCCCTGACATAATATGCATACAAAAGCTATTGTGGAAAACTGGGAAATCAACATGGAAACTCCTTATATAAAAATTCAAGCGCTGGTTACAAATACAAACAATAAATGAAGAATCCCAGAAAAATCTCCAAAGCTATGTACATGGGCTTAACTGAGTAAACGTTATGCTCACTGGCTAAATGAGTATTATCCAAACTACAAAAAAAAAAAAAGATTATTTAGTTCTTTTCTTCTCTCCCCTCACTTTCCATTCCTCCCCTCTGCTTCTCTCTCATAATGATCAATGTGACAAGAGGCATCAGCACCAAGGACAGCAGTTCTCAGGAGCTTGCAGCTGTCAGTGACCATCAGAAACTGGGTTGTCAGAAGGAAGGGAGAGAAGTGAATAAATCAGTTGTTTTTTTTTTAATGGGGGGAGGATACTGTTATGGGTAAGGATCGATGTGGACTTTTAGTACTGAACTTAAAGTGGCATATTCACTTGTTGGTTCTCAATGATGAATACCTGTAACTTTTATACTACAATGTTACTGAAATTAAAAAAAAAAAAAAACAGTACATCTTTGAAGTGCTTCTAGGTGGAATTTAACTCAAAAGTTGTCAGCACCTGATTATATTCAGAATATGATTATGTGTATTAAAACAGTGGACATTTTACCATATTATCAGAGTAAATCACTGACAAAACTGAGAATCAAAGACTACTAAATCTGGAAAGACATTTCAAGACAACCCAACCTCTTCTTTGCCAAGATGAGAAGAACGAGGACAAGAGATCCTGCATATAGTTCCTAAGCAGAGAAAATTAATGAAATTTTAGTCTGGATAATATGGATAGTGCTTTTATACACTTAAACAATGAAAGAACACTGAGGCTTATCCCCAAGTTGATATTACTTGACAACTTGGGGTTTTTAGTCAGACTTCTATAAAATGAAAATTTCCATGCAATATTCCAAAATAAAAATTAGAATATCTAATTGACCTAACATGTTACCATTTCTTAACATTATTCTGATAGTGGTATATGTTATGGAACTACTTTAAAAACAAGACTTGACGGGCCCTCCCTGGTGGCACAGTGGATTAAAGCACTGCACTAAGAAGTTTAAGCCACTTCCGCATGAGTTCGATCCCGCCCGAGGTGATCCACATGGCATGGCAGACCTCTCCTGACACACCCGCTGCTCCCCTTAGCAGTGTACTTCATCGATCTGCCTGTTCTGCTCCCCGCTCTGTGTCTGGTGAATGCTCTCACCCTCCACATCTCTGGCCTGTACCCCAGTTCTATATGAATAAAAATAAATAAATCTTTAAAAAAAAAAAAAAACAAGACTTGACTACTAGCTCCACAACACATCTGCCACATGGCCAGTAATTCAAAAATGTGACTTAAGTTTATCTTTAATCTTCTGTCATGTAAAGGACATCACCTAAATAGCCCCGACACAAATGTACGGAAATGTATTTAATAAATTAATGCACTCATATTTAATCCAGGCATTGACCCTTTTAGGAATTCAAGCATTTGATGTCTAGGCTATATGTTCCCCCTCTTCAATCTCATAGTAACCCCTGCCTCAAGTGCATTTAACCCATTATGTTAAAATGATCCTTTCGATGCCTACCCCCAGCCCCAGTTCTATGAGCAATTAAATGGCAGGAGCAAAGGCCTCCCTTTCTTTCTGTCTGAAAAGATGCTGCATGAAAGCTCTTTACTATGCTCTGGAGATGTTTCTGTGATTAAAACAGTATTTCTTATCTCAAAAAGTTTAAAATTACCACATGGGAGACAAAGAACTTATTACAGTGTTTCACAAGAGAGAATAAAGCTATGGTGTCTTACAGGTCAGGGGTTAGGAATCTTAGTTCTGATTATTCCTAAGACATTTGAGAAAATTAACTAAATGTAGATAAAACTAAATTATGGTGATAATATTCTTAGATTTGCCTTAAATAACAAATGAAAAACTGTTCCTGGCCAGAGTAAATGCTAAATAATTATGAGTAGAGACCCACTGCTATAAATACTGATGATATATGCACAAGATACTAACAAATAAAAAGCAGGGGTTCATAGATTATGTTTTAATCCGATTGACTATAGCAGAAAGGTGTAAAGGTGTGATAAATGCACGAGTGAATGATGAAATAAATCATTTTACTTAACAAGAGATGTTACCTGATTTAGCAGATGGGGACTGCAGCAGTGTAGGAGGGAATTTATAGAAACCTTTGCAAATGAAGTAGAATATCAATTAACGCAAGAAAGATGAGTAGGCATTGACCACATGAAGAGGAGCAGAAGGTAATCCAGGTTGGAAGAACACCTTCTGCAAAACCTGGCAGTTAAAAAGCACATGGTACTTTCAGATCATTACAAGATCTTCTGTTTCACTGTGGCATCAAGTCAGAGGCATGCTTAGTGGTGACCAAAATTGAGGCTGGTGAGCAAGCAGAAGCCAGTTCATACAAATCTCAGGTGTCCTGCCTAAGAGCCAGCACTGTATCCTAAAGTCAAATGATAACCACTACAGATTTTACTCATGGGAGTAACAAGGTAAGTGTGCATTTTAGAAAGATAGCTCAATCTTTACTGTGGAGAACAAACTGGGAGAAGGTGTAAGGGGAAGGGGCGAGACCAGAAATAAGATTCCTGGCTGTAAGACTGGCTTAGTAATCTGGGAGATAACTCACAGTGTCCTAAGTAATTTTGTGTGCTAAGTGCTTAGCTTAATGTTTGACACCAAACAAGTGTCTAATAGAGTTTTTTTTTCTTTTAACTAATAGGAAAAGGAATTAACAGTCAGAAAGATGCACTATCTCTGCAGGTTTCATAAGAATCACCTATATCTATTCCTCACTTATGTATCCTGGGCAACCTATATAATTAAAAACTTGGGGAAGTCTTTGTAAGAGGAAGGTAAAGAAATAAAATGTCAGAAGTGTGATAACAAAGTGTAATCACTTCATATTGCTGGTGTTTAGCAGCAGGAGCAACACCCACTTTTATGTTAATAGTGGTGCCTTAGGGTTTTATATGTTTATATAACTTAGTTTCCCGGCCATAATTTGACTTACAATCCATTCAAGTCCATGAAAGAGCAAGATACCAGTGTGCACAAGTATTTATTTATACAAATGCAAACACAGACACGTTTCCATACCATATTTGTATATCACACCTAATCTAAAAAAAAAAGGATGTATTATTAAAAATAATAATAATAAAAGCTTATTAGTAATGTAGAGTTTCTATCCTTTTCTCAGTGTCTACTTCTGGCTCCTTAAATCTTTTCTTCTTTCCTTCAATGTTCAATTTGTTCAGATTGCTGCTTGATGTGGAATTCTCTTGATTACAGCAAAATACATCTACATAGGTCATCCCCTCCTTGTCCAATCTATTACAATTCCAAGAGACTTTTGGAGAGCCCTGTGACTTCCAGTGGCTTCCCAAAGGCTATGTGTGTCTAATTTCCTCCTGACCCTCTCTTCCTTGGCATCTGTATTATAACAGGTGTGAGCAGACACAGACAAGTCCATGGAGCCCAGAGTTCAATGCTGGCACAAGATAAGGGTTACCTTCCTGCAGGAGATGATGCTGACAATGTTTTTCAGGATGTCAACTTCCAATTAGTGTCATCTTCTGCTCCATGTCCTAGGGCAAACGTCCAACCTATACTGAGTAGATGCAGACTGTTCTGAGAGATGGGCATGGATCCAGAAAAGAGAAGCATCTCAGCTTCTTTCCCATAGCCAAGAATGGTCTGTCAACTGAAGACATGGTCACTGGCACCTAGTGCAAGGTCAGGGCCTTGTTTCATGAACCAAGACAATAATTTATTTTCCAACAGTGAAGCCAAAGGTGCTTTCAGATGTTGAACTATGAAGCAATTGTACCTGCAGTGAGCACATGAAAAAAAAATAAACAAACAGGAAATCCCACAGCTAAGACCAGCAAATTGTCCTTGGGAGGCCATTTGTACTGTACTAGAGTGCACTGATATGAACAATAAAATCCTTTGTCAACTGGACTCAATAATCTTTGAACAGCTATCCCACAGTTAACAACCAAAAAGATCTGTATAATAAATTTGGTTCTTAAAGGCCACAGATGGCACTATAATGGGTGGGAGGAAAGGCAGGTCATTTGATGATTGAGTCTTTTCACAAGACTACACTCCCTGGAAGCCACAACAATACTCGTTGGGTCAATTCAATGCAAAAATATGTAAAAGATATTTTTCAATCAGGTCAACCCCTTTTTTTGTTTGTAGAGAATGACGGGAAGCAAACAGGGTACAGAGAGTCGTCACAATGATCTCTGGTTGAGACTGCTGTCCATGTTGAGTGCAAGCCTGACACGAGTTTAGCAGAAGCTCATCCAGGAACAAGCAGGGTCACGTCTGCCCGCTCCTTCTCTCACATAGACCTGGCTCACACACACAGAAGTCCAAACTTAGACAACCCCTCCTGGGCTCCTTTGAGTCCAGACCACAGACCAGCTTTGGCTGTCTCTTTCACGTCTTCATATCTCACTCTGAAGTTATGTTATAAACTCATTAATGCTTGGGGAATCCTCTCACATATAATCCAGTACTCACATCATGGCCCTACACATCAGGGAGCTGTTTTAGCATTGCCACAATTCTTAGGCACGAAGAACCACCAGGCTGTCATCCCACTTTGTTCTTCCAATGGGAGAAAGAGAGTCACTGATAATCAAATTGGTGCAAAGAATAATGTTAGATATGGACTTAACGTACTAAAATATTTGGCAACTTCCTTCACTTTTAAGTCCCACTTAAAATCACATCTTAATTCTACTCTCTTTCAGTAGAAAAATAAGACTGAGAAGTGAGAACAAGTGTTTTATGAGTGAAATAGTGTGCAGAAGTACAAGAGACCTGGGCTTCAGAACTAGACAGGCTTGATGCTGAAGTCCACCTTCCACGGCACATTTGCCACTTACATGCAATTTACTGCCTCAGTTTCTTCATCCATAAAAAGAAGTACTAAATTACATAAGTTATTACAAGGATATTAAACAGAGGTTTGGGATCTAGAGCAATTATTCTTTATTTATTTTGATGAGCTGAGTTCTCAAGCAAGTCTTTCCAAATATAACTCCCTGTAACTTGAATGTGGCAGATTACATTTTCCAAAAATGGTGACAGCAGTATTTCCAGCCACATTACTCTTCCAGCACTTTGTCACACCCCTAGCAAGAGGTGGAATCTGTTTCATTCTCCCTTCAGCTCTGACTTTCTCAAGAAATAGAATGTAGTAGGAGGGACTCTGCAGGTTTCTAAAATTAGCTGTCAAAAAGGAATGCAGCTTCCTCCTGGATCCCCACCTAAATGCTTGCCCTTAGAAGTCAGCCCCCATGTTGTAAGGAAGCAGAACACAAAGAGAAGTCCTATGCAAACATTCCAGAACAGGAAAGGGTCCAGCTAACAAGTAACGACCACCCCATATGAGTGAACAAGCTTTCATATGATTCCAGCCTTTTAGGTCCCTTAAAGGATGTTGAGCAGGGTAAAAATGAATTCTCTTATGATCCTTACCCAAGCTACAGCTTTACAGGTTAAAGCTATGCTGTTGTTTTAAGTCATGAAATTTGGAGTTAGCTTTTTACACAATCACTAGACTGCTAAACCTCAGTATATTAAATGCACTGTTATTTGGATTAAAGTCAAAAAGAATTTTCAAAAGATATCTGAAATTCTTAGCATATGAAACTGAACCATGTCCTCAAAAAATTACTGTCAGGAGTATGACTAAGCCAAGTCCACTCCCACACTGTCCTTGCCACAATGTGACTGTGAACACAACACATAATATGCCTGTTGCCTTCAATGACCAAGTGATAAAACTGGAGCCAACACACATGAATCTACCAGCATCCAGTGTGGCATTTCTAAGCTCCTCTGTGCTTCTTTGTTGAGAAAGAGAGAGACTGAGCAGTGAACTTGTTTGATTAACTGTAGAAGGTTGGGAGTCAGGTTGAATCCAACAGGCTCCACTGAGCTAACAAGAATAAAAATCGTGTCCAACCATGAAATCAGCAGATATGACTTGAAGACAGAGGGGGCAAATGTGCTGAGTGTGAGGTTGGTGCTTTTGTACAGTACTTTTCTGAGTATAAATGCTTCAAACTTCTGTGACACTGATCAAATGGTTTGGCAGAAGCCTTTGTGTTTGGCAGGCAGAGAGGTTTCCACATGATGGTTCTATCTTCTTAGGAGCTAATCTATTACGCTAGTCTCACACACACATAGAGCCCATCAATTAGACGACATTATATCAGGTAATTGATTGCAGACGCTCCAGTCATTGAAGTGGCAGAGGAAGGGGTGTTGACATGAAGAGCTGCCCTTTTTCAAGCTTCTAAACATGCAAACTGTTTGAGTTGGCTAACAAGCTTTGTTTCTTAAGGCATACATGTTCTTCCACTCTTTCTCAATGAAAATCAAGCCAGGACTAAATACTAGCTGTCAAGATAACCCAAGAATTCTCATGAAATATATGTGTGAATGTGACATGTATACAAGCTTAAAATATGGAAAACAATAAAAGGGAAAATTGGGATAAAAAAAGAGAGAGAAGCAAAGAAAGGATTAGATTAGGTGACTATATCCTCACAGACATGATGTCTTTTGTTCCAAAATTTACACACCACAACTGGAGAATAAGCAAAGCATTAAGCAGTTCTTCCTTCAGTTTTTTTTTTTTTAAACATGTACTTATGCACACAGAACTGGGGTACAGGCGAGAGGCTCAGGTATGGTGAGAGGATTCACCAGAGACAGAGTGGGGAGCAGAACAGGCAGATCAATGAAGTACACTGCTGAGGGGAGCAGCGGGCAGGTCAGGAAAGGTCTGCCAAGCCATGTGGTCAACTCCAGGGCAGGCAGGAATCGAACTCATGTTGAAGTGGCTTTAGTTTCCTGGTGCTGTGCTTTAACCAGTTGCGCCACCAGAGAGGGCCTCTTCTGCAGTTTTAACTCAATAGTTCACAGTAACTCAGATCTTCTTTCTCTCTATTCTTCCTGAACGCTTGATATCAGTGTTTTTTTTTTTTAAAGATTTATTTATTTGTGCATACAGAACTGGGGTACAGGCCAGAGGCTCAGGGGCGGTGAGAGGCTTCACCAGAGACAGAGTGGGGAGCAGAACAGGCAGATCGATGAAGTACGCTGCTGAGGGGAGCAGCGGGCGGGTCAGGAGAGGTCTGCCGCGCCATGTGGTCACCTCCGGGACAGGCGGGAATCGAACTCATGAGGAAGCGGCTTTAGATTCTCAGTGCTGTGCTTTAACCCGCTGCGCCACCAGGGAGGGGCCGATATCAGTGTTTTTATCAACTTCAACAAACTATAATCCTCAAGTTACATCTGTTCAGTGAAGTTTTTTTTTTTTTTTTTAATTATTTACTGTCCTTGAAGCACCAGTGTTTAAAGACCTTGCTAGGTGTTCTAACACAAAGGTGCCCCACTCAGGTGTAGTCACTGCACTATTCCCATCACTAATGTACTCACAGTCCTGCACCACTGTCCTTGGGCTGCCTATGCCCCCTCTGGCCCATTCTCAACCTTCCCCCTCCCCTCTAACAGTCACAGATCAATGTTTAGCTTTCAAGACTGGCTTTTAAAATCCTTTGTTTGGTTTCTCTGTATGTCAACTGTGTTACCCCATCGTATTTATCTTCCTCTTTTTTGGCTCATTTCACCTACCATAATCCCTCCAGCTCCACCCTTGCTGCTGCATGTTTCATAAAATTTTATTGAAACAGCAAGTCTGGTTTGCTTACTATTATCTATGTATCTTCTGCACTACAATAAGAGAGTTACAACAGAAATCTGGTCACAAAGCTGAAAATATTTACTTCAAGGGCAGTTAAGACAGTGTGCAGATTTCTGACTTAAATACTAACAGGCATACCACATTTGTGGTGTTCATTCTAACTTCTGAAAGCTTTGTAGAACTTTTCATTCTTGTTGTGGTTCTCTTTTTCTATTTCTGGTGGCACCAACAGGACCACTAATTCTGTTATTTCAATGCAATTTAAATTTAGCACCATGGAAACTCTCCACAAAGATTCACCACCAAATCAGCTTATTGAGAACCCAGTTACGGTTGTTCTTAAACATACATTCCTTACTTTGAAACACTGCAGCTTTTGTGAAGACTCTGCGGAACAAGAATTGGTGGGAATACTTTCTACAAACCTATCTTTAGTCATTAACTACAGACAACAAAACCACTTCTATTTGAGCAAATTCTGCTCCAGTAAGAAAGTCAGATTTCTTTCTCATTTAGCTATAAATCACTGATTTTCTTGTTCTAGGAAGGAAAACGCGAGAAAAAATGAAAGTCACAACAACATATAACACCAAACCATAGAAGAAACATCTGTTGAGCAAAAAAATACTGAGGAGAAAAATATATTGAAAAGAGAGAGAGAAAGCAAGAGAATGGAATTTAAAATTCACAGAAGAGAATGAAGCTATTAGTCCTTTTCTTGTTCTTACCTGAGTTCTTCTAAGGAATCACTATAAATGTTATTAAGCAAAGTGAATTATTTTCAATGTTTAAGACAGCATGAACAGTAATAATTTTTACTATTATGGGACATCTGAAACTGCCCTAAGCAAATGCCTCTAAGGTAGAAGGCAGAAAAATTAGCAGCAATGTTGGTGTTTGACATCCAGACACAAAAGAAAATAGTTTGAGAATGAGATAAAGCCAGAATATTAAAATAGCCAAGTTAAAACATGAAGGATAAGGAATGAGGAAGCTTAGGGAGACTGACTTTTTGTTTTGCTTTGTCTGAATTTATAGTATGGTTTCATACATTGGTCTGAAAGAAAAACAAATGGGAAAAACTTCTGAAAACATCTCCGTACATACCTCAGTGATCTGATGTCTTTCCAGCTCATGCACCCTGGGTGCTAATGACTCATTGTAGTATGTGAGGTGCATACGTGTCTCATAACTCACAGGCAGTCACTCTATACTTGTACAGAGGGGAGCCCCCATCACGTCTAATCACCAGCTTTGTCAACCCTGGGTGGCTGCCTTCCCAGATGTTCAGTAACTGTAAGGATGGATAGCCTTCCAGATGTGTAAGGTTTTCACACATCTCTGTCATCATCAAGAGGGCATGTGAATGCTTCTTGGAATCGGTGACCACTGACAGATCTCTCCCAGATGTCTCCTTGGCACAAGTGCCCCTTTTCTTGAGAAATGAAGTTGAACAGCAGCTTTTGTAAACATTAAGAACATTAACCACCACTCCCCTCCAATGTCACCAGTTGGTTTTAGAAAAATGAGAGACAGATGCAAATTAGCAATGGGGTATTCCTGGGCCCACCATCTTGGTAAACTGTAGAAATCACAAAGTGGTGTTGTTATAAACTGTGGTGATGCCCACAGACTTAAACTCAAATGAAGTAATACCATCACCAGAGACAGGCATGGTGAACTGAACAAAATAAGTCCCTTGAAATATGCTGAAGTACTTTAGACTGAGACATTTCAGAAAATGTTGATCAGATTTTAATAACTTTTTATTCTATTGGCCTGTGAACTGTTTCTAGCAAAAGTGCTAAGGATCTTAATATGCTTACAAAGTCACACACCAGACACAGAAGACAAGTTTCAGCTCAAACACTGAGTATTTACTGAAACTTGACTAGACCTTTGTGAATTTGCAAATGCTCCAAGACAATGTAACTGATCTGAAAATAAAGCAATGCATGGAATATATCTGAAAGCAAGATTCCAAGAATTTTTCTTTTCAAAACCAGGGAGGCATTTGCCTTTTTTCTCTACTAGAGATACTTCATTTTAATGATAAAAATGAAGATACTAAAATATTAGTTGGTTGTTGCACTCACAGATCACTGTGATACTCAGTATACTAAAGTTCATCATCTGGACAGACAACAGTGAACTTTTCTCAATCAACCGCACAACTCTCCTAGCATGCTGAGTAGCAGGATAATTGACCAATTTTCTCACTTTCGTTAAGATATTATTCATCTGGCTTTCCGTGGTGGTGCAGTGGGCTAAAGCACAGTGCTATGAAGCTATTCTCAGCCACTACAGCACAAGTTCGATCCCCGACTAGGGAGCTGACCCACATGGCGCAGCAGACCTCTCCTGTATCGCCCGCTGCTGCCCTCAGCAGTTTATTTCAGTCCATCTGCCTGTTCTGCTCCCCACTCTGTCTTTGGTGAATCCTCTCAGCAACCACACCTCTGGCCTGTACTCCAGATCTTGTATGCATAAAAAAACAAATTTTTTTTTTTAAAAAAGATATTAGGCCTCAGTTAGTACCTTTGTTAAAGAACTTTGGGAAACACTCAAGTTTCTAAACTATACTGTTTTCTTAATCAATGCATTTTCTCACAGTGAGGTTTTTTTGACAAAGAGTTAAAGCAGCTCTCAAAACAGCTCATGTCGGGCTGCGTATACCTGCACATACCATATGGAAATGCCACAACTTGACTAAATAAGGTCTCAAAAAGCAAAGTTTTGGAAAATGTCGTTCAAGAACAGACCTAATCATTGTATTGTCAGACCTAATCACTCCCCAAAGTTCCGTTTTCTAATATCATCATTTAGAAGTTAAATATCAACATATAAATTTGGAGGCTACAATCATTAATTCTTTGTATTGTTGTTTATGCATCTATCTCTTCTACAATATAAATTCACCAAAAAAGTAAAATGATAGATAAAAGAGAGAGAGAAAGAGTACCTTAACACAAAATCAGTGCTCCATAAAACATACATTAAATGAATTTTGGAAACATGAAAGCTGTGGGTTTGATTTATTTAAGTATACTTTCTTCAACTAAACAACTAAAGGCCTTCCATAAGCATGCCCACTCAAACATAATATAACCAAAATTGTGTTAGTTCTATAATGGTTGTAGCACCCAACAGTCAAAGCCCATGACTCTTTAATCCTTCCCAGAAATTCTCTGACCTTTCAGTGTCCACGACAACACATAATACATTGGGTTACCACTTTAGTTACAATGATCATGTAAAAAAGGACTGCGTATGTATTTATAAATACGAACACATGAGAGTCGCCATTAAGAAAATCCCTTCAACATAATCTACAGTAAAATAAAACATTTACTCCCTTGCGCCAACACATGTGTGTAGGCATGTCAAAAGGCATGCACACATTCCCACTCATCCTTATGCCATGTGTTACCCTCTGGCATTTTCTCTTTTATTTTATTCTATTTCATTAAATTTACATTTGTAGAAATAAATTTCATGACCCACTGCTAGGTTGAAAGCTTCAATTTGTAAGACACATACCATGTAAAGTGGCATGTGATTTTCTGATAAATTGCTTTTATAGTATTACCAGTTAAATAAGTTGAAACATAAAACTAGGAAGATACTTAAAATTATGTAAATACTTTTAATTGAAACAACATTGCATTATAACAAGTTTCAGGTGTGCATCATTAAAATAAGCATGCCCCTGCATGCCATTAAGCTCACCTCAAAACATTCAGTTCCACCCTTCACCACACAGTTGTCTCCCTCCCCATATGCCCACCTACCGCTCCCCCCTTCCCTTCTGATAACCACTAATTGGTCTTACAGTCCAAATATTGCTTTTTATTTATCCCATCTGTTTCCCCCCCTTTGTATGCCACAAAGAAATTAAGTCACATGTTATTTGTCTTTCTCAGTCTCAGTTCACCACGTTTAATACTCCCTAAGTGCATCCACATGATTGCAAATGGCTAGATTTCACCCTCTCTACTCCAGCATGGACACCGACCACATCTTCAGTGGTTGATGCTGTTTTCAATTCTTGGCTACCGTAAAAACACAAAAATGTTGCAATACCCATAGACTCTTTGAATTAGTGTTTCTGTATATGGGGGTAAATATCCACAAGTGGGATTGTGGAATTGTATGGTATTTCTTTTTAAGAGTTCAACAAAAATTCAAGGAATCACCATATGGCTCTTCATAACGTTTATACAAATTTACATTCCTGCCAGTAGTGTGTATGCCCAGCCTTCCCACCATATTCTCTCCAACACTTGCCGTTTCCTGTCTTGTGGACAACAGCCCTGCCCATGGGCGGTATCTGATTGCTGTGCTGATATGCATTTCCCTAACAAGAGATGACGGCCATCTTTTCATGTATCTGTTGCCAACTATGTATCATTTTTCTACTCCCTATTTTTTGATTGGGTGCTTTCAGATTTTTTTTCATGGTTGATTTTTATAAGTTCTTTACATATATTAGATATTTAACCCCTTGTCAAGTATATGAAGTGCAAATATCTTTTAAAACTGCACTCAGTTTTTAAAGTAATGAACAAGTTTTGTTTTTCACTGTTTTTAACTAAATCACCATTTTTCAAGTTCCATTCTCCAACTTAATCTCCCTTAATCTTCTAAATGCAGAATATACTAGTGAGTTCCCATCACTGCAATGCCACAGCTTATTTTCCAGAAATTCCAGTTCTGTGGTTTAGTAGTCATGTGACTTTGGGCAAGTTCCTTGTCCATCCTGAATATTGGATTCCTTACTTATAAAACAAAAGTCCTCAGACTCCTCTCTTAAGATTGTGATGAGGATTAGAGAAAATGCATAAAAATCACCTGGCCATAGGTTTTCAATCAATTGTAACTTTTATAATCACCCCACTAACAACACCAGAATTTTTAAAGCATTCTCAGCTATCCAGGTAAAAAGAGGCATCAGAATCTATCATTGAATTGTGCAAAAACAGAAGTTCCTACCCAAACTGTGATCCCACCCCTTAGGAATAATTTTACAACTCTAAAATAAGTCACACTGTCAAAAGCTGGCAAGGTCTCTTTTGTGATGAATAGGATTTGAATCTCTTAGGTCTCTCCAAGAGCATCTTACATAATCAATAAATGTACCATTTTCTCTCTCCTGAGAGACTGTTTGGAGTTTAAAGACCCATGCAAAGCTTAACTGTTTGCTACAGCTACTAGTGCAATTCCATGTCATTAGACTTATCAAAATTTGTGCTTATGGATTACTGTTACATTTTATTTACAGAAGGATAATTCTGGAGGGGGGGCTAAAAAATCTTTGAGGCTGTATCTTATTGTGTGATCCTGAGATACTGGATGTTTAATAACCAAGCAAAATTCAAAGAATCACTTGTTAAAGCAGATGTAAATAAGCTGTAAGCAAACTGAGTACAAGAAGATGCTTTACTTTTTACTTATGATAGCCCTCACAGACACCCACCACCACTCCAGACCCAGATGCCAAATTCCCCATCCCTGCTCGCTTCCCCCACAGACTTGGCTTCATTTTAAGAATACTGAAATAGAGCATATGTGTGTTCAGCAATCAGAGGACTGGAAAGGTGAGCGATACAACAGTTTAAAGCAACAAGTCATGAGGGCAATACCCTTAGGGAAAATATAACTAATCACCAGGCAAACATAAGGCCCAAATTTAATTTTCTGCCCATTTCCCCCATCTACCTTTGTTACAACTCTAGATGTTTCATCATTCACAAATTTTAGTAGTTGAATGACCAACATTTGTTAAAAACAGAGAAAGAGAGTTCCTGAACTGTTGGGAACACATAAGAGCAAATAAATTGAAAAATTTCCTCATAATGCCACGCTGAAATCATAAGATAAAGTTAGGATATTATGAGCATGGTTCTTCCAAAGCACATCCCCACAAAAGATTTTGGAAAGCCCTTGAGATGAATCCATCCTTCCCTGTGTCTGTGAAGCAGACCTGGGGCACGCTGATGGCGGTGATGGAGTGACATCAGCACAGACAAGCTGTTTCCCTAGAATCAGAATGAAGGAGTCAGCCAGTGAAAACTGGTTTTCACAAAAACAAAGAATCTCCCAAACCAAAACTAAGGCAAAGCTGAGTTTTAAGTACAGGTAGTGTTTGGGGGACATTTCTCTGCCCATATCCCTTCCCAACTTCAGAATAGTAATTAGAATAATGAAAATGCATGCCAAGATTAATTGAGCACATTCCATGTGCAAAACTGTCCTGTAGTAAGAAATTTATACATGCTACTGCATTTAATCCTCACCCCAGTCGAGTGAACAGACACTTTATAATCTCTACCTTACGGATAAGAAAGCTAAGGCTGTGAAAGGCAAAGTAACAGATCCATGGTACACTGGAGTTTAATCCAGAACCTACTAAGCATACATTTTCATTCCACACTCCCTCGGCAAGATCTGCTAGGGTGGAGAGGTCTAGAAGAGAAAAGACAGGATGGTCACCAGTTTGCACTGTAGGGGGCGAGTGTGCCCACGTCCTAATCCCCAGACCCTGAGAATATGTTTCCACATAAGGCAAAGACAATCTACAAACCAGATCAAATTAAAATTCCTGAGAAGATTAACCCATCCTTCCCTATGTCCACAAAGCTGGACTTGGGGCACTCTGCTGGGTGACATCATTTGTGCCAATTTTACTGGTGCCTTGTTGAGTGTATTGCATTAATGCCTATGTAGGGACACCCAAAACCATATCCCTTCATCAGCCAACAGCATGTCTGGAGGGATTTCTGCAGGACAGGTGCATGGGGGACCCAGCGATAGGAAGAAGCCACAGTGTGTTTCTCATGAGGTGCACAGAAAACAAGAACCAGGTTTTGCATCTCCTTCCCCACTCCTGCACCCTCCCCTCCTCAAACCAAGCACAGAAAAAGACAGTGATGTGTTTGTGTTCATTAATTACTTTCTTAACCAAAATGGATACTAGGGGGTTTCAACATAGACCTCACATTGCTAGCTGAACCCTGGAGACTGTAAGTCATCTAGTCCAAATCTTGGATTTTAAAAAGACACTTTGGTACAGATGAATGAAGTTAGAGAACAAATCATGCAGCAAGGGCCAGAACGAAGGTTTCTCTCTTTTCCAGTTCCTAATAACTGGACTCACAGGTGACAGCAAACTAAATTCTAGGGACAGCTCCGCTTGACTCAGTCTGAACTGGCTACAAATGTAGAAGTTGGCTCCCCTGTGCGGCACACCTAACTCCACTACTGCTCTTCCAGTATCACTGTCCCCTCTGTGTTCTCTGGCAGCACAGAGTGGCAGCCCATACTAACACCCTTCAGGGTCGCTGGAAAGCAGTTTGTTTCATTTTATTTTAAATAAAGGAAATGCTAATATCACAAGATCTAGATCTAAATGCCCCTAGGCAAGTTTCCTCTCTGACTTTATTCTCTCATTTTCAACTTCCTTTTTTCTCCTTTCCTTTCTCCATGTTGGGTGGTGGGGAAGCCTTTAATCTTGGAGACAGGCTTCTCCTCTCCTGACTCTGACAGAACTCCCACCTGCAACCGTGAGATGATCTCACAGAAACCCATTAATTCTTTCAAGCCTAAGATCTGTCTCCATGTTCTGTCCAAAGGGGCAGGGAGGGTCCCGGCACAAAAGATGGATGTAACTCAAAGAAAAGTTACATGCAAGTGGGTTGGTAAAAGCCTAGAGCACTGTGTTGCCGTTGAACCTGGAGATCACAGTTTCCAGAACTTTCTATTTTAAGACAACCTCTAGAAGCCAGCCTTCCTATCAACCTGAAAACATGCAACAAACAGAAGTCTGTGTGTTATTCAAAACAGGAGCTGCACAGCTCAGCTGTGGCCCCATGACCTTCAGATGATAGGAACTGCATTTCCAGGGAAAAGTGGGTGATTTCAGCTTAGGAAAGCTCTTTGGTTACAGGAAAACAGAGCAACTTGCTGGGAAATAGTCGCTTTACACCTTCCATTTTCATAAACATTATAGTTAATTTCGGGTAATAAAAACATGAAGTATAATCAATGGCAAACAAACATTTTGGCAGGAAACTGAAAATGGTTTATTGGAGAGAAATAAACAAAAGGACGTTATCCATTTTACAGTCAAACTGAAGCCAATTTTTCTTAGCACCTTAATTTTTAACTCTTTCCTTACTACGTGCAGCTGCTCAGAGGACATGTGAGGACACGAGGGCGGGAGGAGAAGAGAGGACAGATGGACGCGGCCATCGAACAGCAGACTTCTAGTTCTGAGATGCCTACTCCTGAGAAAATTCAGTACATTTAAAATGCTGACTAGAGTGAAGATTTCTGAGTTCTATAGAATAAAAGCAGCCAGGTCATAGCGTCTCTGAAAACAAACGAGAGAGGGCAATGTCCCTCACCCCCTAGCCCTTCCCATCACCAAGAAGGCGCAGTCTCGGCCCTGGGAGGGGACCATCATTTTTATGTGAAAACCTCTCGGGGCGGCCCTTTTGTATTTCCCTTTCTTTCTGCGCAGATCACAGCAGCAATTTTCTTTTATCGTCAGCTATTTATAGTTTTCATTTCTGAAAACCTTGGCCAGAAAGAAACTGGGCAAAAAGCATTTCTTTCAACAGCCACATTACTTTGTAGCACTCTTCAACACTACTAAATACAATCAAAAGAGGCCAATAAAAAAAAAAGTTAGTCCCCAAACTTGTGCGACCTTTTTTTTGTTTTGTTTTGTTTTGTTTTTTACTCACCACTTTGTGAGCACTACCTAGAGAACCAAAAACCAGACCAATCTCCTCCTGTGCAAGCCTGAGGAGGGACGAAGCACACTCGCCCACAGCCTTCCCTGTGCAGAAATGAAGGCAGGAACAGCGAGGCCAATGCCCAGTGCAATGGCTGGCAGGGCTCTGTGTCCGATGCCCGTGTCGCCAACAGCTCTCAGAAGCTTCCAAATACACTGCAGAGGTGAGGTCAAGGCTTAAACCTGTCAGTCACCAACAACCCCTGGCATTCGTCATTTATTTTGTACCCACAGTGCTGGAATTAAAAAGCAAGATTCGGGCCCTCCCTGGTGGCGCAGCGGGTTAAAGCACAGCACTGAGAATCTGAAGCCACTTCCGCATGAGTTCGATTCCCGCCTGCCGCCTGCCCCGGAGGAGACCACATGGCGAGCCAGACCTCTCCTGACCCGCCCGCTGCTCCCCTCAGCAGTGTACTTCGTCGATCTGCCTGTTCTGCTCCCCACTCTGTCTCTGGTGAAGCCTCTCACCGCCCCTGAGCCTCTGGCCTGTACCCCAGTTCTGTATGAATAAATAAATAAAAAAAAAAAAAAAAAAAAAAAAAAAAAAAAAAAAAGCAAGATTCGTAGTCAGACATGCATGCCCCTCGATTCAGGCTCTACCTCTAGATAATTGGGTGAAATGCCTGATGCCTCTCAGCCCCAGGGAGCCCAGTCACAACGTGGGGATCACTTGGCCATTAGCCCAGAGGTAGGGTTGAGTGACCTGTGTCCACGTGAGGCCCACCGTGCTCTGTCCTTGCTTTACTGCCTCTGTGTGCTCAGACACGAGAAGGTGACACTTCACAAGCTGCTGCTAGTTGGAACCAGCAATATGACACAGGCGGACCAAGTTGGAATCACTCCCAGACTAGCTGCACACGTGCCCTCCTGTCCACCAGCGCAGGGGAGGCTGCGACTGCTGGCGCACCCCCCCCCCAAAGGAGTGGAGCCCCGACCAAACTGCAGGGAGGTGCAGCATGGACAAAAGCTTCGGGGGCTAAATTATTGAGATTCTGAGGTTAATCTGTGACTGCAGTGGACCCTAACTAACATTCCCCAGGGTTGGTTCATGTGCTCCAGGAAATAGACCCCAAGACATAGGGTCTTGCCAGAGAGAAACCCAGTGGTGCATAAGAAGAGCCGCTTCAGGAGTGAGCAGACGGGTCACTGCAACTCGGGTCAGGTCTACACAGGTCAGCAGGAGGGGGGAAGGAAGACGGGGCAGCGGGAGCCTCAGACTGGGTGTGAAGGCTGGGCTGCGGCGTGAGAAGCTAGGAGAGCGCAGAGATGCCCTTCCCTGCAACAGCTGCAGGAAGGGCCAGGCCAGAGACAGGAGGCCACGCACAGAGCCCCTGGGAGGGTCCTGCATGGACGAGATGTCCCACCATGCACTCCACTCCCCACCGGGCTCAGTTGTTGGCCAGGAGCGCCCAATGAAGGGCGTGGCTGCAGCACACAGAGCACAGCGGACCCAAAAGGGACAGCAGCTGGCAACATCCCAACAGCGGTCCTTGCCTGCCTCCAGTGCCCTCTGAGGAGCCAAGGGAGATGTCCCCAAACACCATCCCATCGCTCCTTGCCTGTCTCTCTTCCATACAGCACTAACCAAAGGCATCTCCCCAATCCACTAAGAAAGTGGACTCCTTGAGGGCATCAACAGTGTCTTACCCATCACTGTTTACTTCTGGCTGGTAAATTGCAAGAACTTAAATACGAAAGGACAGAGTGGACCAGAATGAGGAGGAAGAGCAGAGGAGACAACCCTGAGGATACGGGCCCCTTCACTCGGACTGAGGCTACCCACTCCCTTAAGCACCCGACACCATTGCTCAGGGCTGGGCCCAGTGAGAGAAGCTTGTTTGCTCAAAGTCCCTCAGGCTATAGACAAAAGAAACTGCAGAAACAGTCGCTCCTTGCTCTCAGTAACTCTGGGAAGTCTCTGGGTACTTTAGATTTGCTGCACCGGGCTAGGGAAGATATGAAACGGTCAGAGGGACAAGATGAGGGAAGAGGAGGATGCAGAATAAACGCAGAATGTAGCCACGGGTAGTAAGAGGCCACCAGGATGCCCCCCGAGACCTCAGCATCCTGACAAGAATGCAGTGGATCGGGGGCATAGGTACCTATGAGAATGGCCTTTTTTGAGAGACCTCAGCCCAAATCTCTAGCCCTGGTAGCTGTGTGACCCCTGTTAACTTGCTTAACATTTCTGAAATAGACATAGAGCATGGGATGTCAGGGTCACATCTAGTTTGTTTCCACTCTCTCTCTCTCTGGTGCCCCACACAGTTTGGGGAGTCTGACATATGAGTTATATCATAGTGAAGGCCCCAGAACTGGAGTTAGACTGGACTTGGACCCTGGCCTGACACTGACTACATGGCCTGAAGCAAGTTACTTAAATTCTCCCATCTGACTTCCTCAACTGCAAAGTGATCACATGAATGGCTAACTCCCTCTTAGGGTTGTTATGAAGATGCAATGAAATAATCCAGGTAAGCACCTAGAACAGAATCTGGAACATTGCAGGCAGCAGATAAATATTAGCTATTAATAGAATCGTTGTTATTGACTGAATGAATACATCTTTCCGATCTTCCATTCCCTCACCTGTAAGAGGCTCATGATCTACCCTGCACATTTGTCCTGAGGGCTATCAGAGATAATGTCAGTAAAGATGGGCACAAAGGTGGCCTCGAGAATGATCATTATTCCCAGACCCATTCCCCAGGCTTCCCTCTGTTTCACATTCTCCTTTCAAGGTTCTTGTTGAAAGCTGCCGTCGCCTTCCCCAGGGCCCAAGGGATCAGTCTCCGGGCAGCTCAGTCACTGAGAACAACGCAGCCCTGAGTGGGCGGCCCCAGTGCAGGCTCAGAGCCCAGTTCTCTGTGCTCCTTTCCCCCTTCAGAATTCCCACTTTCTACTCGCACCAAAGGGCTGCTGGTGTCATTAGTTCACTTTCTCAAAGGAAAAAAAATCTCAGCAAATACTTCTCTCTCCTTGGCTCCGGCCGCCTAACTGCTCTCTTCAGCTTCCACCCTTCACAAGTGGCACAACCCTGCGGCTTCCCACACGCACTCTCCACTGGGCTTGGGCCTACCGCTGAAGCCTCTTGCAGCCTCTATGAAGAACATTATGTGAGCTAATGTTGCACTGTACAACTTCAACATCTCTAATATCGGGCCACGTTCCAGAAGTTCAGAAGTCCGCGAGTCAGTGGAGGCTGCAGCAGTCAAGAGTACAGTCATCTGTTTTCCATTGCTGAGGCGGCAAAGGCTGCCAATGCACAGCTTCCAGGGCAGACTAGTTTATGGCTAATGCTTCAGTGAATGCTAGAGAGAAAGGGCAAGATTAGGCAAGAGCAAAGTGGCTCAAGTTGCTGGTGCCAAGCAGGGCAGGGCATTAAGACCATCAATCTCACCTCTCAAGAACCAACCCCCCTCCTTCCTTCAGGGAGCCATACTGGACAATGAAAACACCAGGCCACTCACTATGAAACGTGCAAATGGATCCCAATGCTGCCAAAATGCTGCAGACTTGGACTTGGGCAGTGACAGCCAGTCCTGAGGTGCACCCTCACCCGGGCGCTGCCTGGGGAGAGGGTACAGCAAGCATGGGCAATGGGTCCAAAACAAAACTTCCCCACACCGCTCACTGTCTCACTGATGCGTCACTAGGTAGGTCCTCCCAGATATAGATCTTGAAAGAGGAATTTAGAGGCTCATGGGCAGGGATTTCTCTTCTCTAAGTCTAAACAGGAAATGAAAATTCTACCCAACTTCAAGTTGTTGCTCCCGCCCGTCGCATGCACAGAGTGTGTGTGTGTGTGTGTGTGTGTGAGAGAGAGGGAGAGAGAGTTTTAATAAACATGTATTTAATAAACATTGTCTTTTCTCTTAAAAAACATCCTATATATTGAGAGGATACTAATGGGGTGACTTCTAGAAAGCAATTAGGAATGGGAAGTTGACCTGGTGTTTAGAGAATTCAACCACCAATGGCCAATAATTTGATCAGTTGAGCCTATATAAAGCTGTCTCCATAAACATCAAAGGACAGGCTCAGAGAAATGAAACAGGGTAGGTGGGTGGCCACGTGGCGGTTCCGAGGGCACCTGCTGGCGACGGCACAGAAGCTCTGAGCCCTTTCCCCGTGTCCTCCCCTACTCAGCTCTTCTATTATCCTTTTCTAATTAACCATAAATCTGTCAAGCAAAAAAATTCTGAGTTCTGTGAGCCATTCTAGCAGATTAATCAAACCCAAGGGGATGCTCTCCCAGCTTCACTGTGGTTGCGACACCAAGGATGAACTGGGCTTTTACTGAAGAGAAGAAAAGATAATATGGCTGAACTCAAGATTCTCATTTTGTTTCAGGAACAAAGTAAACAATGAAAGCAGGAACTGAAGATAACTTCTTCCATTCTCATTCCCGTAGGCCCAAGCACCTGACTCCCACGCATGGTTCAAAATCATTGCACCAAGACAGCCCACCCACCCTAGAGCTGACAGAAAGCCAGTCCACCCACAGAAGTCCACGCCTGCCCTTCGGTGGTCTCACTACCCCTCTCTCCATTGTGTGAAGCCACTGACCAGTGTAAGCATTGTTCACTCCAGGAGGCCTCTCACTCCTCGCAGCAGCCCACCCAATGTGACTGCAGGTGGCCCAAGGGCTTGCAAGAACTCCTGCAAGCCTAAACGGCAGGGAGGAAGCAGGCACTGGAAATACGGACGCCACTGCTCACGAACCTCAAGAAGCTCACAGATGCTGTCAACCTCAATAATATTCTCCTGCTTGAGCTCTATGTTACCCCTACACATTCATACCTACTGCTTCTTTCTTTCATCTAGGGGGTGAGATACAATTCTCTAGTAAATTTAGGTCCATATTTAATGAGGATTAATAAATTAAAGCATAAAGAGGATTAATGGTCTGTGGAAAGGAATACAGATGAACAAAAGGCTGAGTTTGGGCGCCAAGTGTGAAAATTCCAGGACTGGCTCAAATAACTGGCTGGGCTAATTGGACAAGACCCTCAACAACTTTGAGTTGAATTAATCCCATTTCACAATGGGGCAGTAAGACTTTCCGTTCCCCGTAACCCATGCGATATTGTGAGAATCAATGGGAAAAAATTAACAAAATTACAGGGGAATAAAGTCAGAGCATATATCCAAGGTTATATGGCTTTCATCATCCTCATCTTTACTGCATGTGTTGCCTTAATGTTTTTCACGTTGTACTGCTGCCACCTAGTGGCAGAGCCGAATGAACCTGGCGCGTTATTCAAGCGGCACAGTCCAGTTTGCATTTGTTTAAATTTATATTCACCTGAACTGAAGTCAGAAAATGTGCAGGCTCAAAGGGAAAAAAATTTAAACAGAATGATTGCACTTGTTATACTTGGCAAGTGGTATTCAGCCCCAACTTTGAATAAATGGGGCAGAAATGAGCCCAAGGTCTAGATTAAAGAGAAAGCTCACCAGGTGGTCCTATTCATTCTTTATTAGTCTAAATGTGTTTTGCATGTAACAAACCATGCTTCTATTAACTTCCAGACATAAAATGAAAATATTTAGAGCAAGCTGTGGATTGATCATCAGAATGGGACAGAGTGAGGCATTTTGAAACTCCAGAGACAGAAAACAGGGTCTTATTGGTCTAAGTTAGAAGTGGTTGTTTACCTAGCCAAACATCCTCCCAAGGAGGTTTAGACTCTACTTTCACTCCCTAAGAGGCAAGCATTTCTCGTCACAAAGTTTATGAAGAGACAGCTGTTCTAAATCCTCTTTGGTCCTCTCCTCAAAACATTCTGGTTAGACCTCCATAGGACAATAAAAACTAGTAACTAAGCAATGGCACTTTCCCTTTTCATAGTAACTTTCCTATGCACGTATTCCAAAGTTCTTAGAGAGACAGGGGATGATGATGGAGCTATACCCAGGAAATGAGGCAATGGCTTACGTCAGGCCCATGGGCAGAAATCTGCCCATTTTAGCAGGACTATCTATCTGCAAGATGTCACTGGCGCTCCAAGTACAAAGACACATCTGAACACTGCACAGAAATCAGTCTCAGAGAAACAGCCAAGGAGACTCCTTGCCCCAGACATCTCTGCAAGAGCAAGGATAGCCTAGCCCAGTAAGGGAACCCACCATCACAGTACAACTTGAGGCTATATAAGGAAGGCAAACTTTAGAGAATGATTGGATTTATTACCCTTTAAACAAGAACTAGATATATTTTATTGTCCATTAAACTAGGACGAAATTTCCAATATGAGAGAAAGTCATAGTGAAAAATGAAAATCACACTAAAAAAGGCCTAGAGAACAGGAATATAAACTGTTCAATTGGACAATCAATTTGTACTCATGATTTCCAAAAAGAAATGTATTCCCAGCACTGCCAAGGATTCCAAAACAGCAGTTGCCACCTATACCCAGTATACAGACATGACCCTAGCCCACTGGGTCAGCTGCCCAGGCCACCCTCGTGGCCAGTCTGGAGGATACTGTCTCCCACTTGTGCTGGTTCAATTATCACAAGCATAGGATGAAAGTCAAGAGTGTGTATTGTGTATGATATATACATAACAGATAAAAAGGTAACCCGGGAATCAAAATAAAGGTAGGAACAAGACAAGAAAAAAAGAATTGAAATAAAAATGGAAATAAGATTAGAAACAGGAATAAAAACATGGGACAAAGACAAGCCAAACCACATTTCAGTTCATACTATTTGCATCATGGTACTAAATTTTATTGTTAGTGTAGTAATTTGTTAATCATTAAGATGTTTTCTGGGCCCTCCCTGGTGGCGCGGCAGGTTGAAGCACAGCACTGAGAAGCTAAAGCCACTTCCACATGAGTTCCATTCCCGCCTGCCCCGGAGGTGACCACATGGCGCGGCAGACCTCTCCTGACCCACCCGCTGCTCCCCTCAGCAGTGTACTTCTTGATCTGCCTGTTCTGCTCCCCACTCTGTCCCTGATGGATTCTCTCACCCTCTGCATCTCTGGCCGTACCCCAGTTCTGTATGAATAATAAAAAAAAAAGATTTCTTTAAAAAAAAAGATGTTTTCTGCACCCTAGCAGGTGTAAGCATTTTTAACACTTCTAGAAATCTGTGCTTTCAGTTAAATCATCAGAATAGTTTTTTTTAAAGACTTATTTATTTGTAATACAGAACTGAGGTACAGACCAGAGATGTGGTGAGTGAGAGGACTCACCAGAGACAGAGTAGGGAGCAGAACAGGCCGACTGAGGAAGTACACTGCTGAGGGTAACAGCAGGCTGGTCAGGAGAGGTCTGCCAGGGCCAGGGATCGAACTCACGCCGCAGTGGCTTAGTAGAGCTTCATAATGTGGTGCTCTAACCTGTTGCGCCATTAGGGAAAGCCCATCAGGAGAGTTTTTAAGCGATACTAAGACTGTGGTCCCTATCTAAGTAGCTGGGGCTACTTTTTATTTATTGCGATCTAATAGTATGTGACCATTTAGAATAATGTTTATTGATTAAAAATCATTGATAATTTTATACTATTAATAATTTAGATATTGAACAAACAAGTAATAAAAAAGCATTTCTGTATATAATAGTCATTTGGATTTTGAGCACCTTTCCCAGCCAGTTATACAATAGCCCCAATACATGTGGCATGTTTCCTCCTCTCAGTGGGACCCTAACTTAGCCCACGTATCTCAGTTTCTACTGACCCTCCCGAGAGTCCTCACCACCTGTGGGTGGATGGTGGCTTCTCATTTTCAGATCCTTATCATTTTTAAGGTGTCCATCATCTTGTATGTATGTTTCCCCTGGGCTGAGGAAGCAATTCACTTCTTCAAGCCTAATCAGAGTTTCAGTGTTTTCTGCCCTATGGACTTCATGGGATGATATGAGAACCTCCAGCACTGCTGTCACTCTGGTGTGAATTGGGGCTTGTGGGAGTGAATTACCTGATGGTCAGATGTCACTACTCTGACAGAACTCCTGTGTTCTTGTCTCTGCTTCTCTCTGAATACTGGCTTTATTTTCTCCTCATGTAAACAGATTTCCTCATACTCGGTAACAAATGTGGCTGCCTGGATCAATTCTAACAGTCACCTGAATTGAGGGAAAGAGTGTTTTTCTCTTCCAGTTTCAGTTGTAAGATTCCAAGAAAGGGCTTCCATTGGCTACACTGGCCCCTGTGCAGCAAGTGGCCAGAGAGAGGGAGGGACTATGGCCAACTGTCTTTGTCCATGCATTGTTATCTATCATCTAACAGTTGAGTTCTGTTTCCAAAAAGGAAACACTCAGGTATGGTCAGTGAGAAACTGTCATGATCTGGGAAATTACCATAAGCAACCCATGACATGATTAAAGATCCAATAATGGGAGCATCTGCCAACGGAAATCGACACCCAACTGTTTAAATGCTCCACTACCTACTGTATACATAGGATGTTTTGATAGAAAGCTAGTAACAATTCAAATACTGTAATATCTGAGTTTATTCTGATACATCTACCTTTGAAATGTACTTATGTAGCTCATCAACATATTGTTCTTTTGTGTACGAATGAAAATTTTTTCTATTTATGAGCTGCAATTTGTGTTTCCCAAACAGAGAGCCAAGTGTACTATGAAGTTGGAACCAATTTTTTAAGCTTATAACATTGTCATGGTCTAAGGATGAATTGTAATGAATTAGATTGAGTCCTCAGGCCATAATTGTTTTTCTCGTATGAAAATGAAACCTGAAATTACACTTAAATGTAATCATAGCAAGATAAAAATGTGAGTTGCATTACACCTTCTGGTTCATTTCTGGATTGAGATGGAGGTAAACAATTAAGAGAAAACATAAACCTAGCTGAATGCAAATAAAAAATCCTGAGTCAGTGATAAAAACCACAGAACTGCCAAAGAAGCACCTCTGACGTCTCAGTTAACCACCTCACTGGAGGCTAAGTGGCGCCTCCACACAGCATCCTCCGGCACTGCAGAGCTGCAGATCTTGGTGGAGCTAAAACAGTGGCATTGTGCTTGGTACAGGAAAGCAGTGTGACCAAGTCCTCAGTAAACTGGGAGGCTGACATGTGCATCCTGCCCCATGAACTGTCGTTCCAGTAGGAAGAAAAGAGTCTCACTGAGCTTTCTGTGTTTTTCCCAAGTCTGCTTTTGACCAAGGTCATATGTTTTTACAAACACCATCTAAGACTCCCTGAGTGGCTGTCATTCTAAGCCCAGCTAAGAGCAGAAAGACTAGTAGTAATGTTAGGGGGAAAGGATGCCCTGAAGGAACTCTGCAGAGTTCTGTGGACTCCACCCTCTATTCCAGTTATTGAAGCTACAATGCCCAGCAATACCAGGGTGAGAACTGCAAGGAGCCAAGAGCAGAGCTAAGCAGGCATTCTGGGACTCTTGGGAGATATAAGGGAGCCAGGTGATCGGCTCGCTCTCTCTCTGGACCATCTGGCTCTTTCTGTGGACCTCATGGCTCTCTCTGGACCACGTGGCTCTCTCTGAACCATGTGGCTCTCTCATGACCATGTGGCTCTCTCATGACCATGGGGCAATCTGGACCATAGGGCGCTCTCTGGACTGAGTGGCTGGTGGCTGGTCATTTAACTCTTGATGAGCTATCAGTGTATCAGAGTTCCAAGTCAGCAGAGCTGGTAGGATGTTCTAGTTAATTTGTATCTTTCTCTCTCTTTCTCTTCTTTCCCTGGGTTGTACCTTTTCCTTTCCCCTTTGTAAATAAACCCATTACTGACCCTTTTTGTGTGTGCCTGCAGTGTAACTGAATTTTAAGCGTGTGGGTGAGGACCCACAGACAGGCAGCCCAGTTCACATTGGGTTGCCCTGTAATAGTAACATTAGTCATGAATGCTGTACTGACTCCCAGAAGTCCACGTCTCAGGCTGAATGTTCTGTCACACAAAGACCCCAATGCCTACCAGACTCCTGCAAACACACCCTTCGCCATTGGGAAGCCGCAGGCCAAGGGGCAATGAGAGATGGACTCCCAAGAAGGCTTAATGAGCCACCATGTTGATGCCTACACCAGGCTCCTGCCAGGGATATTTCTAGAATCAAGAAATAAAGGCTCAGACATGTAAAAACCCCACAGCAGATGATCTAAGAAGCATATTCAATCTAGTTTTCTGGAAACCAGGTAGCGAGGTATAAAGTCAGATATCGCATCTGAAACCCTTCACCTGAGCCCTTCGCTCTGACCCAGGAGCGTGTGATGGCGAATCCACCGCGCCATGGCAGCTATCAGCATGAGCAGCAGCCACTCCAGCCTGACAGCAGTCTTGCCTTTGCAATCTCGGTCTCACAGGTTCCTGTCAATACACAGAACGTGGGATGTTACTGGAACACAGCTATGAACAAAAGCAGGCGTGGCCTCCACCACCATGACATCACACCTTGCGGGGGACGCTAGAAAATAAACATCTAGTTCACCAAAGTGGGAGCTGAGGTCAACTCTAGGAAGCAAAAAAAAGACGGGCAAACAATACGGCAGCGAGGGAAGGGCTCCTCCAGATTGGACGGTGATGCAGCGCTTCCCTGGCGAGGGTCATTTAAGTCGAAAGAATCAACCATGTAAGAAACTGGAAGGAGAGTTCTGCTGGCAGAGTAAACAAAAGGCTGCTGGCGCACAGTGGCGGGAGGGCCGGTGGAGGGACTCTCGGGAGGCAGCAGGTGGGAAGAAGAAAACATGCAGCACTCCAGGGCGGCTGCTCCACCCCACCTACATCCTTCCGTTACTGCACACACAACAATATATTATAAAAACTAATTTACTCTTCTCTCTCTCGAGAAGATGGCGAGTTCCTTAAGTACACTGTATCTTCTTCATGATAATCATTATAGCTCCCATTTATTGAGGTGTACCAGGTACTGAGCTAGCTACTCTGCATACATTATCTCCAATCTTCACAACCCTGCAAGGTAAGTAGTATTAGCATAATTTAAGAGATGAAGAAAGCCAGCTAAGCGATTTACCCAAGACCAAACAGCTATGAGGAGTCTAAATCTACGTTTCATCCGGCTCTGAAACCCAGGCTCTTCTCACTGTGCCACATCGTGGTCAACTCAACATGCTACCCATCGTGGAAGCCCTGCCCCTAGCATGCTGCCTGGCACTCGGGCTCGAAAGCCGGACACGTGCTGGTAGCACCGACCGGGAGTGAGCCAGTTGTAAGCCCACACGAGAGGAGACTAAACTCACAGATTGAGGAAGACTTACAGGAGTCCCTGACAGTGAAGACAGAGTTCTGTCTCAGGATGAATTCAAAACATGGTGGAGACTGGCGGAGAGAGGCTGGTACTTAATGAAACTAAATGAAAGCTGTGGGGTTTCCTGACAGCTAATGTATGACACACTGACACAGCTGCATATCGTGTTCTGAAAAAATTAATGGGATTTTAAAGAGAGAGGTTGCTCAATGTGCTTGCAAAATGGAGACACAGAAGAATGCACCCCAATGATGAGGAGAAAAGAGCAGTGAGAGAGGAGGATGGCACTGTTGTAATTGCCTGTAATTTCACCCCCCTCCTCCTGACTTTAATTAGGACACTTGCGAGACACACACATTTGTAAGAGTGACAGAGCTAATTGAAGAAAACCACATGTCTCATCAACAACCAAATCAGGAATAATAATCAAAGCAGCAGAAGCAAAATTGGAAGGCATGGAGCTGTCAAAAGCAGGAGGAACTCAAGCACAATGAGGCATGTAATTTAGAAAAAGCGAGAGGGTATACGGACGTATAAAAAATGGGACACGAAATAAAACAGTTAACTTGACTCAAGCTGAAACTTCCATTCTACTCCCACAATCTGGTCACAATTAAATCTGGTCAAAACTCATCTCATCCTTTCAGCCTGTTCTGGGGATGGCTGCAGTGTTCCATTTCATCACCAAGAATGGTTCAGTTAAGTGAGACACACCAACTCTCCTCTAAGCTCTTCATTACTTCACATCGCTCTCCTGTCACCAGCTGGATCTGTCCTAAGTGGAGATAGAAAACGACAGGCCCTCGCCCTTAATTTGCAATATTGCTTACACAGAGAGCTCACTACTAAGTGTTCCTCAGCCCTCTATTTGCGAAACTACAGTGGAAGCACTTTAAACTGGGGACAAGTTCTCCTTACTCATCTTTGCTCTGAACTCCCCAGCATCGATTCTTCCACAGCTCTGTCCCATTCTGGAACAAGAACCAGGATGGGGTGTGAGTTTGATTCCATGACCCCAGCTGGCCAGTGAATCCCAGCAAATACCCAGGCCTGCTAGGATAAAGATGCTCAATCTTTCCCATAATTCAAGCCTTGCAACTGTTTAAACAGGGGAGGAAAATTCTCCTATACCTTCACAGGTTCTTTGGCTTGGCCTATGAAATTAACTGATAACAGAGTTCCCAAGAGAAGAGGCACACAGATGTTAAAATGTTCAATATGGCACAAGGGCCTTTGCAGAAAGGGGAGAAAAATCAAAGAAATAACAGGCTTGAAGGCTTTTACAGCATTTGAACAAAAAAGGATAAATTTAAGAAGTGACAAGACAAAAACAACTTTGAGCTTCTAGGGACAACAAATTATACGAAGGCAGGTACCTTGGGAACCCAGTGGCAGATACGGGGTGACATGACGGTCTATCTGCACAGACGCCTACTTGGCGGTGAGCTCATTATCCCCTCCCTGCTGTGGGGAGGGGGGCGGAGAAGGCCAGGACACCATCGGGAAGGGAATTTATGATGTGATTTCAGGCATCTAGGGGGTCAGAAGTGCTCATCCTGTATCTGCTTTTCTGAATTACCTCCAGCTCAAAATAATCCATGTGTCAAGGTGGCATACTTGGGGGTGCCCCAGTTGCCACAATGCGGAGATTTAAAATGAAGTACTTATATCTCAAGAAAAACAAAAAAGGGAAGGGGGGAAGACATTCTTGTCACATAAACACATTCTTGGATAAATCCTGAATGAGCTATTCCAAAAGTCTGATCTACTCCTGAACTTTTCAGGTGCATATCTCGTAGTAAATTTCCTTTTGTTAAACTAGGTGAATTTTTATTTTTGCTGTTTTCAGAGATTTTAGGCATAATTTATGACCTTAATAAGCAGAGTAATAAAAAAGAAAAATCACAGCAAGCATGCTTGAATGTCCTTCATGAGCCAGACGCAGGACCTCTTAGTTATTTCAACATATCCCGTATGTTCTGTTTTCCCATTTCACCAGTACAAAAATTGAGATTAAGGATTTTTTGTGATTTTTTTTCCTCGATATGAAACTAGGACCCAGGATTTTTCTTGGAAGCCCATGTTCTCAAAATCCACTGCAATGGTAACGAGCAAGTGGGAAATAAACTCAATTCTAAGCTTCTTGTATTCATCAGTGAATAAGTGGCAGAAAATCACTTGCCTATTGTCATGCCTTTTCTTGGGATGCCTCTAAATATCCCTGATAAACTGCTTTAGGTTTTTTCATAGCACAAATTTGCAGACTTGTCCTTAAGCAGAATCCAACAGCATCAGCATACTGCAGAAACGGAGACACTCACTCATCAGGTTCTCAACTCCCCCAAGGAAGTATGAACAAGCAGGAGTCACAGCCCCATACAGAATATAGAGGTTCTGCAACAGGAGAGAATTGACCACTGCAGCAAGTTGCCTGAAACTAACCGTGTGGAGTCATAAGTGAGTGCTATTTTCTGGGTCAGGTACTATAACCGGTGCTAAATTGGCAAGTTCTAGTTTGATCTCTAGAGTCTAGCTCCATTTCTTAATCACGTGATAGTAATTAAGCTTCCTTTACTGACACACGGTAAATACATACTCACATCTACTTCCAAATCCACACCACTCTTTTCAGTTCATTTCTCAATACACACGTCTGCCCTTGTCAAGTCCAGTCTGCAACCTTCACACATCAGACATGATAGAAAGGGGAGCATGGATTTTACTAATTTCTGAATAGAAAATTTTTCAAGTTCTGGATAAAGCATCTGAGTTCATATAGATTTTCTTCACATAAGAAAGTAGAGAAGTCATATGCATGCAAGAAAGCCTTAAGAAACTTTTAAAAAATACTGAACTGATGGCAAAGATGCCAAAAAGAGCTTAACTTCCATGAAGTGAGGGTTCAAAGAACACAAACAGGAGATGTGCAAGAGCCAACAGCACTCCCTATGTAGAAGATGCTGGGGGCGGGGGAAGATGCAACCACCGGATGCAGGGACGCACACTTAGTGTTTCTGGGCAGCAGTAAGGTGGGCTTTACCGACTTAGCACCAACAGACTTCTCAAATACCTTCGGTCCCCCCCACCTCCCTACACACACACGTGGCAGCTACAGCACCGGAAAGAAAATATAAACACAAGTCTGTAATCAAATGTGTGGAAGCTCTACACGTGAGAAAACGCCTTCCTCTTTCTTTGAACTAATGGTTCACCAAATTGGTAGTCACCCTATGGCTTACAGTCAAAAGGATTCCCACAGCATTCTAGCAAAAAATAAATGTCTTTTTGAAGAAATGCCCAAAAAATGGATAAAGCTCCTCCCGCTTTATAAATATCAATGGAATATAAATAATAGATATGAATAAAACCAAGTATATGCACATACCTCAAATAAAAAGATTTTCTAAGATGAAGGAAAGGGAATATGCACTCAAGAGGCAGAGGTGAAATATGTATCAAAACTATTTATTGCAGGAAATATAAATAAAACAGCATTTACTTTATGCTTGTAATAAGATAAAATATGCACTCTATGGAGCAAAAGGTAAAAGATTAATATCCTCAACAGAGATGAAAATAGAGTTGAATGAAAGGTAGGAAGTAATAAAATGAGAGGCATGAGATAAAGTAGAATATTGACAAAGTGGAAAGCATGGCAGATTCTGAAAATATATTAGAAAAAGGAAGCTGACTCTACCAAAAATAAATAAAATAGTAGGAAAATTTGTTTAAACAAATGCAAAGAGAGATGAAGAAATGAAAATGACCACAAAGATACACCTCTGGATAGAGAAAAGTAAAGATATAATGGGGGAAACTTTCCCAAGGCAAATGTCTGAATATGTAGACTCAGGCACCATTGATGAAAAGAAACAGAAGTGTATTTATAGTCCAAGGAAAGCTCAACTTTCAAACATAAAGAGGAAGAGTCCATGGGCACTCTTTACAGGAAGAAGTGGAGAGCAGCAGGAAGACATGGGCAAGCTTCTTCACAAAAGGGGCAGCCTGGCCTCGGGTTAAGCTTCTAGACCTTACATCTGCATGACCGTCCTTTCTAAATGAATCTTAACTTGCATGACTCGCTTTATGTGGCTCAGTTTGTTATTCTTTTTCTGAAAGCATTTCCTTCGCACTGTGTAAACTTCATACCCCAATAAAACCTAGATCTGCTCTTGACTCAAGACAACGAATCAACATTTATTAGGTTTTATAAGCAGCCAATTAAGACCCAAGAATTAAGAATTTAAACTTAAGAAGTTGTGATTCACGCATAAAAAGAGAGGAAAGGGGGCCCTCCCCGGTGGCACAGCGAGTTAAACACAGCACAAAGAAGCTTAAGCCACTTCCGCAAGAGCTCGATCCCCACCTGCCCCGGAGGAGATCCACATGGCGTGGCAGACCTCTCCTGACCCGCCCGCTGCTCCCCTCAGCAGTGTACTTCATTGATCTGCCTGTTCTGTACCCCACTCTGTCTCTGGTGAATCCTCTCACCCTCCGCATCTCTGGCCTGTACCCCAGTTCTGTACAAATAAATAAATAAATCTTAAAAAAAAAAAGAGAGAGAGAGAGGAAAGATAGGCAAACCATTTTGAAATCTGCAGTGCCTCATAAAGAATATGACCTGCGATGACTCTGGTATGTCAAAAGATTTACTATCGATCTAAGTGATTTTCCAAAGTAAATATTTTCAGATCGAATAAGCTGTCATTTCAAAACGAGGGAGCGGGGTTACCAATTGCTGACATTAACATCATTAATGTAGGGAATTACATCTCAAAAACTTCTATAAGTAGTTACAAAATATAAGACGAATGTCACAGATATTAGAAAAGAACACATGATCAATATTCTAATTATCAGAAAGTAGAAGATTTTGTCACAGGTTGAGATCAAAGTGTGAAGTTCAAATAAAGCAGAATTTTATGTGGTCTCAAAATAAGTTACAGTCACTCTTCATTCCCGGCTCCAACTCAGCCACAGTTTCTCTCACTTAAGAAAAAAAGACGAACAAGATGTAATGATAGGAAAGGAAATCAGGTGCCAGGAAAGCATAGGTGCAGGACAATTTCCTTCTGAGTCCAAGGGAATATCCTGCAAACCTGAAGCCAAAAGACTTGAAGCAAACCTCACAACTCACTTGCAGGCTGGCCACCTTTCAAAGTACTGGTTAACTTCACTGACCATGCACAAGGACAGGGGGAGTATGGGCAAAGGAAAGAAATGACCCAAGGGAATTCAGAAATCTGAAAGTAGAAAAAAACAAAAAGAAATTCTTAATCACATACCTACAAGGGAAATGATATTCCTGGGAGAGATAACTACTTTAACCAAAATTCAATTAAATAATCAATTTTAGTACAGTAAAAATGTTTTGCAACTAGAAAACATGATTTTTCACATTTATAAAGTGAAAATATTGACCCAAGAAAGGACTACCATTAAGAAAATTATATTAGTGACTTAGAGAATCTATTCAAAGAAATACCCCATAACTCAGAGAAGCAATACCTACAGTTGTAAATAATGAAGCAAGTATTCTTAAAAGATGCACACATTGGCCCTGCCTAGTGGCGCAGCGGGTTAAAGTACAGCACTAAGAAGCTAAAGCCACTTCCGCATGAGTTCGATCCCTGCCTGCCCCGGAGGAGATCCACATGGCAAGGCAGACCTCTCCTGACCCACCCACTGCTCCCCTCAGCAGTGTACCTCCTCGATCTGCCTGTTCTGCTCCCCACTCTGTCTCTGGTGAATCCTCTCACCCTCCACATCTCTGGCCTGTACCCCAGTTCTGTACAAATAAAGTATGAACAAGCAGGAGTCACAGCCCCATACAG
>NW_004567114.1:15505846-15531787 GCF_000260355.1 Condylura cristata
CCATGAGGCTGCAGCCTGGAAGGGCTGAGCTCCAAAGTGATGAGGATGGGAAAGGAAGGAAAGGAAGGGAGAGATGAAGTGATGGAGGGAGGGGAAGAGGGAAATTTACAAAAGGAACACTGATATGGGCTTAATGCCCCAAAATTCACACCGTGAATTTTTTTTTTAATTTAAAAATTTTACTTATTCATGCTTACAGAACTGGAGTACAGGCCAGAGGTGCATGGGTTGACAGGATTCACCAGAGACAGAGTGGGGAGCAGGACAGGTGGATCAACTGAAATACACTGCTAAAGGGAGCAGCAGGTGGGACAGGAGAGGTCTGCCACACTACATGGGTCACCATCCCCCCTGAGAATCAAAACCACTGCTGCAGTGGCTGTGGACAGCGTCATAGTGCTGTGTGTTAGTTAGCCCCTTGCACCACGAGGGAGGGCCCAAACACTGAAATCCTAAGCCCCAGTACCCAAAATGTAAAAATACTTGAAAACAGGGTCTTTTAAAAGGTAATTAAATTAAATGGCATCAGTAGGGAGGGGCCCTATTTAATGTAACTAGTGTCCATTTAAAAGGAGACAAGTAGGATTATCATATGCACAGGGAGAAAACTTTGTTAAACCAAGGAAGCAGACAGACATCTACAGCCATGGAACCCCCAAAGAAATCAACCCTGCTGACACACTGATATTAGACGTCTGGCCTCCAGGACTATGAGTACATAAATTACTATGATGTAAATCACCCAGTGTGTGGTATTTTGTTATGGCAGCCCTAACAAACGATTACAAAAACTAACATTAAATTTTTCCTTTGTAATTTCAGATGCATGCAGGAAAGCAGGAGAATACTATCTATTGACTAATGAGAAAAAAAAAGATTACAACAAAATAATCTTGCATTCAGACAGAAAAAGGAAATATATTTACAGGTCTATAAAGAATTCTGAGAGCATATCTCCCGCAGAACCCCACTGATGAGACTACTTAGGAAAGAACTCTAATCAAATAAGTGAACGGAACAGATGGCAATATAAGGACAATGACAAGGAGAGAAAACAGCAGTAGGCAATAAGCTTTGAATGGATAATGATAGAATCATTAGGAGTGCGTAATATTAACAATTCTTGAACTAGAAGAATCATACAGCAAAGCGGAAACTAACAATAATGTGGACCTATAAGTAATAAAGTACTTCAGCAAAACCTTCCAGTGACTTGGGAAGGAGAATCATGACCAGCGTTTGGGACATCTTGGTCTGAATAGCAGAGGCACTGCTCCAAGCAATGCTTTTAATTAAATCATCACAACTCTACAAGCAGGTGACATTATTCCCTGTTGGTAGGTCAGAAAATTAAGGCAAACTAGTAAATCTCTCTTGATACTGCTTTTAACTACTGCACTATGCTGCAACAAGAGAATTAAAGGCATTCTAATGAATGTGTGTTGGGGGTTGGGGGGGTTAAGGAAGTGAGCTAAAATATTTAATCTAGTATGCATATTATACACATGCCATTTTACTGTACAAATTATGACCATTTCGGATTAAAGAGGCACGATTATTAAATGAAAACAGAAATATGCCAGGACTTGCACAAGCAAATCAGGACATGTTCATGCTACATCTTTAGGTCTCCACTTAATAACTGTAGCAGCAGTCATCTTACTTGACTGAGGGATATGGTTGATATGTTTATATCACCTCATACTAGAGAAATAGTCATTCATATATGTATGTTGGGAACTAGAAAATTGCAAATGGTAGAAGGGAAAAATACGAAGAGACTACTAAACCAAAATGTGTAAAAATGGAAATTATTAGTAACTTTCTCAAACTTACAAAAATAAAGAGTAAGAGAATGGAGGGCACAAAGTAAGATGGAAGAAATAAAGTTGAGGTTTTCAAGTCTTAAATGTAAACCACCTAAATATTCTTATTATGGTAAACAACACACAAAACTATGCTAGTTTAAGAAAATACAATAAAACACTAAAGAAAACATTTAAATAGAAGCATAGCGTTGACAATAAAGACAAATTGATAAAGAGAACTCTGTCAAAATTAAAAACTTCTACCCATCAAAAGAGACTATTGAGAAATTAAGAGACAAGCCACAACTGAGAGGAAATACATAAAATGTATGTCCTCTAAAAAGGATAGTATCCAAATTATACAAGTCTTATAATTCAATATTAAAAGATTTTAACAGTATGCAAAAGAACATACCCTGCACTAAGGAAGATATGTAAATTACCAAGAACCACATGAAGTGTTCATTTTTCTTAATCATTAGAAAAATCTAAATGAACCCCACAAGGAGATAATGCCACACACCTATTAGAGTAGCTAAAATCAAAGACTAACAAAGTTAAATGTTAATGAGCAGCAGAAAAACCAAACTCATGCACTTGGGGGGGGGGGGAGATATAACCATTCTAGGACTCATTCTAGAACTTCCCCATAAAGTTAAACATACATCTACTTAATGAAGCAGCATTTCCTTTCTTGAATATTTGCCCAGAAAAAAGCAATTAAAACATATGTCTACAAAAAGACTTGGACATGAATGTCACAGCAGCTTTTTCAATCAACAAAAACTGGTAATACCAACGTCTGTCCACAGAGGAACTGACACATTACAGTTTAGTGACAGAAAATATGATTCAGCAAGGGAGAGAAATGAATTGCTGATACATAGAAATGGATGAACCTTTCTTCTGAAAGAACATTGACACATATTCTAACTGCGTGCTACAGATAACCTAATCCATAATTAAAGAAATCAGAACCTTGGTATTTTTGGGGAAGAGGGCAGAGTTTGACAGAAAGAGGCATATGCTGTCCTCTGACACAATGGTTTTCAGTGTGTTAAGAATAAGAGCATTTGTTAAATAAGCACATCAAACAATTTTCTCAGATCCGTGCATTACACAGTAAATGTTAAAATTCTATGAAACCACATCTACAAAATAAAGTGACAAACAAAGGATTATTTGGAAAGCAAAAGTGAAAATGATAAGATTGAAGTAAACTCAATTTTAAAAGTACTGAACAGAAAAAAGTGGTGCAAAAATAACTGAGTCTCTTTTCTAGCAACAAGCCAGAGGTCTGAGGTTGCAGCACCAAGGAGGACATAAAAATATGAATTTCATCATCTTACACAGAATTCAATAGTCCCATTATTACATTAATAGAACAAAAATGTTTGCACTATAGATCTTAGAGGAAACTCATAGAATGAAACATTGTTTTCCTATTTATGGAGAAAGCAATTTAAGTCCAAAAAACAAAAGAAACATTAAGAAAGTTAAAAAATGGGAAACAAAATAATGATTGGTGTATGACCTTGTGATGGGGTTTGTGATAGGGAAATCAGAAAAAATGGAGAGTAGACAGTAAAATAGACAAACTCATAGCTTGTCAAATTAATATAAAATGAAAAAAAATACAAAATAAGTAGTAAATGATTTAGGAAACAGATGGCTTTTTGTAGAATTTTATGTCAGCACCATTTCCTCAAACTTGTGTCAACAAGCAAAGCCCACAGGTGGAGGGGGAGAAGAGAGACTACAGCTAAAGAGCCAGCTTGGAAACCCCTCTCCCAGTCATGTCCCGTGGCTTGTAGTCCAAAGGGGGATCCTCTACCCCCCCCCCAATACAGGCAATGAGAATGAGAAGCAAGGAGATGGGGAAATCTGTGTGGTGGGTTCTATGAGGAGGATCCCAGGTGGCCCTTCACTAGCCCAGCTGTTTACCTGTCTTGCAAGGTGGCAGTACTGTGAGTGGTGCCAGATGGAAGAAAGACAACTCAAAGCCCAAGTAGTGAGAAGGGAAGCCCAGAGGAGATCACACCTCAGGGTGTGCAGTCCCCATCCTGCCCCTCTCCCACCCCCCACAGTCTCACAGTTACTGGGAATAGAATTCAAGCAAGGAAAGTGGGCAAGTCTGTGGAGGACTGTGTGGAGAAATGGGTGTGGTGGGTGTGGATTGGGATGCATAAATGTCTGGCACAAGCTGGGGGGCTATGATAGGGGCTCTTGCCTGGGGGTTCCAGTGTTGCTTCTGGTCAAAACATCCTGTCTCTAGCCTCTGTTTACACTTGACTTCCTGTCAGGGTGGTCTAACTGATTATGCTAATGTGGCCATAACGTCTCCTGTGTTTTCAGCAGCTACCCTCCTGCCAAGAGTTTTGTCCTGGTGTGAGGCTCCCTGATTAACTACTATTTAGCTTGACCAGCAGGCACTTTGAACACCAGGATAGTATCTCAAGAATGGGGTGTTGAGGGGGGGGAGGTTGAGGAATTCACATTCACATTACTGACACCTAGAGCCCTCTGGGTGCACTGGGGTGTCATGTGAGTGTGGGTACATAGTGCTTAGGCCATTTCATGTACTCTCTGTTCAGAGAAGTAGCAGAATAATTCCTGGGCACCAAGCATAGCAGGAAGACGAAGACTAAAGAATAAACTTGCCTAGAAGATCAAGGATGTCTCCACGGCTTCTAATGTTGACCATTGATCAAGAGTCAAACCTGACACTGGAAGTCTAAGCAGAGTCCTATATGGACATAAGGCCTTAAAGGCTACAAGTACATGTATGCAAGCACACACACATCAATACTAAACTTGTACCTGTAGAGAATCCTACTGAAGGAGGGTTTGAAAACAATCATCATCGTCATGCTATAGAAGGATAAAGTATTCTTGCATATCTGATTTTGTGTTGCTCAAATGTCTCTTCCAGCTTATCAATACATTCTACTTACAGAAATCTGCCTTGGGCAGTATTATTTCTGTTTAATGCTTGCTAGCAGGAGCTTAAAGGTCTGAAACCAAAACGTGTGACTACTTCTCTTACTCCTCCTCTCCCCCACAAAAACTGTTTAAGTGTGAAGGACAGGAGAGACAGAGGAGAGAAAAAGAGAAGAGAAAGGACAGGGAAGAGAGGCTGCATTTAACCTGAAGACTCAGGTCTGCCTCAGGGGCAACGTTTATTATTAAGAAGGAGTCACTGAGAAGTGGGGGGCTTCAGGGAATGGAGACAAAGCCTCATGACCTTGGAATCAGATCATCTCAATGTCAATTCTCAATTTTGCTTGAAGAATTATAAATTTCCACATAAGAAATATGCATAATTTAAAATTACGAAGGCTGTACTTTTATTCCAGTTGGCTTCTACTCATAAAAATCATGACTAGGTTGTCAGTCTTTATTATTTTAAGTCTCAGTATCAAATTAATACCAAAGTCAAAAGTTGAATACTAAATTAATGTAATTAATGTAAAATGAAATGTATGTATCCAGATGATCCAATCTATGAAAAGTTCAGCAAAGTGCTCACCCTGCAGGCACAGACAGAACTTTATTTTTTGCTAAGGGCACATATTTTAGAAATGAAAAAGTAGCTTTACTGATGGAAAATACCCCTCCCCACCCAGCCACTTGTGGCTCTACTGCCCAGCCACCACCAGCAGTGCAGTCCACCACTTGTTTACTACTCTAAGTCCACAGTGAAGGTTTCCACACCTACTACATAGTGACTGGTTCATCCCAGGACCGATGCAGTTTCTGCCCCACTGCCTTGTTCTGATGAAAAGAATTTTCTTTAATGGATCAAATTTCTTTAAAATACAAAACTATGAACAAATAAAAGTATGTGAGAGAATTGAAAATAATAATATGTCCAAGATCCAGAATATAACTTGATTCTTAAAGTAAGTATTGGACAAGATTACGGTCACCAACCGCAGGCTCCACCTCTCATGAGATTAGAAAATCCAGCAGTGTGGGGAAATGATAACGGAGTGTCTTAATTTAGAAATTTAAATAGTTGGGGGAAAGCTAAAGATAATCACTTTTCTGAGTTAGCGTGAAGAATGCAGAAAAATGGCCTAGAAAATAAAATTTTATTTACTAAGAAGTCTGCAAGAGGAGCTTTTGAAGGTAATAGTCACTAGAATTCCAACCAATGGAGAATAAAAGGAGACAGTGTAGAAAAGAAGGAATTATAATACTATCATCATCCTCTTTACAAATATACCCAAGTGGATTATAATTTCTGTTCTACAGAATAATACCAACACCACTACAGGAGCCACCCAACGGAAATCAATCCCTGTCTGACCACAGGCTCTCTGTAAAGAAAGTAGGTTTCTGGCCCCCAGGGAGCCTAACATATGAAGAGAGATAAAGAAGCAAAACATCTCAGCAGCTCTGTGTATTCACTTCAAGATGAAGAGAGATTGCTTTACAGACAAAGAAGTAAAGCTGCCCATCCAATAAAAACCACAGGGAAAATCCAGACTGGATGAATGTGATTATTGTACTTGAGCTGTTATTTGCAAGAACTGTCAAATGTAACTTTCTTATACACATAAGAACATGGAGAAGACACTCAGGCATTGCTATTTTTTTCATTCAGCCCAAGTAGAGGTCCTGCAATTCCAAGGCTTGTAACTGATTCATACCAACGTGAAAGCTCCAAGACCCTTGTTAAGTGAGACTTACCTCTACGCACTCCTGTATGTGTGGCCTAGGTTATGTAAGATGATTATTTGGGGGGCTGGAAAATAAACATATATGCTTTGAAAATCCAGAGTAGTCCAGAGTACCATATCCTCTTCCAGACTAGACATTTTGAATCTTGCTTTGGCTAATATATATAATATTAATATAATATTATATATATTATAATATTATAATATATATAATATAATATTTCACTGTTGTAACAATCTCTTTCAATATCATAGCAGAAAGGAAAGTGGCAGGCAGGGAGGGAAGGAAGGAGCAAGAAAGGAAGGAGGGAAATGCAAAAAAACCGTGTTCCCTGCTACCATTATCATCACCTTCACAGGGACACATATTCATTCTGGGAATTCCCAAATCCTGTTCTTGGAGCTCAGTATCTTGAGGATCCCTGGTAGCTGCATTAAAATTCCAGATGAATATGGAAACTGCATAGTCTTACTAGAATGAAAATTGCAAGAAAGCAGAAAACATTTCTGTAATTCCCCACCAAATTCCCAAACTTGACACATATCAGATACTCAGTAATTATTTGTTAATTGCATGAAAAATAAGTTAAGGAAAGTTGAATGCAAAAGGTACCAAAGCTAAAAGTGTACAGGTTAATAGGCAAGAAATCTGGATTTGGGTAGCCAGGACTGAGCCACTGGCACTCAGAAAGTTCCTGTGATTCTGGTAAAAGTTGTCCTGAATATATGAAAAGCACTCACAAAAATCCTACTACTGAGCAAGTGACAGGCCATCCTTGTCCCTAGAGTTTCCTTGGCCATTGTCAGAGATGCTCTGAGAGGCAGAGGTCAGCTGCCAAACCAAAGTGGCTTGAACAATAAAAGTATGTCATTTTCTCACATAACCAAAAGTCTGCAGGTAGGTACGTGGTCCAGGTTGGGGAGACTGCTTAGGATTATTAATAAAGATCTAGATTCTTTTCTATCTTTCCTCAAGACTTCCACACACTGGTTCTTCAACTCTAAGCTTTTACCTCACGCAATGGCTGCCATTGCTCCAATCATTAAAATCCTTGCATGTCACTTTATGGCAGAGTAATATAAAACCAGCTGCATCACCACCATCTCTTGTTCCACCAGGGAAAATATCTTTATCAAACTGCCACAATAGATTCTCTCTGATGCATGATTGGAGGCTTTTCTGATACTTAAAGCTAAAGAAATCACTAGCAAAAGAAATTGAATTATGCTACCTGCTTTAGACAAAAGCTGATATATCATCCAAGGCTGGGAACTAGTCCCCACCTTTATGGCTGGGAAGGGGGAGTGAGCCTAAAACTAAAGAAGGTAGGAGTCAAGGAGAAAACACAACGAAGAGTGGCTGCTGGACGGCACATTACCTTTCAGAATCTCATGTGACCTGCATGTACACTTTGGCTCCTCTTTACCCTGAAAGATTCCAGTCTCTCTTATTTGTCCTTGAGATAGACTGAGTCTGAGGCTCTCAATGTCACCAGAGCCCAGTCTACACACACTAGGGAAAGGGACAGTCATATTATTTAAATGTGTGTGCACACACACACACACTCCCACAGGGATGCATATGCATTTACACAGGCACACCAAGGCTTACATCGACAACTATCTTTATGGCTGACTTTTAAAAATTCCATTGAACTCTGACAGAAAAGGCTTCCCTTGTTATCTACTTACTCGTCTTTGTGATAGGCCACAGGACGGCTTCAGTCTATTTACCCAGGGACTTTCCATCCATCAACACCACTGAAAAGAATTACAATTTCATTCCAATAAATGCTAACTGTTCCAAAGTTAACAAAGGGTGGAATTAAATCCAACCCTGACTTCCTCGCCTTTACTTCTCGAAGACTGCTTCCACTGGCGTCCGCCACCCTGGAAGCTCTCATTTGCGCTGAACATCATTGGACTTCAGCTATGGGCTAATGAGGCAGTATTTGGAAGCAGCCTGAACTACTTCAGCATGTCCAAGTTAAAATAAGGCAAATTAGTAGTGAAATCAAATTGGTTTAAACTGTGAACTGTAAAAACTATTCCCTTGAAGAGTAGCATTGGTTCAAATTGCTGCACTGGGACATTGGGATGATTTCAACTTGCAAAAGAAAAATGTTACTTTTAATGAAGTTCATCCTTTCAGAGGTAGTACATCTTAACTACCCTAGAAGTCCAAAGGTTGTATTCCTCTGGGGGAAAAAAAAAAAAAAAACACCCAGAGGAAAAAAAATACATGGTTGCTCTTTCCAAAAAACACCAATTTCATTGTCCAAATGAAGATCCTTTGAGAGAATGGGGGAATGCTGACAATGCCATGGAGATACTAGGTAAAGCTGGCTTCCTGTCACCTTTTGTGACTGACACCTGTAGGAAGGGGGCAAAAAGCTTGATGGGAGAAGGGAATCTCTACCCTGAAGGCTCATGAAAAGCTAAGAATCAACTTTTTCAGTACATTCTAAAGCGAGGGAAAGGGACTTAAGTACTTAATTACATGCTGTTGAAGAGAAGGGAAATTAAGCTTCCTTCACTTTACCCTCTCCCATCCAAACACAAATTATCCAGTTCTTCTCTCAAGCAAATGTTGGGCCAATATTACCAGAGTTACAAAAATAAATAAGTAAATAATAATCCACCTTCAGATAGAGGGATCTGAAGATCTGGCGTCTGAAACACAACAGACACCAACACAACTATATGTTGTGTTGTATTGCTGCAGTGGTGGTTTAGGGTTTTTCCTTCAATTTGAATGATTAGCAATACAGAAAGAAACACTGGAACATTTCAGTTACACAGCTGCCTGTCCAGCTGCTCTTGGTAATGATACCTGGCAATGAGTGTACAGACCCATGCAGACGGTGAGTGCTGGAACTGAACAGCGGTCATTCTCTTGACTCAGGCTGTCATGAAGATAGAAGTTGGGTGTGAAAGATGGGTGTCGTGGAGGTATTCTCGGGGGAGGCACTTCTGAGAGTGCAAGAAGGAAGAATTTTGCAGATGGAAAAGCTGAATGAAATGCATTTGCCTTTAAGACCTCAAGCAACTTTATGGATTGCTCTGGAATGGAGATGAGTCTTCAGTGGTTTCACATCAAGTCACAGGGTCAGTTCTTTGTATCCCCCCCTCTGTCAGGCTTGCCACCCTCACCCCCAGAATGGTACAACTTAGGTCAGGTATGTCCCCGTGGCTGAGGGGAATGCTGTGAGGAATACAGGCGTAAACCATTAATAGCCAGTAATCCCAGGAGCTGAGAATCGGGAACATTGTCCCTGAGGATGAGGGTTTGATAAGACTGTCACAATATGGAGGACCAACTTCCTCAAAGTAGGCTTGCCCTCCAACTCTCCAAGCCCCCATACCACCCATTTCACTCATTTCCTTAGTCTCCAAAAGCATTAGGGTTCACAGCCCCATCTCGAAGTGGCTCCACCACTATTTCTCATTCTATGTAAGTTCCCATGAGCAACAGTCACTCCCTCTTTAGAAATGGAGTGTTTGCGAGTCCCTTCCTCTTTGCCTACTTTGTTATTCCTCAGATTTAGGTTTCCTCACTCTTTGATATTTCCACATCCTCTCTATAGTTCAACTTTCACTGTCATGTAGCCCCGTGAATCTTCAACTTACTCTAGTTTTGCTATTCCTCAACTGCTCCTCTCTGCTAAGGGTCTCACAAGACCAAGGCTGCAATTTAAGAGGTCCAGGTTTTTTGGACTAAATCATTGGTTCCACTCTCACCATCTTCCACCTAGAAGGTAAAGAAAATATTCTCCAGGTAATTTAAAATCTACTTTCTCCAATATTCTACTTGCTTGTTCCATGTGGTAAGTCTGGATTAGTGCCTATTCACCACACTGACCTGGGACTTGACCCTGGTAGTGGGTATTGGTTAGTAAGTAGGGCTTTCCAACTGGACCAAAGGGGTCACTATTTTCCACCCACTGAGATAGACTGACTTTTCCCTGTGCCAGTTAGAAATGTGTGGCATTTCATTTCTCCTTAAGTCCCTAAAATTTGAGAGAACAAAGTTGTCAGAAACTCCTACTCCTAAGTATCAAAGAATCTGAGACATTAAGACAATAGATTTTCTTCTTCCCAGAGAAGGTAGTGAGAACCGTAACAAGCCACCCGGGGGCCTCACAGTGGTCCCTGATTTGGCCACACATTTTAACCCCGTCTTCCCTCCATAACATGCTGGCTGGTATCAGAGTTGAAATGGAACTTTTCAAAACCACTTAATGTTCCTCCTTAGGAAGGAAAGGCCAATTCATTTGTGGAGTAAAGTTTGCCTCTCTCCTGTCTGAAATTCTAGAAGGAGCTAAAAAGAAAAATGTCTACTTTTTATCTATATAAATATTTCAGGACTCAAAGCTTTACACATTTTGCTACCTTGAACAACGTATTATGAACGAGACACATTATTTGAACATTTTCCGTTAAAGCTTTTTTATCAAATGTTAAGTTTTTTAAAGTTGTGTATGCTACTGGCAAAAAAAAATATCATAACAAGAAGCCTGTCCAACCACAAATCTGTTTTCTCTTTTTCATTTGTACTATCTTTCACTGAGCTAACACAGGTTTACCACCCTGTATGAGATTGAGCAGAATAGGTTTACCCCGTCTTGGATGTGTTACCATACCACACTAACCACCAAAGTACCCATAATCCTCTACCCCAGCCTCCTGAGCCCCCCTTCCCCCTTCTGTCCTCTCTAGCCTCTAGTCTACAGTCAGATTTCTAGGATTTGTCTTGTTTTAGTTTTGTCTGTTCCTTTTATTTCTTCATATTCCACATATGAGTGAAAGCACTCGGTGTATCTTTCTCCTTCTGACTTATTTTGTCTAGTATAATTCCCTCCAGTTCCACCCATGTTGCACACATGGAAAAAGTTCATTTTTTAATAGCTGAGTAGTATCCTAGTATAACATCATCTTAAACCGCTCACCTATTGGGGGCACTTAGTTTGTTTCCATATCTTGGCTATTGTAAATAGAGCTGCAATGAACAGAGAAGCACAAATGTCCCTTCAAAATACTGGGTTTTTCATTCTTTGGGTAGATACCTAGATGTAGACTTGCTGAAGCAAATGTTAGTTTTACTTTTAATGTTCTGAGAAACCTCCATACTGATTTTGATAGGGATTAGGCCAGTTTACATTCTCACCAACAGTCAGGGTTCCTTTATCTCCACACCCTTGCCACAAACATTCTCTCAGGGACACCTCCAACTGCACTAATATTTATAGGTAAGAAATACTATTCTGTTTTTTAATCCATCCTGCAACTCTGTGTCTTTTAACTGATGAGTTTAAGCCATTTACATTTAGAGATAATATTGATACACTGGCACCTACATTTGCCATTTTGGTCCTTCTGTATTTTTAGTCCTTGTTTGGAACTATTCTTGTTCATTCTTCTGTTGGATTTGGTTTGAGGGCTTCTTGTAGTAGTTTTTGGAGTGGAGGTTTAGTCTTGACGAAATTGTGGGGTTTCTGTTTGTCTGAGAATGTCCTTATTCTTTCTTCGTAGAGGAAGGAGAGCTTCGCAGGGTAGAGTATTCTTGATTGGCATTTAATGCTATGGAGTTTGTTGAGAATGTCCCTCCACTCTCTTCTTGCCCATAGTGTTTCTTCAGAGAAGTCTGATGTCATCCGGATTGGTTTCCCTTTGTAGGTTATTTGTTTCTTCCCTCTTGTCATTCTCATTATCTTTTCTTTATCTTGCAATCTTGGAATTTTCATTATGATATGTCTATCTGTTCTTCTCCTCTCATCATGGTAGTTTGGGGTTCTTCTTGCTTCTTGGATGTCTACTTTCATCTCCTTAATAATAGGTAAGAAATACTATTCTAATCCCTAATCCTTAAAATTCTGTAAGCTCAAGTGATTAAGTCTTTGTCTCTGGTCTGAGCTCAGTTCAAAATGTTATTTTAATTGGATCGTGTGTTTCCAGGATGGGAAGCTTAAAAACAGCTACCTCCAGTCTACATGTCATGCAAAGCAGGAAAATCACAAGTTGGTTCTTATGGACAGTTCAACCATTTGGTCATTTAACACTGGATTAATCCCTCTCCGTTAGTCCTTACTTCTCTTGCCAAATGTTTCCAGAATCTAGACACATGCATTCACACCAATAAACACATACACAAGCCTCCATGCTGCATTCGTCAGAGAAGAGTCTTCACCTTGGCTTGTCTAACATTTTCTGGGCTTCCACCCAACAAAAAAATTGAACTCCACTTTTAACAGCAGGACTTCTTCACACTTCTGCAGAAGCTAAACATCATACAGTTTATGGTATGAGCATAAAAAAATACATATAGTCCTGTGCTTTTCTAACTAAAGGGAAAGAAAGGTCAATATAAATATTGAGATAATGAGCTAAAACGGGCATCTGGGCAAAGTGAAAGCTCAGCAACATAACAGGCTCCTGTTTGCTCAGCCCCTACTAGGTACTAGGTACTTAGTTTTTGTTTTCCAGTTCAAGAGAATTTCTCCTTTTGTTTTTTGCTTTTTATATGATGGTGTACAGCTGATCACACACTAGCACTTTGCTTTTTCTAAGAGGAGCATTAATCTAAGAGTCCATTCAAACTAATGTCTGTGCATCAACTTGCCTTATTTGGCCATATGAATGAATTCCAAATGTTATAATCAGAACAGGGGAAGAGAACATTGTAGATTTTGTCAGGAAAGAAAATTTGCACACACATTTTCAAGCAGGAAAAAAGGGAATTGTTGGTATATTCTCTTTTGTCTATTCATAAGATAATGCAGTCTTTTTCCAGCAGTACTTCTCATTTCTTCTTCTGATTTAGTGTAAATCAGACTTCTGGCAGAAAACTAGTCCACGGACAAGAACGGACAAGAAATGAGCATGTAGATCTCTATAGCAATTAATCTTTTTGATTTAGCGTAAGGCTTTTTTTTTTTTTTTTTGGAGATTTATTTGTGCATATAGAACTGGGGTACAGGCCAGAGGTGCAGGGGGCAGTGAGAGGATTCACCAGTGACAGTGGGGAGCAGAACAGGCAGATCACCAAACAGGCAGAGTACGCTGCTGAGGGGAGCAGCGGGCAGGTCAAGAGAGGTCTGCTGCACCATGTGGGTCACCTCTGGGGCAGGCAGGGATCGAACTCATGGGGAAGTGGCTTTAGTTTCTTAGTGCTGTGCTTTAATCAACTGTGCTACCATGGAGGGCCCCATCTAGCATAAGGTTTATAAAGAAAGCTACAACTCAAAGCAATTATTTGTAATCAATCTAAGGAGAGGACCTAAAACATTAAAGTATGAAATGACTCATTTCTGTAATTTATCAAGCATAATATTAGATACTACTTGAGGCATGTCAAAAATACTTATTTAATCTTAAAATTAATACTAATTTTATTCCTCCCTGATAGGTGTGAAAATTGAGAACAGAGATTAATAAATTACCCAGTGTCTCATAGCTGCTAAATGTGGCCCAAGCTTTGAACCAAGTACAAAGCTTCAGAATCCATATTCTAATCACTGTGTGATCTGTTCTGTTCTGAGATAATGGTGATATATAGAGCAGACCAATGAGTACACAAATTCTAGATATATTTGATTGACAGACTATTGCCTGAAGAGACCTGAAAACCAGGACAACTAGCTTGAGAAATAAGCCTGGCAGCCTTGGAAATATAGAGGGAGGGTGAGACTTCCCAAGAAATTAACAAAGCATTATTCAACGACAGAGGAAACTTGAATGAGAACATGTTCATTGCTCTGGTTTTCAAGCTTCATGAATATGTGCACTTGAATAAAGTCTAGAAAGGGTTCAGAGAGATAAGCAAGGGAGTTGGGAATCCCTGGTGCTAGAGAAACAGGGTGTGGCAGGGGATTAAAACTCAATACTAGGAATACATCAGACACATAAGTCAAAATGCTCTATCCCCAAGAGTACTAGTTTACTCTGTTGACTCTGAACATGACAAAAGCTAAAACTATAAAAAAAAAAAAAAGTTTTGTTTTTTTTTTAAAGTCTAGTAAGAGTTAAATTTATGAGGTAAATGAGTTACTAAAAAAAGCTGGGGGCTGGGGCCCTCCCTGGTTCCCTGGTGGGGCAATGGGTTAGTACTCAGCACTTTAAGTAAGCCACAGCCGCCACAGTGTTGGTTTGATCCCCTGCCCTGGAGGTAACCCACATGGTGCAGCAACCTCTCCTGTCTTGCCCACTGCTCCCCTCAGCAGTGTACTTTGTCGATCTGCCTGTTCTGCTCCCCATTCTGTCTCTGTTGAATCCTCTCACCACCCCTGCACCTCTGGCCTGTACCCCAGTTCTCTAAGCATAAGTAAATAAAATCTTCTTAAAAAAAAAAAGAAGAAGAAGAAGCAGCTGGGGGCCTACATCTCACTGTGCTCTATTCTTTGCAATTCTAGATTGAAAATGTCTGTCATACCATAAATTCATTATCTGCTTTATTTAGAATCTCCTTTGTGACCCACCAGGTCCCATGCTAGGCCATAAGCAGCCAGGAAGCACAAATTACATCATTGCTAAATACTTGTATCCCACCTAGCATGCTCAGGCATATGTGTGTGTGTGTGTGTGTGTGTGTGTGTATACACATATACATATAATATGAATGATAATAATGTATATAGCATATGTGTATATATATATATATATATATCATATATATGTAATGCTCAATCATTTGAAACAGGGAATATGATCCCAATCCAAATTTAAAATGTGATCTACGTTCAGAAATATTAATTTCAGTTTTGACTTCACTAATTTGCAGGTGTTGAAAAGAGGAAATTTCTGCTACCTTCCAGGTCCTCATTGGACTCACTGAGCAATCAAACAAACATCCAATAGTTTAGCAGAAAAAAAGAAAAATTAACAGCATGTGTAATGGAAGTCCACTTCGATGGGGATACCAAAGCCAGTGGAGCAAAATAAGGGGCTACACCCTACATTAAGGAATGGGGTAGGTACCAGGGTCTTCAAGGAGAGCGAGGGGACTCACATGACAAAGAAAGTGTGACTCAACAAAGACCAGTTACCCTATAAATTGATTTTTACTCCACCAAAGAGAGAGAGAGCTTTCTCCAACAGAAAGGTTATTTCTCGTTAAAAACAAAACAAAACAAAACAAAACTAATTCTGGTTTGTGCTCTAAATTTTCATTCTTCTAGGTGGTTACAGAGTGGTAAATTTCCCATGCGCCTGCAAGGGCTTGACTGGCCTCAGCTTGAGACAGTCTTTATAACAAGTGGCACATCTTGGGAAGGTCTATTGCTGTACTGCAGTGTGGTTTCTTACTTCTTACCAAACTTAGCCAACTCTTTCTTAACCAGGTGCATCAAATATTTGTTAGATTATCCATAAAGCCAGAGACAAGACAGATTTGAAATTTTAAAAGTTCCAGCATAATATCAAATGGTATTTGAACCTAGGTCTGCCAAATTCTTTAATTCCTACTATTTCAGCTTCACCATGCCGCCTCTTTCAGGATCTCATTATCCTAGACCTCCAATGAAAGTCTAAGTCAGGTCTTTTGCTTCTCATCTAACTGTCTGCCCCTCTCCCAACAAAGTGCCACATAGCGCTCTGCAGGGGAATAAGGCAGAAAAAAGACAAGCTGAAACGATGACTCCATTATGCCCCTTTGTCATCACTCACACTGCTGACTATACAACTGTGCGGTTGCTTTCCTTGGAAAGACCTGCTGCACGATTACATCTATATAAATATTACATAGAATATATAGAATAAAAGCTGAACACGAGCTTTTATTCTAGATTTTGGAGTTTTAACAAGTCAGGTGGAGGATCCATAGGGACCAGTCCTCCATGAATAGCCATGGTTACTAGGTCTCTAATAAGTGTGCCCAGTACGCAACATTGCACACGCTTTTGACAACTGATTGCTGGGAAAATTCAGTGTCCTCTTTGACTCCACTGGGGGCGGATGGGCCTGGTTTCCCGCAGGTTTTGTCCCACTTGCCTTGTGTCTTTGCTTGGTTTGCTTTGTGTTCTTCCACTGGGGTAACCCCTAGCCACACACCGAGTCCTGGGTCCTGTGAGTCCTAGAAAATTGTCAAAACTGGGGTTGTTCTTGGGAGAGATCCTCAATACTCTACTCAGTGCAGCTCTGCTGAAAATTTTCTTTGGGAAGAAAGGATTGAAGAATGAATTAAAGTTTGAAGACTGGAGATTCCTAGGTATGATGCCCCTTTTGCAAGCCTTGTTGTAAATTTCTGTTGCCCACACTACGTATTTAATGTGGTTTTTTGGGTTTTTTGTTTTTGTTTTTTGTTTTTTTTGGTTTGGGGTGGGGGGAATTCCTATTATCCTCAAAAACTTATACTTTCTTAGCTGTAGCATAAGGTTTTGTGCACACTGAAATGGCAACAAACCATGGATACAGAGTCACCCCCAGGATCTGACCTTAAAGAGACAGGCAACGTGAATGCTCTCAAGACAGCTTCCAGTGCGTACAAACCGTGGCATCCTTTGGAACAGAAAAGTTCTCTATGAACAAAAGATGATGTACCTGAGCTTTGCTCTCAAAACAGACATGCTTTTAATGAAAATATGGCCTTTCTTGCTGATGAAATATTTCAGAGGAATTTCTACTCCTCCACCCCGTAATTAAAATAAGGCCATAATCAGGATATGTTTGTCTAATGACACTTAAGAGACATGGTGCGTGCCATCACCAATATCTCAAACACTAGGTTGAGAGCAAGCAAATAAGCCTGCATCAAAGAATGCTAGAAAGAATAAAACTATCTTCACAAGGAAGAGGAAACTGTAGAAACTTTTTCCATGCAAATATTAGATTGCAAGAAACAAACAGATAGATAAAAGTTCATAATCTAGTTCCATTTTCTTCATGAGTGTTAAGTTAGTTGCTTTTTTTAATCATTTATCTGCAAAGCGATAAGGTTTGCATGGATTGTATCCAAACCAGGCTAGGGAACTAGTGCTTCTCCATCTATTGCCAGATTAAACCCTTGTCTAATAAATGTGTTTTGTGAATCTTGACTGCACCAATTTACTCCAGAGAATTTCCTGCTGTCAGTTTCTCTGGCATGGGGAAATTGGGTGGGGGAGAGTGGCAGGGGAGGGGCTGGGTTTATTACTCCCAATATGCTCTGTGCTGTCGTGCCTGCCTGTGCATATGCCTGGGACTCACGGCATATGGCCCTGGGCTGCCAGTGGCCCGCTTAGCAGCTGTCTCTAGCATATTTTGACATAAAAGCCATTATATTTTTGGCTGGCTAATTGCTTTTTATTAAACAATTGTTGGAAGTTGGTTGATAACTTTTATGAATTTAAAATGAAAGCCTCGCTGAGAACTTCTGAAAGCAAATAGTGCTTGGTCCACCTGGGAAAATTTGAAAGGGCTGGCATTCCATCTGCTAAACAGAATCCATCTCAGCACAGCAGCTGACAATGGCAGGGAATGAGCTTCCATTTCTCACAGTGCTCTCTTCTCCTGGAAGGTGGATGCAACTCTGGGAAAGGGCAAACAAAATGGCCCCCTCTTTAAGATCTGAAGGGAAAGATGGCTTTTTTTTTTTTTTAAACACTTTCAATATGATAGTTCCCTCCATCAACCTAGTGAGATAAACGCTCATATTACTAAACAAACATTGGATCACAATGGGGTCTGCATTCCAGGCAATGCACTAGACAAGTGCAATAACAGAAAGAAATCTACCCATTCCTAGAGCCAAGCAGATACAATCCATTATATACATGTCTTCAAGAAAGTTCATGATCCTTAGTAAGAGCACTGAAAAACACCATCTTTCACACAGATTTCAACCTAACTTCACCAGTACCTGGGGTGACTGCCTATAGGTTACACAAGTGACTTCAACCAGAGGAAGAGAGGTCTTTATGACAAGAGGTGGCTTCACAATTTGGAACTGGTACCCCTGAAGTCAGGCCCCTGTCTGCCCAGTGACACTGGGAGGCAGGGTGCTATCTGCCCTGACAGACAGCTGCATCTCCAGGAAAGACATCCTGGGTCATACAACAGAGACTTACTTAGTTTCTAAAAAGATACATTTCAGAGACAGAGATAGTACTGACATTTACAGTTATCGTAAGGTAAATGGTTTGACACAGACAGAAAAAAAGGGAGGTTCTTCACCTACTTTGCAGAGAGAATTAAGTCTCTTACTTTTCAGTCATATTTGTCCTTACACATCAGTCCAAAGACAGGGGTTGGGGTTTTTATTGACACCTAAGCTGTCTTTCTGAATCCCAAACTAATGAAGGTAAAATTAAGTGCAAATAATGATTTTTGCGAGCTTTTATAGCTAAGGAATATTTACAAAGACAAAAAAACAAAAGGGCAAGGATGGATTAAAAAGGGGGGGGGGGCTCCCTGGTGTTGTGATGGGTTAAAGCACAGCACTAAGAAGTTAAAGCCACTTCTGCATGAGTTCAATCCCAGCCTGCCCCAGAGGTGACCCACATGGCGTGGCAGACCTCTCCTGACCCGCCCGCTGCTCCCCTCAGCAGTGTACTTCGTCAGTCGGCCTGTTCTGCTCCCCACTATGTCTCTGGTGAAGACTCTCACTGCCCCTGTACTTCTGGCCTGTACCACAGTTCTGTATGCATAAATAAATAAATCTTTTTTTAAAAAATGGGGGGGTATGGGCCCTCCTTGGTGGCGCAGCGGGTTAAAGCACAACACTAAGAAGCTAAAGCCGCTTCCGCATGAGTTCGATCCCCACCTGCCCCGGAGGTGACCACATGGTGTGGCAGACCTCTCCTGACCCGCCCGCTGCTCCCCTCAGCAGTCTACTTCATCGATCTGCCTGTTCTGCTCCCCACTCTGTGTCTGGTGAATCCTCTTACCCTCCTCATCTCTGGCCTGTACCCCAGTTCTGTATGAATAAATAAATCTTTAAAAAAAAATGGGGGGGGTATGAAGAAGACAAAGTGAAAATTATATAGTAGTTTTTGGACTTTTGACAAGTTATTTAACAGATAAATTAAGGGGAGGGCCCAACCTGTGGCATTTCAGAGGAAGTGGCTCTGGAGCTCAGAGCAGGAGGATGACATGTTATTAACTAGGGGAAGATGTGGGCATGGAGTGGACATAGGGATGAAAGTATTATTAAATAGGTATATTGCAGAGAAGAGAAATGGGCTCTAGAAAGGAAAAAAAATGAAGGTGGTTCTGACTCTGTCAGCTTCCTTTGTTCCAGGCTGCACACAGACTCTGCCCCAACTCAAGTTCGAGATCCTATTATTGCTGGTTACAGGTTAAAGCAGGAGAGACTATCACAAAGATTTTGGAGCTATTCATCATCAATCCCAAAAAGTTCTTCAAATTACAGATTCTTGGGTTCCTCACTGCAGCTATGCTAAACTTTGCATTCCCAGAAAACACAAACTTTACATTCAAAACACACACACACACACACACACACACACATACACAGACCCCTCTGCCTAAACACGTTCATCGCTATGCCAGCCCACACCCAGCTTTTCCCCTGGTAACACTTCAGCCTTTTGGTCTTAGCTCAGTGCCACTTCCTCTGAAGTGCCTCAGGTTAGGCCCTCCTCTTACATGTTACCAGGGGCCCCTATGCATCCCCTCCTGAAGCACCTCACACATGCACTCACAGCAAAGGCACACCAAGGAGCAGCCAGGATATAACACAAATGACTGAGCCTGGGGCGTGGGGGGAGGTCTCTGAGAACAATGTTGCACAAAATGCCCCACCCAGAAAAGCATTCAAGTCACTTTTTTTTTTAGAATAGTTATAATTTTTATGTAAAGAATTTCATTAGTATACAGTCTAAAGTTTCATCCCTGTATAAAAATGGAAGAAATGTCTAATTTAAAAAAGAATGTAAACTTTTATTAATATGACCCTTAAGACTAGAAAATTTAGAGAATCCCACTTTAGGGAGAAGAGGGGGAAAAGAGAAATCTCGTAGTCAACTGTCTCCCAGGAACTGCACTGGTCAAAGCATCTGTTAATCAAATTCGTCTAAGTGATTGCAGAGCCATGGCGGAGGAGGGAGAAGGCAAATACCAGTTGATGCAGAAAGAGTTAAAGGACAGATTTTGTTGGGAAGCTCTGTGAATTGAGGCTTATCAAGAAGTCTGTGGTCCCTTTTTTCACATCATCCTTCAAAACATGCCTGGGAAAGGGGGAAGGGTTTCCATTCCTGGAAGGTCATTGCCCTTTTACTATTCTACCTGTTACGCAGCTAGAAGAGCTTTGTCATTAGGAGAATACACAGATGGGAAGAAAATCCCAGGCAACAGGAACTAGTTTTCAGTTTCAGCTCTGAAAAGAACTGCCAGAAGCTGACAGTCTTTGGGCAGTAGGCCACGGGAAGATGGGGACCGCTGCTACGAGAGCTTGTGCCTGGGCACAGTGCCTCCCCTTCTGAAGGAGATGCACTTTTCCAAGTGCCATGGACTCCTGGGGTCACCTGCCCATCACTCTTCCTCATCTCTCCTCATCTTCCCCATCTCACAATGGGCCACTTGTCACAATGCTGACTGTTCTCCTCATCAGATAGCACTACAGGTTTATATTCCTGGAGTCTCACTCAGTGTCTGCCATGTAGCAAGAACTTAAAAATGCATCTGTGGGGCCCTCACTGGTGGCGCAGCGGGTTAAAGCACAGCACTAAGAAACTAAAGCCACTTCCGCATGAGTTCGAACCCCGCCTGCCCCGGAGGTGACCACATGGCGCGGCAGACCTCTCCTGACCCGCCCGCTGCTCCCCTCAGCAGTGTACTTCGTCGATCTGCCTGTTCTGCTCCCCGCTCTGTCTCTGGTGAATCCTCTCACCCTACACATCTCTGGCCTGTACCCCAGTTCTGTATGAATAAATAAATATTTAAAAAAAATGCATCTGTGAAATAAGTGAAGTCTATTCTTTTAAACATAAACAAGTAGGCCAGGGTTGCTATCTAGATGTCCTAGTGCTCTCAAAAATTGTCCTCTGAAAATTGTAACTTGGCAAGCAGGCAGGAAAGCACTGTCAGCTGGCGGTTATGATTTCCTACACCCTCCTCCTTTTAGTCAAGCCTCCTTTATTCTCCAGGGCTTCGCTCTACCTCATTAATGTTAATATCTTACCTAACCTTTCCTCCGCTCTCTGCAGTGATGGGACTTCCATTCCACTGCCTAATCACTCTTACTCTTCATCTTTCAAAACGTCCACCCTAAACTTTTTCCTCTTTTGCTTCAGGCCATTTCATGCCTCTTCTGAGACTTAATCATCTTTCTCTTTGCCTGGTTTAGCTCAAAGAAGTAGACTGAAAAATGCAGAAGGGCTTTAGAAAATAAAAGAAATCCTGTATTGGGAACATGCTTACAACCAGTAAAAGGCTCATTCATCACTACCCCGTCTTTCCAATGGGAGCGGAGGTTCTCCTGGTGGAGGATTTGATGTCAAGTCACGGCAGAGGGATGAATAGATCTGCCTGCCAACCCAATCCCAGAATAAAATTAGAACTAAGAGCCTGCAATTTTTTCTTGTACCTACACTGCTTGCAAAAGACAAGCATTTTCTGTCAAGGTGACCCTCTTTCCGATCAATCAGCAAAGGAGAGCTCAGATGTTAAGGGTCCTTTTGGATAGTTAAGACCACAAGGGAAGACTAAGGGAGAGAAAGGGTTAAGACCCGTAGTTCAGAGGCATTTAGCTCACATATGCTTCTATGTATACAACAGGAGCATTCAGCTTCCTCGGTCTGCACCTGTATTCGGGCTATTTGAGTCTGGAAAAAACGATCAAGCAAACCATCAAAACAGACCACAACCGTTACCTCAACCAGGTGCCACCATTACAAGCAGGCTGCCTCACCCAGAGGCACTTGACAAAGGCGCTGGATAGGGAGAGCAATCAGATGTGACAAGTTCAGTCAGGGAAAGCTTCAGCTTGCTCACCCTCTGCCGAACTGCTCGCAAACACAGTCTGACTTTATATTCCATTCCTCACTCTGAGTCATGATTGTCCTATAAAATGTCCTTATCAAGCAAGAGGGGGAAAAAATAATGAACTCAAAGAATGAAAGGGATTACTTCATCAAAAGAAAGAAGGCAAAAAAATTATTTCTCAGATACAGCCATTAAATCTAGGAAGGAATGGAAAGCAGATAGGGACCTTCTCCATGACACTCAAAACGTGTGAGCCTCAAGAAGAGACCAGGCTAACAAGCCGCAATAAGGGGAGCAGAACCAAAAGAATCAGAAAATAAAGTTACTCTCATTTTTGTTAAAAAAGTCCACTTCAATAATCTTGATAAACTGTAAATAAGGAGAAACCATGGGCATATGCTATGCCTCCTGTATTTATTCTTGTATTCTCTTTCCCAAATGAACACAAAAGGTTGCACTCTGAGCTCACCTTCAGGAGATGCAACATGAAAGGAAACTGGGATGCAGGCAGGGCTCCTGACATCTGACAGACAGCCTAAACAGCCCCTCTCGCTCTCCAACTCTTCCTTGTTCTTTATTCCCCAAAGCAGCTATCTTTTGCTCTTCCTCAACTCCCTGATTCCCACCTTGCTCATGGAAGATTTAAAAAGAAAAATGTGTGTTTTATTACCGTCAGATACAAAGGATGCCTGTGTCCCTGACCCCTCTGACATATATACATATTGTTTGCTTTGTTTAGGAAAAGAAATAGGGAGTAAATCATGCCACCAATCTAGATACCAAGGTAAGCAAACTGGATATCTTCCTGTCCGCTGCTTATACAAGAACCATGACTTGTTTGCATTCTTTGGACCCTTTAAATGAAACAACTTCAAATATTTAAGAATGTTATCTAGGCCTTCCCTGGTGGTGCAGCGGATTAAGACTCAGTCACTACAAGCTAGCCACAGCCACTTCAGTGCAAATTCCATCCCCGGCCCCAGAGGCAACCCACATGGCATGGCAGACCTCTCCTGTCTCACCTGCTGCTCCCCTCAGCAGTGTACTTCATCAATCTGCCTGTTCTGCTCCCCACTCTGTCTCTGGTGAGACCTCTTACCACCCCTGCACCTCTGGCCTGTACCCCAGTTCTATATGCATAAATATTTTTTTTAAAAAAAGAATGTTATCTAGATCTATAGAAAAATATTCCAACAGGAGCAAAATTTGACAAGGTTGAGAAAAGACATGAAAGTAATGGCCAAGGAAAGGGAAATGAGGAACTAGATGAGATTCTCCAAATTATTCACAACAGACAGCAAACTGGGATGGTGCAAAATGGGAGATAAGGCTTCATGAGTTACCTGGTTAAGCTACAAACATCAAATTTGAAAGGGGGGGAGAAAGGGAGATAGAACCTACCCCCAACAAACAAACTGTACCTAAAGATATATGCATCTCCCACTCCTTAGGAGGGCTAATTAACTTGACAGCAATGAAAAGCAACATTTTACTCAGTGTATGGAAAACAGATACTGCACTCTGTTCACTCCTTCATTCCCAGAGATGGTGAGAGGAAGCAGCAGCATAGACCGTAGATGCTAAGCACACCACTGGAACAAGGCACTACGACACTGTCATCTACTGGATTTATAAACTTGGACTTTGCAAACTGGTCTCTCCAAGTCTCACTTCCTACATGTAAGATTAGATAATAGTAATTTCCTCCTCCTAAAATGTGACCAAATGAAGTCAGGTAATCCAGGAAAGCTCTCTGCAGAGTTCCCAGGGCACAGATCAGCCCCCACAGACACATCACCACACAGAGAGGACTAGAGGTCCTCTCTAGTCATCCCAAGCACTTCTCAGTTCAAAAGTCTTGGGAAGACCAGCACCATCAAGGGCAAACTGAATAAACAAAACTGTTGCCCAGAGCAGGAACTACTGACCGGCATGTACACACCGAAGAACAGTGTCTTTCAGACTTAAGGCATGGGTGTGTCTGTATCAAAGCGAACATTCTTCTATACAAATTGGCTAAGCAAAGAATTATTTCTCAGAGATCCACTGTGTGTATAGAAACAGACCATCTTAGAAACATCATCAAGTAATAAGCCATTTGTTGCATAAATGAATTTCCTACAAGTGAAGAGGTGAAACTTGTGGAGAGCCAGAGCCAGAAACAGAATCATTTGGGAGAGGGGGAGGATAGTTTTAATGGAAACCATTTTTTAAAGTCAATAAATACTCCTGTGGGCCCTAAAATGTAACCTTTCTTGAATGACATGTCACTGATAGCAACATGAGCTACTGCTCCATGCTGGCTGCTATTTTCCCTAAATAGAAATGTTCTCACTGCACAGTGGCGTGGCTGTGAAGAGCTCTCTGCCTGACTGGTAGCCACTGTGGATTCTTTCGATGACATGTGGTCCTTCTGCTCCCTTCCTTGCCCTACCTCCTAATATCGTGTTTGTTTGTTTATGTGGTGTCTACTGAGTGACCCGTGTTGGGGCCTGTGCAGATCCAGCCAAGATTCACAACAGCACAGCACAAATGCCCTGAGCAGAGGCTGTGTGAGAACGCAGTAAGTGTTGGTATGGTACTACTTTGTGTGATGTGTGCACTTCTTTCATATTTCTCCCATACTCGCCCTCCCTCCCCCATTCTCTCTTGCTTCTGCTGAAGGCAAAGAGAGCAATTAGCAAACTGGTTAAAATTATGTTTTTAACGGCAGCAAGCACACCAAGTCAGGGGTTCTCCTTTTAGGAAAATACATGTGATATATTTTTAATGACCCTGATGTATCTAGTTCAGCTGTTCAGTAACTATTTGTTTTCTTCACTATTTTCTCTCCTATTCTAAATAAAGTTGCCAGATTAATAACCTCTGCAGAAGTGAGGAATTTAGTGTATAACAATCCAAGGCAGGTAACCAACACTCCAAATGACACTACATCATAAAGACTGAACACTACATGTGTATCCACATGTATATTACTATTATATTACTTTTGTAATAGCTTTAGCAACAAGGACTATCCTTCAAATTCCTATCTTACAAACTAGTATCTAAATTTACAATACTTATTTTTCCCAGCTCTCTCACTATCTCTCTCTCTCTCTCTCTCTCTCTCTCTCACACACACACACACACACACACACACACACACAAACACACACAGAGGTTTTTAAACATTAGCTCTTGATGTGAGGAAAAAAAGATTTCAAGTAACAAGTACACCACACTAGCTCATCATGCCTTAAAAAGGCTAAACATATAAATAGGTAAAAAATAACTTGAGGACTGAGGGCAAGTTGTCAGTGGGTCTAAGTGTTAAATCTCTCCATAACAAACACAAAAATGAATAATAAACATGGACAATGCAGTTAGGAAGTCCAACAAACCAAAAAAAAAAAAAGTCATAGAATTGTCTTAAAGGCAATTTTTCCCCCTCAATTTAAAACTCACTTAAAAGGAAACTGGGTACTTAACCTGGGAATCAACCTAACAAAAGAGGTAAAAGGTCTATATAAAGAAAACTATAAAACACTGTT
>NW_004567114.1:15535802-15585476 GCF_000260355.1 Condylura cristata
AAGAACAAGTGCTGAGGAAGAGAAAGGCACCACAGAACATGACTGGCGCAGGTTCTACAGAAAATGGTTGAAAAATTCTCCAAAAATTAAGAGTAAAATACCTCATGATTCAGCTATCCCACTTCTGACCACTCAACTGAAGAATACAAAAATATGAATACGCAAACATATTCTTCAGAGTCAACCTATTCTTCACCACAGATTTACAATAGTCTAGATATGGAAATAATTTAGATGTCCCCTAACAGATGAATGGATACCAAAGATGGGAACCGTGGAGATTATCATACCCAAAGAGAAGAAAACTAGAATGAAATAATAAAGATATCTGGAAAATTCCCAAATACTTGCAAATTAAGCAATACACTTCTAAACAACCCAGAAGTGAAAGAATAAATTACAAAGAAAATTAGAAAATATTTAAAACTGGAAGAAAATTAAACATACACTTAATTTTGATACATAGCATGTCAGAATTTTAGGGGTATAACTAAAGAATTATTAGCAGAAAATTTATAGCATGAAATGTTTATATTAGGGGAAAAAATGGTCTAAAATCAATGATCCAGACTTCAGCCATAGGAAACTAAGAACAAATTAAATGCAAAGTAAATTAAGCAAAGCAAGGAAATAATAAAAAGTGCAAGTCAATGAAATAAGAATAGACCAATAAAAACAGAAAACTCAATAAATTCAAAATTTGCTGCATTGAAGTGGTTCAACAGAAAACAACTAAGTGTAATTCAGGATGGTTATCAAGGGGGACAAAAGGACAGAGGAAAGGGAGAAGACACAGGGAATTCCCTGACCTCCGGAAACACATCCTCAAAATGCATAACAACAGTATTGTAGAATGGCTGGCAGTAAGTGACTGCTGTGTGGAACACACCTCTCTCTCTCCAGATGAAAACGTTTGTTGAAGGTATCTTGTCCCTAATCCTTCAAAATATGCTCAGAAAGGATGATAAGGGATCAACCATTGTTTTGTGTTGGTGCTTTCGATTGTTTTATTTACTTTGGTGTTTGTTTTTGTTAATTTCCCCACAAAAGAATCACATCTGGCAAAACTAAAATTAGATCACAAATTCCTGGACCCTCCTGGAGTCAAAGCTATGATTGAAAGAGACTACTTGGGCATCTATTTTGGGGAAAGGTAAGAACATTACCATTCAGGAGGAAAATAGAGGTCAATTATGTGGACTGTATTATTTCCCTCCAAATATTGACTATTAAATATCTCATTGAGTTAGGAAAAAAATCCCACAGAGGATTATATATACTCACCTATTGTCTGACTTGCAGTTTCCAAAAACACAGAAGTGTATTTCCTGCCAGAACTCGGCCATAACTACTGACTCACTATTGAAAGTACTGGCTGCACCACTCCAACTAAAGGTACTGCCATTATATGTGACCACAAGTCTGTGTGATTCTGGGAGTCATATTTAAGATGAAAATATAAAATCACAAAGTTCACTCATTTGAAATTAAAAGGGAAGCTACAAATGTTTAAAAAAATCACAATTTCATCAGAAATCATAAAATACAGAAAAAGGGATAATATTTATACTAATTTATTAGACTTGATACACAACTATAGTGATTTTTCCTATGTCACTCTTGAATTATCCCTTCATATGACACTGATTTTTTAGAAACAGAAATGTTGCCTCTTAAAGAGTGAAAAAGCAACATAGCTTTGTTGACCACAATTTGTATTTTAATTACTAGTTTAGAAAAGTTCTTTCAAATGTACAATTCCTTATTAATAACTTTTCCAGTGAATGATTACAAATACTTCCCATTTATGATGCTAATTTATCACTGAATGCTGAAAATATCAGTATTTGTATTTCTCTTCAAAGGGTTCTTTTTTGAAAGATTATTTATTTATGCATACAGGACTGGGGTACAGGCCAGAGGTGCAGGGATGGTGAGAGGATTCACCAGAGACAGAGAGTGGGGAGCAGAACAGGCAGATGGATAAAGTACACTGCTGAGGGGAGCAGCGGATGAGGAGCAGAAGTCTGCTGTGCCCTCTGGGCCAGGGATTGAACTCACACTGAAGCGGCTGAGGCTAGCTTGCAGTGCTGCATCCTCACCTGGTGTACCAACAGGGAGGGCCCAAAAGGTTTTACTTATCTGCTAGAAAATTTTAAAATAATGAGCAATGACTACCTCTAATATCACACTGCATTTCTAAATATTCTTCACAGGAGGGTTCCTCAAAAAAAATAAAAAAGATTTTAAATACACGATAGACTGTATACAAAAAAAACTAAGAAAACTTTATTGTAGCAGAAAGCAAAAAATATACACATACACACACACAAACACACAAAGTTATGGGGTTTTACTAACAGGACTCAAAGCTAATTTAATTTGTACACTAAAGAATACAAACAGTTATAGCTGAAATATACAGAATATGTTTAGAAAAATGATTTCATAATAATACTAAAAAAATACAACTGGTAGGGCCCTCCCTGGTGGTGCAGCGGATTGAAGCACAGCACTGAGAAGCTAAAGCATGAGTTTGAGCCCCAGCCCTAGAGGGAATGAAAACACTGACTGGATATTTGGGGTTTTTTTTGTTTGTTTGTTTGTTTGTACAGAACTGGGGTACAGGCCAGAGGCTCAAGGGTGGCGAGAGGCTTCACCAGAGACAGAGTAGGGAGCAGAACAGGCAGATCAACGAAGTATACTGCTGAGGGGAGCAGAGGGCGGGTCAGGAGAGGTCTGCCACGCCCTGTGGTCACCTTCGGGGCAGGTGGGGATCGAACTCATGCAGAAGTGGCTTTAGCTTCTTAGTGCTGTGTTTTAACCCGCTGCGCCACCAGGGAGGGCCTGGATATTTGTTAATACTAAAAAATTAAATAAATTCACTAAATGAATATTAAGCCAGTAATAATGACTTCTTGCAAAACATTATTTTTTATAGTCTCCCCTTAGTATATCAATGGCTAGTAACCCAAGCAATTTACATGGTCTTTGAGAAATTTGCTAATCACTCTGAGCCTAATTTATTACGTAATAATAAACCATAATACAGAAAATTGAATATAGATATAAGTTTGCCTATCTCAGAAACTACTGTGAAGTCTCAGGGAATATATGCAACTGTAGCACAGAGTGGGTACTCAATACTGTTCATCAGCAATTACATTAATTCTATCCTACCTACAGCCATGGGCATGGTGCAGTGGTCATTTTCACATCACTGCCCCAGTTACCATTTTTCCACAAAAGCCAGCAGGCATGGGAATTAGCTCTGACCTTCTAACCTCAAAAATCCAGCAGAGAAATTTCAGCGAAGTCTAGAATGAAATTAAACCTTGATGAATATCATCTCTTTTTCTTGCCTTAATGCCAACCACTACTAATAGTCAGTATGCCCTCAGCTTTCAAAACAGGATTGACCAAACAAACTCCTGCTGCTGTGAGGATGAGGGTTCCAGGGCTGTGAAATTCAAACACGGGCCTTGTGACTGTGTGGGGACATCCATAGGCAAAAGCCAATGCTCAAAAGTACAGAAAACCTCACTGAGGGAGAAGTGGGTTTTACTTTCACATGTCTCTTTTCACTCAGAAAAGCTGATGAAAACAAACACTTGGCCTACCAATCAGAACACTGCATCATGGCTGCCTACGAATCTCTCCACTATGCTGCACAAAGAGCTCCAGAACACACAGACGATGGGGCTGGGCTGGGAGGAAAGAGTGGGAGGAGAAACACAGGAGGAGGGCTGGAGGGAACTTCATTCTATAGTCTGATGTGTTTTATTCCCTTGCTGAGAATAAAAAGACTGCACTGCCATCAAAGCTATAGATTCAGGACCCCTAGACACTTAGAATCTCCATTCAAAAAGCAAAGTATTTTGAAATAAATCTCACTGAGCAAGCACTTGGAAATAAGAAAGGGGAGGAGTGTTTGGGTGGTTTTCTTTTCAAGCAGAATCCTTTCTTTTTTGAAAGCTACAGACTCAGTAACAATAAATGTCTGTGGAATAAAGTGAATGAATTGATGTCTTCCTTGTTTTTCTCTAACAAATCTTCCAATTGACCAAGGTGTCTCTTCCTTTGCAATGCTGACCCTTAACACATGCACACAACCACCAGTCACGCTATCTTTTGACAGGGCAGAGATTTGAACTCCAGGGGCTGCGGAGAGGGCCTGGGTTGGAGGGTGTAGAGGATGAGCACAGGTCTTGACAACAAAATAGTCTAGAAAACAGACTCTCAAGTCAAAGAAAAAAGAAAAAAAGCATGTTTTCAAATCTCAGTTCTTCCAACAACTGTCTCTAGCAGAAATAATCATTCCATCTCTAACTTCTATTTCCTTATTTATAAAATGGAGGAAAGAATTTATAGTTTGTGGTAGTGATTAAATATATACAAAGACCTTAGAAATGTGCTAGTAAAAGGCAGCTAACACTGCAAACATATAAATACACACACCCAATAATCTTAGCGACAGAGGAAAGAAGTTGGAAGGATGACAGAGGAAAGAAAGGGCAGAAGGAGGGAGTTGTGGTGGATGGTGGAAGCCTCCAAGAAGTTCTTCTTGATACAGAATGCTCTAGCTCTTAGCGGGAAAGAAAAGAAAAAGAAATATATCTCTTCTAGAATCATCTTGATTATGAACTCTTGCCTTTATTTCCAGATTTATCTGACTGCTAATCTTACCTCCCTCCCTTCCACCAATTTGATGCTCAATGTTAAATAACGTCCTCAACTCTTCAAAATATTAAAAAAGAAATTCCATGGCCATGGCATTGTGGTTTTTCTCATTCTGGAGTCTCCCAGAATGACACAGGAGAAAATTTTCCAGGTTAGCTTTGATAATTGGTCCTTGCTTTTCTGTCAAATGCCTTTTCTTTAAATTTGCATGCTTTGGAATAAACTTTTTTGTTTAGATGTATTTCCACCAAAAGCAAGAGGCTAGGAAGCTGTTTTATTCTTCCCCAATTGCTCCTTATTATCCCTACTGAGAATGTTAGTATTCTCTCTGTTAAAACTCAATCTGCCACGTTAGAGGTTAATGATTAACTTTAATATGTCTGTGCCTCTAAATGTAATCTAGATTTTGGAATTAAATCAAAGATAATGAAAAGAGCAGAATTAAGACAACCGGGCTCTAGTCCCAGTACAACCAATAGCTAGTTGTCTGACCTTGGAAAGCTTTCCGCTTCTGAGATCATCTCTAAAGCAAGGTGGTTGAGAGAGGTCTAAATAATTTGTGGCTAACTCTGTACTCACATGAATAAGAAGCCCCCCAATGTAAAGAGTAACTGGTCACCAATAGTTTTCTCAGCTAGTGGACTCATTTTAACCATCCAGAACCTGGCATATTTCCTTTGACATACAAATGTCCTTTCACAGAGAGCGATAGTGTGAAGAAAAGGAGCCTGATCTTGCAGTCAGCAACCAGATAGAAGAACCAGTCACAAGGGAAAATGGGACAGTAATGTGAAAAAAATGACTGAAATTGCTCTCTCTTTTCCCTCCTCTCCATGAGGAAAGTTGCAGGGAAAAAATAATAGAAGCAAGACCTTGCAAAGCCGAACGTGCAGGGAGCTCCTTCTGGGAGAAAGTGATCAAACCACCTGTGGGTCTATTTCCTGTAGCCTCCTCTTTCTCTCTTTGAATATATTCTCTATCCTCACTTGCTCCCTCCTCACTGAGAAGCAATATTGATGCTTTCTCTACCAGTTCAGGTAAAAGATTCATCTGCAAAACAGAAAATATGCTTCCATTTGGGGGAAAGAAATGATTAGGCAGGGAGTTAGCTCAAAATTACTGTGATGATACACTTATTAAAAACTGACAACTCGATAACCTTCACATGTGAAAAAACTACTTTGAGTTCAGGAGGCAGCAAAAAGCTGGTGAAAAACAAGACATACAGTGAGCTTTGTCTTTTTCTTTGTTTTTGTTTTTGAATCCCCTAATGGGACTCAAATAAAACAGGAGCTGAACTTTCAGATTCAAGGATTCACAATCTTTAACCCAAGAAGTCTCTTCCTTTTCCTTGCCAGGTTGTCTGCATGGTAGCAAAGGTGATACAGAAGGCGAGATGGGACTCAGCTACGGGCCTGCGTAGGAGTGAGTCGATCACATAGTCAGAATTTGGAATAAAAAACAATTGTATAAAATGAGACAGGCTCAGAGATATGGACTCATTTTCTACAGCCAGAGTTAGAATGAATAATGGCACTGGTCTCAAAGCTAACCTGCAGTACAGATGTAATTACAGACTCTTGTTCCTTAAAAAAGGTAAAGGACTACTGTGAACATCCACTGCTGAGACTGTGAAAATCGAGCTCCTAAGTGCAGCTTCCTACAGATGACGGCGCGGGGCTGAGCAGAGTCCCACCCTGCTTACCTGACTGCGTAGTCCTGCTCCTACTCACCATCCCACAGATGGTCGCTCTGTGCTGTCTCCAGCGCTTCACTTTTGTGGCAACCTGATTGCAACTCAATCCCCTCCCCCTTTATTTTATTGACAAGTAAATTAATTAAGCAATAACATGTAAAACCCTCCCTTAAGGCAGGACATGTATAGTACCCACACTCCTGTCAGCCTGTCAGCATTTCTGAAATCTGATGTTTCCTGGTCTCAAACTGAAAATCACGGAACAGCCCTAAACCTGAACTGCAGGCTGGAGCCCAGCTACTGCAACCCCAACAGTCCCACAAACAAAAATAACGTTAGCTTTTGGCAGCCGCTGAGATTTAGGACCTCCTTACTCCAACTTAGCCAAAATTTTGTCTCCCAAGATCCCTTCCCATATTCCCAACTCTACTATCCCCTTGTATGTTTGGGAGAACAAGACAAAGTTCTCAAACTCTGCCCTCATGGCCACCTTTTCCTGTCCCTCCCCCAAAGAGTCCAATGGATCCAATGGGGCTTAAGGAGAGAACTTACTATACACAGAAAGATCCTTACAGAAGAACAGCCGTGTCTGTGCTGTGATTTTTCTCACACTTATACGGGCCGGGGGGAGCGGGGAGGTAAGGAGTACTGTGTTCTACTAGAACTGGGAGAGCTCTCATAGGGTTCCGAGCATGAAGCCAATTTATAATCTCTCCTCTCCTCTATCTACCTGCCAAACTCTCTGGCCTCACTCTTCTGCCAAGCCACTCGCTTCTTTATGGGTGTGGGAAGTCAACACACATTTGCCATTAACAAGGAAATTTCCCTCTTGTTTCCCCTTAAAGTTCAACTTCCATTAAGTAATGAGAATTTAGCCATCAATAATTAAAACTATCCCTGGGAAACACTCCCGCAGAAGCTAGCAGCAGCACTTTTTGAATAATAAAACAGAAAAGGATTTTCCTAAGTACAATGATTTTATATTTGCACAGTCCCCAAGGAGAAACAAGCAGTCATTTTACCAAATTCCAGCAGCAATTCTGGTGCCCCAGGTAGCGTGGTTATCACAAAACACTCCAATAGCGTGGCTCAGTTAGGCCAAGTACTAAATAACACATCACTCTTGAAAAAAAATACACAATGTCTTTTGAAATTTGAGAGCCGACTGATTTTGATTCTAAAATTAGAAGGTTGCATTTGACCTTCATTTTCTCATCAGTGGGGAGGCTCTGGTTCAACCACAAATCAATGACGGCTTGTCCTCAGCAAACAGGGAAGAGGATAGAAGCAACAGAAAGAACGCCTTGACGTTGACATACAGAAAACATTACAGAACATGAGAGAAGAAACTTCTTCCTCCTTGAATCTATTTATTTGGTGGATCTCAAAGTACCACTTTATTCCTAAGATTATTTTTCAAATTTCATCTCAAGCAACAACACTGAGCTGCAAAACAAGGGCAGCAGGTTCAAGTTAGGTACAAGTGCATTAAGAAAGGTGAAATTCCCCAGCGTCCTTGTGCAGACAGCATGAAAAAGGCACCTGGCTGAGGGAGGGCTGGAATTATAGGAAGAGAAGCAGCTCAGAACCGGCCTGGAAGGGTGAGGCTTGCAGGTAATGCTTTAATGACCTGAAGTGGCAAATGACAATTACTCTCCAGAGTCAAAGCATGTGAGTATAGTGGAGGCATCAGCTTACTCACAATCCAGGTCTGTGACTCCTAACTACTGAATGACTTTTTGCTTCTGAAGAGACACAGAAACAAAAGCAGATCGAGAGATCCAGTTACTTCCCAGGCTTGACAATCTGGACAATTAGAGTTCAGAGAAATCTATCAGCCTAGATTCTTTTGGGAGCTGTTAAAATTGAAACACAAGAGAGCAATAAGGCTTAGGAGACTGTCATTCTGGGCGAGTTAGTCCTCTGGAGTTTTGAATAATTGAAGGAGGTGGCAGCAAAGCAGAAGTTCTAGAGCTGTAGACATGTGGGGGAAAAAACTGCAAACACAACTGCCAGGTAAAGCATCAATGCTCCTGTAGAAAAGCCAGTGAACTGAATGGGACATGGTCTACATCCCTCCTCACCTGACCCACACATCGCTGTAATGGGGCATACACACAGGTGTACCTGTGTATGTTATGTGCATGTATCGCTTCATGTGTCTTCAGTATCCACTCTCTTCCCCCCACTGATCAAGAATAATATTCAACTGAATTTAAATTTTCTAATACTGATTCATTCTTCATTCAACAAGAATGCACTGAGAAGCTAAAATGTGTCTGGCTCTGTCCTAGGTACATGGATAAAGAGTAAATGACAAATGTGTTCTCTCCACATCCCCTTTATCAGCCAGTCAACTGTGTCAATGCACCCCTCTTTTTAAAAGCAAACGACGAAGTGCAGAGTCAAACTATAAACTATTCACCCCATATTAATTGTTTTATTTCAAAAAATGGTGGCACCCTTCCCTTAATCAACTAAGCTTTTAGAAACATCTTTGTATCCTGTTTTACTCCACATTTTATTTTATTAGATGCCAGGTTTGGATTATGCTAGTTGGCTCTCTGCAAAACCACAGAGGCCAATTCTGGTGAACTGAAGCAACAATGATTAAAAATAAAAAGGTTTATTTTAAGGATACTAGGTAGCTCACGACCACAAATGGAGCGAACTGTTCCTCTCTCAATTTACTTCTCCACTTCTAGTTGGACACGACAAATACTAAGTCCTCATTTTCCTTATTTCTTATACTCTCGTGAAGCTAAGCAAGTCTAAGTTTGCTGGGACTCTCAGAAAGCTCTGGCTTCCCCAGTAACAATAAAGATACATCTGCAGCCCCCCTCCTCCCGTTCAGGGCCAGCGAGAGCAGTGACACCTGCTGAAAACTGTCAGTAGCTGCTCAACTCCAGACTTATTTCACAGAAGAGGAAAAGCACTAATGGTTTTAGCCACTGCTGGTTGTATTTTCTGCTACTGCAGCTGAAAGAAAGGCCGACTGACAGTACAGGAGCTCTACAAACACAGCGCAGAACTGCTCTGAGGCCGTCACCACCAGAGGCCAATCTCCCACCACCACTGCCAATGCTGGCACTTCTGCACGAGGCACATCGTGCAACACCAAATGCCCCTTCTGCTACCGGGATTCGAATTCCAACCATGCAGTTGGGGACGCGTGGGTCTCATGCACATTTTAGCTGCAAGTGAAACATAAAGGTGAGGATCTGGCATTTTCAGCTTCTGTACTGTGGGGGGTCAGAAGCTGGGGAACATTCCCATGCCTAAGAAACAGGTGGTATGCTGGACAAAAGGAACACACAGCATCCCTTGTCATCCTGTGACCTTTCTGGATCACACTTTACCTGCTATTATGAATCAGTTGTTCAAGTTCCTCCCAAAATTCTTATGTTGAAATGCTAACCCCCAGTGGTATTAAGAAGTGGGATCTCTGGGAAGAGAGTAAGGCATGAAGTCAAAGCTCATGAACAGACTTAGGCAGTTCATTTACAAATAGTACCTCAGACAGGTCCCACTCCCCTTTCATATTGTGAGGGCAGAGAGAAGATGCTTCATACAAAGTAGAAAGTGGATGCTCAGACATGGAATCTGCTGGACATAGATCTGGGGCTCCCCAGCCTCCAGAACTACGATATGTTTGTGAGGTATAATAAAAATAACAGACTGGGTGGCTTATATCATTATAACAACATAACTGAATGAAATGAGACACCCACTAATCTCCAGCCACCACATATGAAGCCATTTTAATCATTTAAAACTGAAATGTCTCTGAAGTCTTAAATTCTAACACTGCAACTCCCTCAGCACTTCTACTTCTTGTTCTTGTAAGTAGAGCTGGGAAAAAAGGCACAGACTGAAGAGATATCAGAGATGTTAAACTGACAGAATTTGGGAATAATTGGATATACATCACACAGAGATAAATCATGAATAATTCCTATATTTGGGCATGGGCAGCAACAGTAAGTGATTCTCATAGAGGGAGTTAGACTGAGGAGAGGACTCAAAGCAGACAGTCGCCATATTGTCTGGGGACATGTCGGCTTTCAGGCACTTGTGGGCCAGAGGGAGTCATCCACAGTGAGGTGTGTGAGTGTGAATAGAGGAATAAAGATCACAACTAGCAGTATGGAGTTAAGAGTCCTCAACTTATAACTTTTAATTGACACCAAAATTATTTTTTATCCACCTGCATTCCTACCCCAATGACTTGCAGATATCTTCCTAAAGTCCACTACTCAGCCAGCCGCCACCTTCTCCCTCACAGTGTACATTCAGCCACCCAGAGCCTACCACTGCAGTCAGTAAGAGTCATCACCTTAAGACCAGTTATTTCTCCATCTTTATCTCTGCTGCCTTCATTCAGTTCTCACCAGCTGTCACCTGAAATTATGCTGAACTACTATATACACACACTCATATACAGAAAGAGCGACCCTTCTAAAACACAAATACAGCCACAGTAGAAACTGTCAGAAACTCCCCATTACCTAAAAGTCTCATCCGAGAATAAAGCATACAGTGCTCTCTAGAACTGTGTCCCTCTCTAGAGCTCCAGCCCCATTTCTCATTGCCTACAGCTTCCGAACTATGCTAACCTTCACAGACATTGTGCCTGTCACAGGCCTGATTACATCTTACATAAATTTTCCTAATGAGGACATTGGATTTTAGCCAAAGTAGAATATATTAGATATAAGAGAGAATTTCTTTAGAACATGAAAATGTTGAGTCCAGTTTGCAAACTGCCACTTGAATTTGTGTTAATAGAGCATTTAGGAAGGCAATTTAGAAAACTTTTTAATGAGTGATTATACTTAGAACCACTAAGAATGCACCAGTGGTCCTAGCAGTGAGATACTACAAAAAGACACCTTCAGGGACCCTCCCTGGAGGCACAACAGGTTAAAGCACAGCACTGCAAGCTAGCAGCAGCTGCTTCAGTGTGAGTTTAATCCCTGGCCCCAGAGGTGACCCACATGGTGCAGCAGACCTCTCCTAACCCACCCACTGCTCCCCTCAGCAGTGTACTTCATTGATCTGCCTGTTCTGCTCCCCACTGTCTCTAGCGAATCCTCTTGCTGCCCATTCATCTCTGGCCTATACCCCAGTTCTATATGCATAAATAAATCTTAAAAAATAAAGACACCTTCAGATCCCAACCTTTATTATCCATTTCTGAGGTCTAGCAATCAGTCCACAGACATCTGCTTCCCATCACTCCTGTTTGTACAACTCTTTCTCCACTCAGCAAGAGTTCTATACAGCTGGTTCAAAGGTGCAGAGATCTATAAAGAACCTTTCTCCAAAGATCAGGAGCCAGCGGTCAGTCTAAACCAACTCATCCTCTGAGAAACAATGGGAGGTAGAAAGCTAAGTGCTTGACCTGGAGGTTATGAGAAAAGAATGCAAAGGTTAAGCCACCTGAATCAAAGACTTCAGCCTCCTATAAACCAGGGCAGCTTATTTTGATGATGTTGCTGCAGAAAAATACCAAACCCAGAGTTATTGTGTGCACTGTACAGAAAGCTCTTGCAGCCCTGTACAGTAAAACCAATGCAGCAAATATTGACTGAGCCCCATACTGCCTGTATGAAACAGGAGATGGTCTCTGTCTCAAAAATATGAATCAGAACAATGTAATATTATTGTTTAATCATTAATATGTACAGAGCAATACATCAATAGCATGTCCTACTGTCTTTGGAAGGGTTACAATATTTCATCCTAATAGCAGTCCTGTTGGGTCCTCTCACCACACCATTTACAGACAGGGAAACTGAGGCTAGGTTTAATAACTCGCCCAAAGTCACAACACTTGCAAGTGGAAGCACTCAAAATCCCCTTCAAGGAAGGAACTGAAAATTATGTATGATTTCAATTAACGATTATCTTTTTTTTTTTTTGGACTATGGTGATAGTGCATGGGTGGGTTGGTGGTGGGAAGTCCTTGGGGATTACAATCAAGATGAAAAAATGAACACAATGAAGAATGATGTAAAATAGATATATATGTATATATAAAATAAAATAAAAACAATTGTCTTCAAATGACTAGAGGAATGAGTGAAATCCTAAACAAAAATTACTAACGAAAGACAAGGAAAAGCTTGTAAGGGGGTCTATTCTTTGAGATGACATTTAACTTCTGTGAATGGGAGAACAGGAAACTTTTAGACTATTACATTTGAGATGCACAGGAAACACTAGACTACAATTCAACTCAACCCAAACCCAAAGTGGGGATCTCAACAGCACTTCTCTTCCCCAAATAACATCAGGAATGTGGCACTGTGAGAAACTAGGGCATAAATATTTCAGATGACTCTTTTGATTGATATGGTGCTTTATGGCAAGTTTAACTGTGATATGCATTCATTCTTCACCAGTTATTATCCCATTCCTATTCCAGCAGGTCCTCAAGCAACCTTTCATTCTTTCATTCAGTATCATTTCCTCAATACATTCATAAGAAAGAAGTCAATTCCTGGCTGGGACCACACAGGTGTGGAGTCTGCACTTTCTCCTCACCCCACCTGTGTGGGTATTCACTGGGTTTTCTGCACATGAGGTCATTGCCTAAACCAGTACAGCCTGAGTAAGTATTTGCCCAGTTGGAGGGGCAGCCTGTGGGGCGGGTTCTGCCATGTGCCTCGAGCTGCTGAGATAGGTCCTGGCCACCCTCATCGCTGAAAGTAAAGAACCATGTGAACAACTGTTAATATCAGATTGCTTGGAGTCTTTATTTACAGGTTTTAATGTTTTCATGAACAGAGATATGCCATAAGAACTCTTATTTATATCAATTAGCCTGGTTTCACTAGATATCCTTTGGCTTAAAGTCCCACATCTCAAGACCCTGTGACTTACCGTATATACCAGAATCTGGGCTAGAAACCAGGGAAATGGGAAAATACACACAGGTTACTTTAGTTAAAAAACATCTATGTAATTTCCCTACTTGTGTATCTCTGTAGCTCTTTAGATTCATGGGTAATTTAGAAACTTAGCTGGCAGTTAAAGAATGGTACAAAAAACAATGGCGAGATGGGTACTGAAGGGCAAATGCCAGGCAGGGATATCTGCCAGAAATCTCCAGAGCCCTCCAGTAGGAGCTTGAGAAATATTCCCAGTGGCAGAAACCTGGAGAATATTCCTCATGCTAAGGCCATCAACTGATTTTATCTTAGATATAATATATTGGTTGCCTCTACCATTGTTATTCTCTTCCTCAAATTAGAAAGCTCTAAGAAGCAGAGAAAACGAGATCACTCCCTCTAGCTGGAATAATTTCTGGAAAGCGTAGCTGTTCTCAGCATGTCAGTAAAAGTGGTTGCTGAATTTCTAATTAGCATATCCAATTTGCCTGTTGTAATTCCAAACACTCCCTGGCCTTAAAGACAAGACCTCAGTGAACAGACTATGGGGCCATCTTTCCTATTATATTCCTAATTATGCACCTACCAAAGGTTAAGATAAGTGTTTTGTTTTCCTATAAAATATTGTATTGGTCTTTCATACTGAGGAAAGATTCGAGGCAAAAATTAGTGCCTACAACAAAAAGCTGCTTGGTTGAGAGCTATTATTTTTTCTTAATTGTGGGTTTGTTTTGTGTGTGTAAGTACAACTGATTTTCTTTGCATATTTATACTCTCCCTGTGTGAGACTTTTCCTGGAGATAATGACTGGATAAGGTTAAAGGCCTTCAACTTCTCCAGCTGTTAAGTATTTGCCAGAAGCAGTTCTTGTGTGCAACTGTTTTTATTATATTGCTTATTGTTTAAATCTTTTCCTTTGAAAAACTTCTCTCTCTTACCTTGAGAAAAGAGAACCCCTTAAGTCAGAAGTGGGGATTGGTGTACAATTTTCTTTAGGAAGCAAGATACCCAAAGTTAAATAGTGTCTCCCCAAAGCAAAGACCTCCATGAAGTATGGAACTCTAAAATGAGATTAGACCATATTTCTACAAACAGACACCAGCAATCTTAAAAGACCACCCAAAACAGTCAGTCCTTGGGCAATCTCCTACCCATACACCCTCACACATCCCAAGCACAGGCCCAGGCCTCTGCCCACCGCTGCAGCTGCAAAGTATATCAGCCACGGGCTCTCCTCTGCCTCACTCCACAGGGTAAGTTTTCATGCATGTCCACTGGGGAGGATGCTGGGATTCCTTTTGCTACTAAGACTCAGAGAGGCAGGTGTCAAGTTGGCCTCTGGCACACTGGAAGCCAAGAAGCAGTCACATGAAAGAGCCACAGTAATTATCTAATACTGGGTCATCAAACTATTGTTTCTTAAAGGCCCAAACAGGAAATACTGCAGCCTAGTAGTCCAGGTAGTTAAGTAGTTGCAGCCAAGACTACTAGGCCACTCAGCATTGTAGCCCAAAATATAAATGAACTTACAATGAATGACTTACTGAATTTATATTGAATGAGCCATATGATATATAAATGACTGGGTGTAGCCCAACTTGATGCGCAGGACTTTGCCATTCTGCTCTACCAAAAGAATAGGTCATCAGAAAATTCACTTTTCTAGATAAATGGAACACTTGCTTCTTTAAATTCAGAAAGGTGTTGTTTTATTTTTGCTTTAACTATCTGAGATCTTTCATTATATATTAGCCTACCTTTTTAAAAAAGATATAATCACATCTTGGTTTTTTGCTACATGACTCATGGTCATCATTTAAGCAGCTCTAACAATGCTACATACAGTTCACCAGAGTCTTTTGGCTGCAGTGGGCTATATATACCCCAACTCCAGAAAAAGCCACACCTATTGTTCTTCCTCACTGATCCATTTTTCTGTCTCCTCCTTGTCTAGTGGGCCCTGCACTTACTTCTACATAGATTCTTCCAATGTGCCATTTGGCTTTTCACAGCATAAATCAAAGGACAATTCAGGGTCCAGTTCATGCTTAAATATTCTCCATCCTTTTCAGAGAATCCTGGGACTCAACCTGTTCTTACTCCTTTATCCTGCTTTACCAGGTTTTTTCATTGTGACTCTTCCCTTCCCTTGATCTTAGGAGGTGGTTAAAGATTAGAACACAGCTACCTCAGTAACCCCCTCCTTCTTAAAGTGTTCCAAAACACTGGACACTTCAAAGTTTTTACTGCAGTTTAAGGTTATATGGAGCAGTCATAATAACTTGATGTTATAGAAAGTCATGAGTACATCGAGAATTCTTATTATTATTATAGCCTCTAATCCAATGCTTGTTCTTTATTCCCTTGTTGAAACCCTATCTGCAAGTCCCTACTAGACTACAAGGTTCTATCTGACTCGTGAAACTACAGATTACCAGTCTTGACCATTTCTTTAGTCCAACAATGAAGAGTAAGTTGAACTCACCATCCAAGAAGACTTCACTTCATACCTCTCAGTTTTGCATAGCTAGAACATTGGTATTTTGTATGATGTGATGATAAAGATGATGATTTTGATAATAATATAACTACCATTTATTAAACTAACATTTGTTCCTTTGTATCAGACTTTGTGCCAAACACTTCTGTTTGCATAGGTACGCATACCTTCTTGAATGCTCACAATCCTATGAAATAAGAATTAACCAAAATCCAAACCTAGGAAAAAAAAGTCATTTGTTCATGGTCACACTCAAGAGTCAGTGCTCACCCCAGCTCATCTATTACACTGTCAGAAGTGAGTACTGTGCTGCAAGTAACAAAAGCCACAAGATATCAACCACTCAAAATCAAAAAAAGGCTTTTCACCCACACAAAAGTGCATTATGAGCTAAAGTAATTTCTTGGGGCATCTCTCTACATGACTGGTCAGCATCCAGCATCTCCATTTCAACACACTTCTCTAGTCAAATGGCCAGGCCTGAGGGCCAGAAGAAAAATAGACATTTGTCAAAAAAGAACTGGAAATACTGGCATCACGAATATCCACTGGCAGATTTTAAGAAGATTGTGACACAGTCAGATGCATGTAGTAGAAACATCTTACTGGAATCATTGTCAAGGAGGAATTAGAGGGACCCTTCTGCCAGAAAGACTGTCTTGGAGGCTCGTGATACAGGACATAGGTGAAAAGGTCCAAACAAGGCTGTGACAGTAAGAACGGAAGAAGGAACTTGTATGGAGTATTCCATCTTTGTTCTGTAAAATGAAAATTCAAGAAATACCGGTACGTGATTATCCAAAGTTATCAGCAAATGTGTCACCAAAGGAGTTTCAGATGTCTTACTTCTTTGAATTGCAAACATTTGGTACACTGTTTGGGGATAAACTGTATTTTTTCTGTTCAACATCACTTGTAATAAGGGGGATGCAAAGTAAAACCACAATGAGATACCACCTCACCCCAGTGAGAATGGCACATCTTCAAACAATTAGCAACAACAAATGTTGGCGAGGATGTGGAGAAAAAGGAACTCTCCTGAACTGCTGGTGGGAATGCAAACTAGTACAGCCACTATGGAAGACTGTTTGGTGGTTCCTCAAACTGCTAAAAATGGAACTTCCATGCGACCCAGCAATCCCACTCCTAGGCATCCACCCAAAAGACACAAAAACACTGATTCAAAAAGATACCTCACCCCCATGTTTATTGCTGTTTTATTTATAATTGGAAAGACATGGAAACAACCCAAATGCCCAAAAGTGAATGATTGATTAAAAAAATGTGGTACAGATACACAATGGAATATTACTCAGCAAACAAAAAAAAAAATAAACACATGCCTTTTGTAGAAACCTGGATGGAGCTGGAAAAGACCATGCTTAGTGAAGTTAGCCAGAAAGAAAAGGAAAAGTACCAGATGATTTCACTCATAGCAGGAGTATAACAGACCAGGCAAGAAAAAAATAATAATAATGAACAGCTAAATACAAGAGACATTATATGGGGCAGGAGTGGGGAATGGGGTCAACAACAGTTGGGGGAGGGAAATGCACTGGACTATGGTGATGGCACATTGGTGATTTGGTGATGGGAAGCCCAAGGGGATTACAACTGAGATGGAAAAAAGCACAAAATTATGTAAAAATAAACTACTATATTATTTTTTAAAAGCTACATTTTTCATACAGAATACACTCAAATGGTTTTGGATGCTTCAAGCTATCACTGGAATAGGGTTTGTGAACTGAGCTTTAAACAGCAAGGTACTCAGGTGGGAAAACACTTGCCATTTCCCACACTTGCTTCTTCCCATATTTTTCATATGCTTACTCCATCAAAAGAAGATGTCACTAGTACATGGAAGTTCAGTAAAGTCTGTATACTTGAGAATCATAAATTCAAAATGCACCCAATGATATCAACAAGCAGATTTTGAAAATCAAATTGTAAGTAAAAAGCTGCAGTCTACACCCATCTCAAGCAGGCATGCCTGAACAGAGCGGGAATTATTTGACTGAGTATTTGCGAAAGACTCATCTAAGAGCAGAAGTATCGATCACCAACTCTGTCCAGGAGCAGTGTGCTCCCCACAACAGATACCAGTATCTGGTCTCCTTGGTAGTATAGCCATCTCATTAAATTAGTAATTGTCGTAGTGGTTTATACATTGGTCTCCTGTGAGTTTCCTTAGCGTATGTTGCTAAGAGACGTACCAAGAGATTTCCTCTGGTGTTGAAAACCCTATTTTAAGCCTATGTAGGTATCTTAGTTTGGGTTCTCCCAAAACCAAAGCCTGAGGCAAGAACATAGTGTGACTTATTGGGGATCCAGTCCCAAGAAACTGAAATTAGAGGCAGGAACAAAGAAGTAAGGAAGAGGTGGGGCAAGGAAGGACGAAAACTCAAAGGTACATTAAATTTGTTGTTCTGTACACTGGAATTCTCTGAGCACTCTGCAGACAACCTCCTAAAATTACCTGCTTGAAGTATCAGGAGCCAGAGCCTTTATCTACTAACCCTGACCCCACCGGGACGGAAGCTATCGCAGAAGTGTTAAACCCACTGCATGAGTGTATAACCAGTGAACTCTCGTGCCTTGGAGAAGTTGCAGGGACAGAAAGTGGAAACACATGGCTTTCACTTCAACCTAAACACTGTCAGCATGAGGAAGAAGCCACGCTCACAGAGCGCAAGATCCGCAGCAACCCCAGCTGAGCACAAGGGTGATCTAACGGGTGTGGTCACAGCTCCAGGAGTGTCTGCTGTCCTGGGTGAGCAGCGAAGTCCACGGTAACCCAGCATAGGCCTGCCTTGGTGCCACCCACTAACTTTTCTACCTCAGTGCACACTAACCACCTCACTAAAGTATCTTTTGCTCCCCAATGACAACTTCAATGCCGAGTCATGAGGTCACTTTGCCTCGTTTCTCTAAGTACTGTATTTAATGTTGAATCCAAAAGTTCCTTTTCCATCGTAAAAATTGGCACCAGACTTATAAAGTTGTCAAGCTGACACTAAGCTACTTTTGTGTTACAGAGGCAAGCGTGCCAGCGAAGCTGAGCACCACCAAATAAGCCAAGCCTTGGATCTAATTAAGTTTTTAAAAATCCTTTAAATCACCTTCTCTTTGGGTGGGGGAAAAAAAACTAACAAGTTAAGAGCCTGAAAGTAAAATAAGATCACCAGGAAAAAATGTGCCAAAAGCACTCAGGACCTGGGTAAGAGGGAGGATTTGGTCCCCTGCTAAGAGCAACCTGGCTACAGGGCATTTCTGGAGACCCTGGTGATGGGGGTCTGGACAGCTGGGCTCCGCTCGCTCCTCGGGTGCCTCCCGTGGCCCAGTCTGCGTGCTTATTAACACGGACTTACAAATAAAGCAAATTGGAGATCAAATTCCACCCAAGCCACCTGTTCCTTATATGATCTTGGGCAAGTTATTCAACTTCTTAAACCTCAGAGTCCTTGGCAAAATACTGCAGAGCCATTGTGGGAATATTATGGGTAAAGCACTTCGAACACCACCAGACTGTAAGTGCTTCATAAATAGCGGACAGTTTTGATGTTGAAAAGACTGAGCACCCTGGAAATGCCTAAAATGAGGTCGAGCACAGGTATATTGATTCCCCTTTCAGATATGTTTCATAGGAACTAAGAATTTTACCAAAACTATTTAAAGTAAGGCAGGTTCGTTATTCTTAAATAAATGTAGACAAATCATGGTTTGAGGAGTGTTTTAAGTTATCTGGAAAATTTATAGTAAATGTTATAATTATTCTTTCTGAAATGACACTGATTGAGAGGTGAGATAAAGTGCTTTGAGGTATTAATCAAAAAGCAACCACAAGCCCAAGTGAAAATGTCGGGTGGCACTGATGTTGTACATCTGAAAGGTAAAGAAAGAGGAGGTGAATGAAGACAGACTTGGGCCACCTAGCCCTGGGACTTATGCCACCTTCTCCCGCTCTTGGAAAGAACCACAAGGGACCTTAGCTGAGCAGCTTCCTCTTCTCCCTGGGAACTGACTGCTTCGAGAGACTCTGGACCCAACTTCCCTTCCACTGTGGCCAAAATTTTACCCCTTACAAGGAAAAATTAGAGGAAGGGGCTGTGAAATTTTACTTCCAACTTCTATCACAAGTTTGACAAGTGCTTCATTTTCCCTAAAGAATAACCAGCAATTACTGGTTAGTCTATTCAAGAGTCCACAGATGGCTAGTAGTGCCCTGAAATGATGTCCACTTGAATGTTCTATCTATGACACTGCGTGATAATTCAGTATTGTACCATGGTTGGAAGAAAAGTATCTAGGATCGAGGAAAGCTTGCTGTGTGAAATAAGAGTTCTATTATATGAAATTACAGCTCATGGCACACAGTCCAGTCAATCTGAGGCTCCTTTTTGTCATACCCATACCTTTTAAGCTTTGTTATAGTTCCCTGCTGCTTCCTCTGCCCCAGACAACCTCAGACTGTCCACGATTCTTTGGCAAGCCAACTACTACCAAACTTGATAGACCCTGGCGTGCTGACTATCGCCAAGTACAGGAGTCAGCAAGTCCTTCCCAGACCAGCAATCACTGTAAGTGATAGCCCCCAACCTGAGCTGATGCTCCAGAGGCACCTCACAAACATATGCCATGGCTGGGTCAGAGAACTCCAGGACACCTACCCTCTGCGCTCATCTCTAGTGGCATCATGGGAGGATGGCAAACCACACTTGTGGGCAACCATATCACAAACAGCGAGAGAGCTAGCCAGGAGCCCCAATGACCATAGCAAACCATTTGGATTCTTCATCAGCTTGACTGTATTTGTTTCTGTAAAACAAAGAGGTTAGGATTGTTAATTTTAAGCTATTGCAAGACAGAAAATCAGCCCACATGGGACAGAAGTAAAATAGAGCACAGAACTTGGACATCACAGTTCCTAAATCATAAATCTGAAGGCCAAACTCAACACTTGTCACCCCCTATATATCCAACCAGTGCCCAGGTCCAGTGGACAATATTTCTCACTGTCTTGCATACTTGCCTCTCTGCCTTCCCACTGACAGCTCCTTACGTGAGGGCCACTTCACCTTCCACCTGGACCATCGCCACATGCTGCTACATGATCCTCTCACCACGAGGATCATTCTCAGTCCTGCACTCACCATTATTTCCTCCACACTGTGATCAGAGCAACCTTTCTCGAATGCAAACTTCATCTTATTGCTGTTCCTCCTAGGAGATGGTGACTTCCATCTTTACAGAAAAAAGCAAATTTAATTTGTCAAACAAGCCTATGATCTCAGCGGTGACCATTTATCTGGCCCTTCCAGAAGGCCACACACAAGGACAACATGTGACACTAAATACATCTGCTCCAGGCACCTCCTCCTCTAGTCTGAGCTGGACTCCCTCCCATGTCAATCTCTTTCCACAGGGCAATCAGCTTATTCATCACTCATGACTAGGCCATAGTCTTTAGGGCAAGGGCATTATGTAATTGCTCTCTACCCTGATAGTTTACTTGGCACATGGTAATCACTAAGTAGTGTGTGCTGAAAGAGTACGTGAAAATAATCAAACATCTCATTGCCCTGGAAAGACGTACTAGCTTAACCATCTTCTCATTTTTATCACTTATTATGTATTGCTTATGCTGCAACTGAACCATAACTGGAGGCATGGCCCTGTCACCTTCAGGTCCACACCTAGATTAGTCTACCCTGCATGGTGATTTTTTTTTAAGATTTAAGATTTATGCATACAGAACTGGGGTACAGGCCAGAGGTGTAGGGGCGGTGAGAGGATTCACCAGAGACAGAGCAAAACAGGCCAACTGGGTCAGGAGAGGTCTGCCGCGCCATGTGGATCACCTTCGGGGCAGGGATCGAACTCTTACTGAGGTGGCTTTAGCTTCTTAGTGCTGTGCTTTAGCCTGCTGCGCCACCAGGGAGGGTTCTGCATGGTCATGTTTTTAAAAAACAGCTCTGACTATAAAAGTTCACCCTCAAAACCCCAGCCAACTTCCTGACCTGACACCCAGGACTTCTACATGAACTATGAGCTACCTCCTCACACACTCTGCTCTCTACCCTCCTATCAACATCCACTGAACAACCCCAGCCCAAAGTCAACACAATTTACTAAAACACATACTTGAGCAGGGCTAGCTGGATCTTCTGCTAAGAATTCCTCCCCCAGCGAAATCTCGTCCATGTCCCTGAGTCTACCTAAAAAGCATCTCTTTTCAAAACTTCCCATCGAAAAGGACTCCCCCCTCTTCTGAATGTCTAATTACGCAGCATTTCTTCCTTTAACTTCTTGGCATACATCAACCTGGGTCTCCACTAGCATTGCCAATGAGTATGCATCAGTGCAAACACAATATTGCAAAGTCCTGGAGGCCATGATTCAACCTTACCCAGTATGGGCAACAGCTGAATCCACCACATAATTGTATATAGCAGGCTAGCACGAAGAATCTGTTTATTCAATGATCTAGCCCACTAAGAATGTTATTTAGACAATAACATTTCTTTTTGTTGGCAAAATAAGCTTATTGGAAAGGATAGTCAGATTAATGTTGCTGATGTATTCTCACAATTTGTGGGGTGGAGTGGGAATCAAAATCAAATACCTGTAAGCATTGCACAATTCAGAGACAAGAAATACCCCTGAAATAGAAATAGTGACGAGCGTGGTAGGGGAGTCAGAAAAGCGGAGGCTAGGAGCCCTCTTGGAATCCTCACTCCCCTATGCTTACCTGGAGAACAGTAGCACTGAGTCTGTCCTGAGGCAGCAGCAAAGGCAGAGGAAGCTATTTTCTAGTAGTTTCTGGGACCTGAAGAACCGGCGGCTGGGCCTGGCGTCGTGGGCAGGGTTCTGGGCCGGACCCAGGAGTTCCAGGATGCCAGAAGGTATAAGCCACTGGTTAAGGGGAAGTTTTAGCGGAAGGCCTGGGGGGCAAGGCCAGGTTGTTCTGCACGGCCAGCCCTGGGCTAGGTCAGACCCTGCCCATCAAACCGGGCTTCGTCAGATGGGCGCCAAAGCGGCAGGCCCAGAATTGCGTCGCCTGACTCCAATGTTGGAAAGACAAGTAGATACCCTCTGGACGCTGGTGACCCGAAAGCAAAGCTGTCCCACTGCGGATGGGCTAAAGCGGTGCGGAGTATTCCCGGTGGGCTGGCTGGCATCTCAAGTTGTCTATCATGTGGTGCAGGGCTCAGAACCAGCGACACAAATCTCAGTCTTGCCACTTTCCCGCTATTCCCAGGCACTTCCAGAACCTTCTAGCCACAGGAGTGACCTTGAGGTCACAGCCGGACACCTGTGCTCCTTAGTGCGGCCCGGAGGCGGAGCCTGGCATCGAGGGCGGGGCCACGCACACGCGGAGCGGCAGCATGTGACTATGCGTGCCTGTGCGTGCCTTGCGTGCCTGTGCGTGCCTGTGGGAGCCGCACCTCTTGGGACTCCAGCTTGCGCAGGGATCCGGGCAAGCAGGCTGCTGCAGATCCAGCCCCAAGCTCCTCCAGCCAAGCCGACCCCGCTGCAGCCAGGTTCCCAGCCTGTGCTTCTCGCCCAGCCTCACACGCCTGCAAAATGTTTCCTATGCGCCAGTGTCAGTGTGACAGGCACTTTCTTACTTAACCCATGGGCACCTTCTGGCAACTCTTACCACGTGCCAAAGGAGAATCTTCCCCTATTCCAGCATTCAATCAAAGTTCTATGGCAATAACTGAACTCGTTCAGGATATGCAGTTAGTCAGTGGTGGGACTAGCATCTCCATCCAAATGCCCTAGCTTAACATCTGACTTTCCCCGCTTTAGGTACCTTGTGCTAAAGTTGGCAAGTACTCCAAGGTAGGCTTCTTTCACAGGCATCTGGTAAAAACAGCTATTTTGTAACCATCCCGGCCAGGTAGGTTCACCATCGGTTCTAACAGTTTAAAAGAGAACTTTGGAGTCCTTGGCAATGAACTCACAGATAAGCAGAAGAAACAAACCAGCAAGAAGATAACTTGAGCCCCCTCCCCCAGGATTTATCCCCTCCCTGCTAGGCACGTATGTGCACACTCGCACAAGACACACCCATGCTCCAGGTATCCACAATCAGGCACGCATGCCCCACAGCCACACACTCTTGCATTACCATAATCAAGGCCACAGATAGCCACAGAGGCTAGTGATGTAAAGAACATGATTGACTTATTTACCATCAGCGGCATTCACACACTCCAAACTCCTCTTTTTCCTGCCAAGCTTTCTCCGGGATGTGTGCTTTGAAGCAACAGTGCCAAATCCAGTGATCCCAGCGTTCCCCAGGTAGGCATCCTCTGCCGAGGTCACTGACTTGTTGCTGGGAACGTAAGCCACACCTGGTATATAAATCATTTTGGGGGCCACTGGTCAATTAGGGGAAATAACACTTTAGGGACCTACTCTGAACAGAGTTGATAAAATGGTTATTTTAAGCTGAGGATCTTTGAGGTTCTACGGATGCAGATGGAAAGCTTTCTCAGAGCTTCCTTTATCTCACTAGAAACATCAACTTCTGGAAAATGTATCTGCCATAAATTCCCTCATAGGGGGATCAGTCTTCTCCTAGGAAGAAGCTGGAGAATAAACCTGCCACAAATCCTCTGTCCAGAGGAGTTTGACACCATGAAGATGATAGACCACTCACACCTGCATGTACTTTTACAAACTTTATCTTCTATTTGTTCCTTTAAAATCCCTCCAAGTCATCTTGGGCCCTCTGTGGTGGTTCAAGGGGCTAAAGCACAGTACTAGGAAGCTATCTACCACAGCCACTTCAGCACTAATTCAATCCCCAGTCAGGGAGCTGATCCACATGGTCCAGCAGACCTCTCCTCTCTTGCCCTCAGCAGTGTACTTCAGTAGATACAACCTGTTCTGCTCCCCCACTCTGTCTCTGGTGAATCCTATCACACACACACACCACACACACACACACACACACACACACACACACAACTGGCCTGTATCCCAGTTCTTGGGTGCATAAATAAATAAATCTTTAAAAAAAAAAAAATAAAAAAATAAACGAATAAGACTCTCCATGGTGGCTCAGCAGGTTAAGCACAGCACTGCAAGCTATCCACAGCCTCTTCAATCTGAGTTCGATCCCCGCCCTGGAGGTGACCCACATAGCACAGCAGACCTCTCCCATCTCACCTGCTGCAGTGTACTCCATCGGTTTGCCTGTTTTGTTCCCCACTCTGTCTGGTGAATCCTGGCCCCATCCCTGCACCTCTGGCCTGCTCCCCAGTTCTGTATGCATAAATAAATAAATATTTTAAAAATAAATAAAATCCATTTGTCCTTTTTAAAGAACATTTCCTCCATTTACTAAGAATATAAGCCTCTAATTTGAATCATTTATGGAGACCTATGTCTTCTGTTAGCTCCTGAATACATAGAAACAAATTCTTTTTCTCTTGTTAGTGTTGTCAGTTTAATTTGCATGCTCCCAATCATTAAACTAAAGAGTAAAGCAAAAGTTTCTCCTTGTCTCAATACCACAATGGGAATCTATGTGCCAAGAACTAACCTAGGTGCTGGGGGTGCATCTCCAAAGCTGCCAGTAGCATCAATGTCAAAGGAATGGGAATACATAAGAAAGGGTAAGCTCAAAAGTTCTGGAATCAAGCTGCTAGTTAAAGGCTTGGCTTGTTGCAGACGCTCAAATCATGTATACAACTTCTATGTGTCTCAGTTTCTCCCTCATAGGGTCACTGTCAGTTCAAACTCATCAACATAAAATCCAGCGCAGTACGTGTATACAGAGAGCAAGAAGTTAAGCTACAGTTAACAGGCTATAGCCCCAAGATTTGGCAGCAAAGTCTCAAAGCTGTAGACAAAGACACTCCACAAGCCCGATATTTTGCATAAACCTCCCCAGTCTGGAGCCAGGTACTTCCTTCGAATTTTACAAAACCTAGACATCCATTCTGTCACCACCCACCACCAAAATCTCACAGTAATCTCAGCCCTGGGGGGACATCAGTAGGAGGGTAGAGAGAGATGCGTGCTGTGAGCCTACTTAGGGCATGCAGGGTCATCTCCAGGAAAAGAATTCAGAGCTGCAAGGGACTACTGTGACTGAGTGCCTAGTGGAAGGGACAGGGGCATCAGGCTCCCAGAACAGAGCTTCCAGAGCAGAAGGACCCCTCTTCTGCAATGGACAGAGCTGGCAGCTGAACTTGACCTACACTTCTGATGATAGATATTTTAGAGCATGAATTCTAGTTCCTCTGTTTTTCCAAAAGTTCTCACTGTGGGTGGAAAAGAGTCTGTGTGTCAGTGTTGGCCCCCCAAGACTGCACTGCAGGACGCCGCTTTCAAAAGTCCTAGAAAAAAGCAAAATAGTGTGAGGAGTTTAAGTAGTCCACAGACTAGAATGCTATTCTCATCGCCAAGGGAAGCTTCTCTACTGGAAAGAAATCTGCAAGGTATGTCTTTCAACGGCCCAAACTCAACAGTGCTGAGGTGGGTGGGAGAGGGGATTCCACCCTGCCCTCAGAGAATGAAAGGAGGAAGCACTGGCAACTGAGGTGTTGACTTTGCTACTAGGACATTACTACCTTTGGCCTAAAGGCAGGACTTTATTGTCCTCAGAGGAGCAAAGCAGGCATCAGATTAGCCTCCCCCAGGGAGGAGAATCTGGAAGAGGCTTGGATGGCTGAAACACTGCTGTGGGCTGCCCAGGAGAAGATGGCCCTGCAGTAGTGAGGTTAAAAATAAAACTGTTTGGCCCTCCCTGGTGGCAGAGGGTTAAAGCACAGCACAAAGAAGGTGATCCCCACCTGCCCCGAGGAGATCCACATGGTGTGGCAGACCTCTCCTGACCCACCTGCTGCTCCCCTCAGCAGTGTAATTCATCGATCTGCCTGTTCTGTACCCCATTCTGTCCCTGGTGAATCCTCTCACCCTCCGCATCTCTGGCCTGTACCCCAGTTCTGTATGAATAAGTAAAAAAATCTTAAAAAAAAAAAAACTGTTCAGGGAAATTCTACAGACCCACCAAAACGTCTGCAATCGTTTGGGATAATTGTAATGTGATTCAAAGGGGCATTCAGCTTGCAGCCAGTAAGAGTTACTTGATGCCTCCAATCAGCCCCCAAGGTGGTGGGCTTGTACCCCACCAGCCCACCCCCCAACACACCCTTAGAGAGAGAGGACTCAGCTTCTAAAAGATCCTTTCAGCTGCTCCTCTGCCTGCTACCTCTCCATGACATGCATTTCCAGAAGTTACATATAACTTTCAATAACAAATAATAAATCCTTAATATAGAAAAGTGGGGAAAGATTAACATGTTGAAAAAAGGCCCCCAAAAAGTCACCCCTAAGGCAACCACCCAGCAAGAAACTGTTAATATTCTGGTATGTCTGCTTCCAGACTTTTATGTGATGTTAGTTATGAATAAATGTGTGTGTATATAATTTAATAAAGTTAAAACAGAGTTTGGAAAATTGGGTCCACATTGCATAAACTCTGGAATTAATTGTTTAGCTATAATCCTAATTCCAGCTTTTTCTGTCAGTTTCAGTATAACAGGTGAATCATACAATACCTGCAACAGAGAATTGGTAGAAGGAATGAATGAATGAATACAAGTAAAAGTATTATGGCATGTGGAGTGAAAGTCATTTATATTGTTGGTGATTATTATTATCATCATTAATACTATGGTTGGTCATGATTTGTTTTTCTGTACTATACAGAATTCTTTTCTGTGCCCAGAGCAGAAATGAACACAGCAACTGTGTCCCGATCAGTGCAACAGTGTCAAGCCTTTCACACTGTCTGGTTTGATACTTTGTGCACGCCCTGACCTTGTCCACATCTTCCTTGGAGAGGTTGCTGAGACAGGCTGGCCAGGACCAGCTCAAATACCTGGAGGGGCAGGAGAAGGTTGTGAAGGTTCCAGCCCAGCCAGCATCACAGCTGTCGTCAATTACCACAAACAGATGTTGGCAGCTCGACTCATTAGAAATGCAATCCAATCACCTTGGCGGTCGAATCCTTTTACTGCAAATGCCAGGGAGAGGAGGGCTCTGCTCTCCCGATTCCTGTGGTAGGGTCAGTGAAGGTGACACTCTCCTTGTCCCAGGGGTCTGCAGCCCCAAGCAAAGAGCCCCAGTGGCAAACCCCCACAGGGACTAGCGGAGTGGTTCTCAACCGGGGGTCCGTTACTGCTCACCAGAATTTGGCATGATTCAGAGTTCATCACAATCTGAAGAAGGGCTGAAAGCTACTTCAGGCCATCTAATAGGTTCAGCCTGGGGGGTAGGGCGAAACTGTTGAATGTCTACAAGGCACAGAGCAGCCCCACAGAGAATTTTCTCACCCAAAACTTAACTAGTGTGGAGGTTGAGAAATCCTTTATTAGAGACCCCCAAAACACACAAATAAAGGCCTTTAAGGTGAAAATAAGGAAATGCTGGTTGCAGTGAAATAGGAGCTTGAGGGCCTGTGGCTGATCAGAGGTGAGCAGAGTTGTATCTATGACGTATGGGTGCTACATTTTCTATACCTTTTCTCTAGGGTGGATGGAAGAAGACAAGAGATCAGAAGATATTAACTTTTCCAAATAAAGGTGTCCATCCATCTTCCCAACTTCTCATCACAAAACATTAAGCAATAAACTTTAGTATTGGCCCAATGTCAGGGAGTAAAATACTTTCTCCCAGTGATGGTGAAATTTATGTAACATGTTGACTGGATCACATGGTGCCCAGATCTTTAAACATTACATTCGGGTGTATTCATGAAGCGACTTCAGCTTCAGATTAACATTTGATTTGACCGACTGTGGAAACCATATTACCCACAACCATGTAGGTGTGTTACAGGGCAGAGAGAGGGGCACCACTGAACCCCCAAACCTGCCTGCTCTAAATAGGTCCTGTCATCCACCACACCAAGACAAAACATATAAGACTTTGATGAAAAGGAACTTTAATATAGTGAGTATACAATACAGAAGACAAAGAATATAATTTCTGAATCAAACACCTGAAGTTACCCATCCCCTTGTAGGTAAAAGTCAACCCAAAAGAGATTGGTCAAAGCAAGGCCTGAAAGCTGCCACAAGACTAAAGCACCTTCTGCCCAGAACCCATAGAAAACATGTTCAGAAATGGCCAGACAAATCTAGGAGGAAAAGAACAAAATCAAAATCAATATAAACACTACCATAGTCAACCTCCCCACATCTCTCACCCACATCTCTCTTAGCCAGTCCAGGGCCAAGAAATAAACAAGGTTTCTTCACATGCTCCCTGCTCCATGTGGCTTCTTCAGGTCTCCTTCTGGCTCTCCATCTTGCTTCCTTCCTCCTCTTTTCTCTGCTCAGCTCCACCCTCCTTCTGGGTGGGGCAGGGAACCTGGAACTTCCCCTTTTCCTAGGGACCACCCTGTTACAAGTGGGCCTTATTCAATTCATTGAAGGTCTGAATAAATCAAAAAGGAAGAAAGGACTCACTCTTTCTGGCTGTCTTCCTGCTGAGACATTGGACTTCTGCCTTCAGACTAAGCCCGCAACTTACAGCCTCAGCACTCCAAGGCCTGCAACTTGCTGACCGCAAATCTTGGGACTCACAAGCTTCCATAGTCAAATAAGCCAATTTCTTATAATAAAACTCTTCATCTAATGTTTTGTTCTCATAATTCAACTCAACCCCTCTGCCAAACTTTCCTTGAGTCTCTGACCTCACCTCTATCTTCTCGTCTATCTCAGTTCCCCTTTATTTCCTTTCTGTCTTAGTTTGTAATGAGCACAGAGATCTGGACTGTCTTGTTCACTATTCTAGCTCCATAGCCCAACCAGTACCTCCTACAAAGTAGATGATTGATAAATGTTTGATGAATGAATAATTGATTGAGTGCCCAGATAGCACACAAGCATAAGTAGGTTCAACATAGTAGGTCATGTGGAGCTTAAGTTATGAATGTATTCATTTATTTAGTGTTCACTGTGTTAAAGGTGCTCAATTGAAGAAAGAACCTACCATTTCCCAAGTGCTTTTACAGTTCAGCATATATGTTTAGAACAGACACTATGAAATCTTGTTCACAGGTAAGGAAGCTAAGGTTCAAGTTAAGGCATCTACCTGTATCACCCCACTAATAAGGAGACTTGAGAATTATGGGCACATCACCATGGATGGTATTCAAATATGTGGCTCTTAGGGCCCATTCCCTGGGGGTTCACCATGAGCTGCAGAGTCAGTGACTACATGCTTAAAACTAAGGAGATAGATTCCCAATCCAACTTAAAAGAATGTGTTCTGTAGTGTTGTTCCAGTTACATCAAAATGCATAGGGGACAGAGACAGAAAAGAACACTAGAAAGAACAGTGAGATTCATCAGAAAGATGCACTTGAGCAGCCAGGTAAGCACATGGGCATTGCACCAGCTTAGCAGGAGTTTGCAGCCCAGTTTCACCAAGAATAATTGAGCAAGGAATTCCAGCAGCCCAATTACCAGGCTGGGAGCAGACTTGGAATCAGCAAGCATGCTTAACCCAAGGACCCCTCAACCCATGGGGGAATGTAGCCAACTGAGAGCAGGACCCTGTGCCCCCAGTAGCTCCCAATGGTGCAAAGGTTATGATGATTGATGTAACAGATATAACCTGCCTGGTTCTTTAATTGACATCTAAGAGAGGCTCTACAAATGATTATGCTCTTCCCTCCAAGAACAAAGAACTGAACAGAGGCCATGGGTACAGCAGCAGCCACCTATTTCTTAGCACCTACTATGTGCAAGACATTGAGATACACACTCTCCATTTCTTTTTTTAAAAAAAAGATTAATTTATTTGTGCATACAGAACTGGGGTACAGGCCAAAGGTGCAGGGCACTGAGAGGATCCACCGGAGACAGAGTGGGGAGCAAAACATGCAGATTTATGAAGTATATTGCTGAGGGGAGCAGCTGGGAGACAAGAGAGATCTGCCACCATGTAGGTCACCTCCAGGGCCAGGGATCGAACTCAGACTGAAGCAGCTGCACCTAGCTTGCAGTGCTATGCTTTAACTCGCTGCACACCATGGAGGGTCTCCACTCATTTCTTAATTGAAATGGAGGGAGTAAATTGTGATCAGATTTGGGGGAGGCTGTAAAGGCCAGGCCAGGAAGTCTTGTCACAGGGATTCCCTGCTGATGTAGGTGCACAAGACACAGTTCTATGATCACTCATTAGGAAGCACAGGTCCATCAAGTAAAGCAAAGAACTCAAACAAGAACTGTAGCAACAGAAGGCAAATAATGAACAGAAGCTTTTGGAGGATGAGCAATTTGGAGTATTGAGAAGGACAAAGGAAAAGAAGTAGTCAAGAACCATATTTTCCAGGGGAACAGGAATGATAAGACAGAAATCAGGAAACTACAAGAAAGGTTGGCTTTTAAAGGAGGAGATAAATTCAGTGAACCTAAAGTGAAAACTCCACTAGCTGGAGATTTAGAGCATCTGTGTGATCAGGTTTCTTGGTGTTTCTGCCAGAAATGTCCCCAATACAGCCGCTAAGATGCTCCTATAACCCAATGAGACCATTATTTTGGTCTCATAACATCCAGCAAGCAGTAATTTTTCAGTCTATCCATAGCCTCAGCTATTGTATTGCCATAAAAAGTATGAATTTGTTAAAGTCCTAAAATATAAAGTAGGATTTAGGATCAAACTAATGAAACATATATGTAATATCTGCTTATCGCCAGCTGGTCCTTGTAACCCCTACCTGAAAACTCTGGTTTGCCTAACAGATGTAGTGTCAGAAAATGCACTCCAAGCATTCAAGCCTGAACTAGAAAACAGGTAAAGTTAATACAACAGTGCCATCTAGTGAGTAACAGGTGTCTCAAAAGGGCCTGGTTGCCTCTCAAATTTAACATTCAAATATTTTACCCAACAGATGCAGAGCACAGAGGGTTGGTACCAAATGAAGTTGTACCATGTCACCATCAGCCCTCCCAAATTCCTTCATGTGATCCATCAAATATTGTCAAACTTGGGGGGAATCTCAAGGGCCATGTTTATAGGAGCAAGAAACCAGTAGAAATTCATGGTTTCCTCCAGAGTCTAATGTTCCAAGAACCCAACACTAGTGATAAAAGCTGCAGTAGGTTCCCATCTGTTAGTGCCAAACTCACATCTGTTTGGGGCCTCAGTGGAGGAAGTGCAGTGCGTCCTCAGCTTTACCAGAGGTGCATCATCCCATTCTGTGCCCCATGCATGGGCAACCTAGGACAAGTGAAACCTTTGACCATCTGTTTCTTCATGTGCAAAATGTGACCTGGTACATCCCATCCATTGCACTGTGGTATTGTGAGCCCTGAATGAGATACTTGAGAATCAGCACATGACACACTAATTTTGGATGATCAAATGTAGCTCTTTCTCCTGGTCTGCCCCTTCCTCTTATCTGTTCATTTGCCAAAGAGAATGAGACGCCTAAGTGTCCATTTCTTTCAAAATCTGGCAAATGTTTGATCAATAAGTATTGAGTCCTATCCCTCCCTGGAAGTGAAGGGGTTAAAGCACAGCACTCTGAAGCTATCCACAGCCACTGGAGCATGGGTTCAATCCCCAGCCAGGCAGCTGACCCACAGTGTGGCAGACCTCTCCTGTCTTGCCCTCTGCTCCCCTCAACAGTGTATTTCAGTAGATCTGCCTGTTCTGCTCCCCACTCTGTCTCTGGTGAATCCTCTCACCCCCCACATACCCTCCCACCCCCAGCACCTCTGGTCTGTACTCAGGTTCTTGTATGCATAAATAAATAAATCTTCTAAAAAAATTTTTTTTAAATATTGAGGCCCTTCTGTGCACCAAGCACCATTCTAAGCTCAGAAGTGTGAGAGTTTCTTGGAAGACAGTAACACAGAATCTCAGCATTGCAAGGGACTGTGGTCTGCTGTGGAAAGGGTGGGGAAGGAAGGTGTCTCAGGAAGATACTGAGTTAACAGGGGAAGCAGGGAGACAGACTGAAGCAGAAATGAAGGGCTGGAGCCTGTGACTCCTCAAAGACAAAAGGGCACAATTCCCAGGGTATTTTCTAGTCACCCAGGAAAGGAGAGGGGCCCTTGTGAAAAAGCAGCATTCACCCCACAAGCCTGGTTAGTAGCCTGTGCTCTGATCCAGCCCTGCATAACACTTCCCCCAGCAAGTTTCAGGCACCATGATTCTCTCATCAGCTTTCAGGCACCATGATTCCCCTTGGGCTGGCCTCCTGGCTCATCACAGGGCTGTAAGGGAGGAATTAAAATGAGGCTGTTGCTTGCTCTCTTCTTTCTCCTCTTCTTCCCTATCTCCCTCTGGATGTTAAGGCTCTCTCCTTAGAAGGGCCAATGATTTATATAAGACAGCTACATTTTCACTCCTCTGGTTTATCTGGCTTCAGGTTCACGACCCATCCAAGAGGGCTGGTCCCTGCTTTTATGCTCAGCACTTCACACAGACAGATCTCAGCTGCCGGCTGAGATGTGCCTGCCATTGCGCTCCAAAGGTCTAGGTTACACTCCCCAAATTTTAATTTTTTACAGAAAAACATGTTTACACCTCTGTCATCTCACACTTTGACTGGAAGATACAAAGTTAAATGTGTTTCTTTGGGAGAGTTTTCTAAGCCCTTAACATCCTAAGAATTGTGATCTCCCAACCAGTGTGTGTTAGACTTCACACCAGTGTTTAACAGTGGAGTTTTTCTGCAGTTTGTCTAGGAAATCCTTTTTGAAAAGAAAAAACAAAACCGAATTTCAGGTCTGCCTAGTGACTATTCTTGCTGCAGACTTTGCTAGGACCATCATAAGAACTCAAGAAGTTTCCCTAGGGTTTCACAGCTCCTCTTCACCTGTCCCAGACTCAATTAACCCGACTACTCTTCTGCCCTCACAGCTCCTTGTAAATATTTATGCCACTGTCTCTCTACCACTTTGGTGCCCTCCACTGATTTTAAGTTTTACTCTTATTTTATTAGGCCCCTCTGTGAAAGGGTCCAGGGAAGCTCCTCAACTCTCTGGCTGTGCACGGCAGATACTTCAGGCAGGGGTGGAGGAGGAGAGGTAGAGGAGGGCAGGATTGACTCAGAGTCAAAGACTGCAGCCCCACCCTCCTTCCACAGATGGATGTTGATCAATCACAACCTCTCTGAGCCTCATTGCCTTCTCAAACAAGACTGAAAACATTTGCCCTGACTTCCCCTAGACTGATGGAGAGCTCTAATGAGATGATCAAACCCAACTCAACTTGTAACTAATATGTCCTAGGCCAGGATAAGGTAACATTATCATTAACATTGGGTCAAAACAACACCTTTGAGTGTTCTCATCAAGGCAAGGGCATCAAGGCGAGGGTACCAAGATGGGCTAACACACTGCATATGCTTTTAGCAGAAAAGTCCTCCCTGTTTCCCCAAATAATTTCTCTTCCAAAACCTCCAAGCTTGCATTTTCTGTAACACAAGACAGATGTTTCCGTTCACATTCAATATATTTTAAAACTTAAAAATTACAAATAAAGGGGAGAATTCTAAGCCTTGAAAATGAAGTTGAAGGACATAAATACCAAGTTTTTAAAACAAAGAGAAAGGCCGCCTTTCTTTGGAATGTTATATGGGGAAATATGTGGATTAAGCTAACTTTTATTGGACACTGACTAACTAGAAAATATACCAAACATTCTCAAACTATCAATATAGGCGGTCACCCAATAACTCCTGTGAGGAGGTCCACACCATCAGATTGGAAAACCAGACCCTGAATCCAATCCTGAATTCAACAGCAACAGCAGTAACAAAAATTAAATTACAAACTAACAAATGAAAGAATGTTGTATGGGAACAGGAATAGTGTCTGCACTTTGTGAAGTCAGTCTAGAGACTGATGTTTGTTATCTGATGATCTAAATGCAAATCATTTTTAAATTATTTTTATTGTTAATAAATTTTCACCAGTTTAGATGAGGTCATCAGCACATTAATATGGATTCAGATTTTGAAAGAGAGAACTAAAGAGCAGTTACCATCAGGTGCCTGGATTTCTCCCAATTACAGTCCCCAATTATCCCCACACCTATTGCTGACATGTTTAATCTGTTTCTCCTAGTCTGATCGACAGCTCGCATGGAAGAAGCATGCTAGCTAACACACTCCTCAGCAGAGAATGTAGGTGTAGATCCAATTGAAATAATTAGATGCCTATTTCATTTCTTCTCTCCCGCTCATAAGTGCACTTAAAAGGACAGAGCTTCCCGCCTCTATCTTGGCCAGGGGTATGACTTACTGTCTTTCTTTGCATCCCTTTCCTTGCTAACTCTTCTTTGTCTCCTAGGACAGTGAGGATAATTTAAAGCCATTGGATGATAATCAATAAGCAAGGGTCATCTCGATTGCCTGGCTTAAAGGTCTTTGATCTAGTAAATCATCAATTACTGCCGCCTGTATTAGCCTTCCCGTTAACTGCGTGACCTGGCCTGGTCCTCATATTCTTTAAGTAGATGAAGACAGGAGCTGCACAGCAGTTTTCTGCTGATAAAGTGAGTCTGCAGCTCACTGGGGCTGGAGGCCTGTCTCCAGTTTCTCTGCAAAGTGACTTCTCTCCTTTCCTCAAGTGGTTAGAAATCTCTTTCCATTTGGCAAAGGTCTGAGCATAATTTTCTTGGTTGACTTGGGGACATTCATATGTGTCCCTTTCATTGATTGTGGACCTATAAGTGCCAGACTCAGTGAAATTCTGGAGATTCAGCACGCTCATCAGCTTCCCAGTGTGGCTTCCAGCACAAATCAAAGATGCTTGTTGGAAATGAAAATCCTCTGGTCAAAGACCCCTCCCTACCTCTTATATTAGAGATGAGTCCTGGGAATATTTCTTTCTAATCCTTCAGTTGCACTTGAGCCAAAACAGTGACGGGATAAGAACAGGGGCATATGTTGCAAAAATGTGCATTTTTAATAAGTTGTGCTGTTAATTATTTTTGCACATCAGAGTTTGAGAACCTCTAAGCTAGAAAGGCTATAAGCAAGTCAACAACTAACTTGCTTTATTAAGTAAGAAAAGAAACGAGATTCAACAAAGTCACTAGAATTTGCTGCAGGAGAACAGGAAGGAAAGAGAAGGAGGGGACGAGTTTCACTGAGGTGTCTATAAACTGTCCATGAAGGGACCCGAAGGTGATGGGGATAATGTTCCAAAAGGCGCAGCACAGGTAAACACTCAAGAAAGTAAGATTGCAGAGAAAATAAGAGTTGGTGTAGCGTAATGAACACTGCGCATGCTTTTGCGCCACAGACCTCTGTGGCTATCACCTGCGGCTTTGAGTGCAGGAGGCACTGGGAGATCCGGGTATACAAGCCTGACGGTGAACACCTTGGGTGTGGTGTGCGCATGCGTAAATGGGCACACCTGCACCTATAAGAGCAGCGTGTGGCAGAAGACCATAGGGTGGAGAATGGTGGGGAGGCCAGGAGTGAATTCCAGAAAAAGCCCAAAGAATAAAAGATTCGCCAGGGACAGGAGGCCTGCCAGCCTCCTGGGCCCCCTGACCACCCTACTGCTTGACTGCACTACATTTGGGAACTTAGAAATAATACAAAGAATAGGAATCTGAAATCTACACTAAGATTCAATGTGTGGTGGAAATTGAAACTGACAGGGAGGTAGAGATCAACTACTCAAGGTAATTGAGTGCATTTCTTCAGAGAGTAAGCACAGGCATCTGATTTAATATTTAATAAATTTAAATAATAGCCACTTTCCCCAACAGTGGAAAGTCTGTCTCTCAATATAGCAATGTGTTCTCATACTAATTTAACCCTGGTATTTAGTTACAGAAGTATAAAACTTATTAACAAAAATCCCAGCACATCCCAGAACTGTGTGTACAGTTCTTTTCATCTTCAGCTTTACAGCATCCCAAGTTTTCCAGAATTATCTATGTCAGTTCTTGTTTTCTGTAGTTATGCTTTTCATATGTAATGCAGCCTGGGTTTACTCCCTACCACTTGTATTCTAATTGTTTTCTCCAACATCCTGGTTGACTGGAAAGATGTATTTATGTTGAGAGGTATATAAGACATTATATAACAGGGTTTTCTTTTCTTTTCTTTTCTTTTTTTTAAAGATTTATTTATTTGTGCATACAGAACTGGGGTACAGGCCAGAGGATCAGGGGCGGTGAGAGGCTTCACCAGAGACAGAGTGGGAAGCAGAACAGGCAGATCGACGAAGCACACTGCTGAGGGGAGCAGCGGGCGGTCAGGAGAGGTCTGCCACGCCATGTGGTCATCTCCGGGGCAGACGGGAATCGAACTCATGAAGAAGCGGCTTTAGATTCTCAGTGCTGTGCTTTAACCCGCTGCGCCACCAGGGAGGGCCCATGGGTTTTCTTTTTAATCAATTTGGAGATATATCTGTTGAGTACCTACCCGACATCAGGTACAGCCTGAGTATTTTTACTAGCTAATATGCCACTTACTGACGAGTATCTAGGCTATGAAATGTTATGCTAAAAGTGTGCTTTATTCCCCAAAAGGTGGTGACTCCTTTCTCTTATACTCTTCTTTTAATAGTTCACTGACTTTATGCATCGACTGATTCTCTTGGCCTAAGTGTTTCCATAGCCTCAAAACAAACTAGAAATAATGAAACTAATGTAGCTCTTTTTCAAGAAACACTAATAGAATACTACCTACGTGGGTTATTTTTTAATTATCACTTTTGATAATTTCACCCTATAAAAAGAAAATGATGGCATTATTTGTATAAGTAAAAGCAAAGATTCACCAGTACTCTTTTGAACTATTTTTGCACTGTGGAAGACAAAGTTGTTCCTCAGGTTGACAAGAAATTCCCTAGTGGAGCAGGGATTAAGCCTCTGCACCATAAAGCTAACACCAGTCAATGAAGTGCCAGTTCAATCCCAGACCAGGAAGCTGACCCACATGGCACAGCAGACTTCTCAGCAGTGTATCTCAGTAGATCTGCCTGTTCTGCTCCCCATTCTGTGTCTGGTGAATTCTCTCACCCCTTGCACCTCCGGCTGACACCCCAGTTCTTGTATGCATAAATAAATCTTTATAAAAGAAATTCCTAAAGGCAACCATGGGTAGATCATTGGCCACTCCTGACACAGGCTTCTGTCCTAACAGTTCAAATATGTGTTAGGAGAACCATATAGTGGATAATAGTACAATTTCAGGATCAGAAGAACTGTGTGCCTGTAGGTAAATTTCTCCATCTCTGAGCCACAATTTCCTCATTTTTTGAAGAGGGAAAAAATATATGTATTATTATTATGTCATTTATGTATTATAGATAATCTATAGAATATAATATATACATTATCCCCCTTTCAAATGAGGAAATGGAATTATACAGTCAAATGAAATTACATGTGCCAAATTCTTGGAAATGTTTAGTATATACAAAGCACTTAGAAAATGTCAATAGTTTATAGAACTATCATCACTTAATTATTACTCAAAAGAAAAACAGCAGCAGCACAGTTTGCTGCATTAGTGATAATGTCTACCTGGTAATGGGGCAAAAAGTCATCTAAGATGAAGAAGAGGTAGAGAATAAGAACATTGATTGGGGACCCCATAATAATCTAATCCTAATAATAAATTCCATAAGGTCAACATGAGTAGTGTTTTCTGTAAAACAAGGACAAGCAATCTGGATAAGTAATCAAGGCCAGGCAATCATTAAGTAACAACACTAGCCCCACCACTAAATGGGGGTACTAGGAAGTGACTTAGCTCTTTTAGAGATCGATACTTTAGAGCTTCAGAAAAGTGTCCTGAACCATTGCCAAGGAGATCCAGAAATGCATAGGGCCAATGGCAACATTAACACAGGGTACAGGCAATATACAACCGGGCAAAGGGGGCTTGCAACACAGCCTGCTTCCTGGGTGAAAACATCTGTGTACAGGGTCCCTTTAGGTAAAACAATTCCATATTCTGGACTTTCAGACCAGGATTTATCAATATTCAGTGCCATTAATACCATAGGCACTTTGGACTAGGTTATAATTTCAATGGATCCTTAGAGTGTCTATTCTACCTTATTACCTTAAACCAACTCTCTTCATTCATATATTTTATATCCCAGGCCAAATGTAAGTGATAGTTTTTCATTGATCAAATCCTACCCCAGATGGATTCACTCAGGATATTTGGGACAGGGGTTAGACAGGGATTATTTAAAGGCTACCCAATCCCTTAGTGTTTCTGATAAACAAGCAACATTAAGAAATCACTACTCTAAGCCCCATTCTCAATTCATCATCACCTTTTTCTCTTGTGTTCTCTCATTTCTTTGTAGTGGTATAATAATTATCCTCACCCTATTTCTTATAGAAATAGTCCTTGGAGATGTAATTAGTCAATAGCCTCAAGAGGAAATCATTCTAAATTTCAGATGGGAAGATACAGGTAAACACATAGGGAAGAAGCTGATGTGAGGATGGAGGCAAAGATTAGCATGAATCACCTACAAGCCAAGGACACCAAGATTTCTAGGGGCCACCACTCACCAGAAAGAGACAAGGACAGATTCCCCCTTGGATCCCTCAGAGGAAACACCACCCTGTTGACACCTTGAGTTCAAACTTGTAGATTTCACAACAGTGAGGGAATAAATTTCTAATGTAAGCTACCCAGTGGTAAATTGCTGTGGCAGTGCTAGAAAATTAATACACCCTCCCATTGACTGACTTACTATCTGCCAAGATTTGCTCCAATAACCTGAATGTCCATGGATGTCTTGGTGCCTCCGGAAATAAGCTGATAATGTCCTATCACTTAGAGGCAACGAGAGACTCATGGAAGGAAATAACTGCTCATGTGAGACGTCAGACATGAGAATCTAGGACCATCCAGGGCCTAAGGAATCAGTGGGAAGGAATCCATCTTCCCTGATGCCTTTTCTTATCACTTCATTTCCCCTCCATCAGTGGCAGTGGAAGACATGACTTTTCTCTTTAGTGCCAAAATTACTAAGAGAATGAACTTCCATTAGGTTATTTAAGTCTCACTGTCCTCTCTTTAATTGTCTTTCCTCTTTGCCATCGTCTCTGCGTAGGGCCCTTTCTCAGAGCTCCTCTGCCTTTCTTCTCCTTCTGTTCCCTCTTCTTTTTAGCCAGACACAAAAGCACTTCCACATCTGAGGAGGTAGTCTTCCTCCCATGCAATATCTGCCTGCACTGAACAATTCTGTAATTGTCAGCATCAGACCCATACATCAAGGGATGAGTCCTGCTTCACTGGAAGTCAAAACTGAGTTCTCAGCATTGATGCAGGAACCCAAGACACCTTGGCCACCCCTTGGCTTGTCCAAATATCAGTGATGCTTGAGCACCTCTGTGAACGTAGCTCCCAGCCACCCCACCTCAGGCCCTGGTCATGCTCATTCATAATTGTTAGAATCTTTACTACACTGTGCTTAAAAGGCCTCTGTATGTCCCTTCTAAAGAACTAGTTCATTAACTGAAAAAATATTTTCCAAATCTTTCTATACATTTTCTATAAATTCTATAGATATAGGGCTCCCAATGAATAAAGGTTTTTTTTTTTTTTTCTTTCAAAACTAAAATTAGGGGCCTCCCTGGTTGTGCAACAAGTTAAAGTGCAGCATTATGAAGCTCAACTGCTGTTTTAGCCAAGTTTGATCCCGGCCAAGGAGGTGACCCACATGGTGTGGCAGACCTCTTCTGACCAGCCTGCTGCTCCCCTTAGCAATGTACTTTATTGATCTGCCTGATCTGTTTCCCGATCTGCCTCTGATGAATACTCTCATGGCTCCTGTAGCTCTGGCCTGTACCCCAGTTCTGTATGCATAAATAAATAAATTTAGTTTCTTTAAAAAAAAGGAAACTAAAATTACATGCTGATTTATTCTCTCTGGAAATTCCATCAAAATATATTTCCTGTAGGAAGAGAGTAATCAGAGTATCTTTACTAGCTAGGGATGAGGTGGCATCTGACTTGTACTTTAAATCTCCCTGTTCCTTCTTAGGAGGGTTGGTTAGCAGTAAAAACAGAATAATAGGGCAAGTGTAGGGCCCTCCCTGGTGGTGCAGCGGGTTAAAGCACAGCACTAAGAAGCTAAAGCCACTTCTGCATGAGTTCAATCCCCGCCTGCCCCAGAGGTGACCACATGACACAGCAGACCTCTCCTGACAGGCCCACTGCTCCCCTCAGCAGTGTACTTCAATGATCTGCCTGTTCTGCTCCCCTCTGCCTCTAGTGAGTCCTCTCACTGCCCCTGCACCTCTGGCCTGTACCCCAGTTCCATATGCATAAATAAATAAATCTTTAAAAAAAGAAGAAGAAGGCAGGTGTAATTACAACACTCTGCGTCTCAAATACTTTTGTGACCATTAACAGATCACAGAAACATTCTAGCCCAACTGTCTACCTACGTAGTCCATAAGCTTTTCTGTATACCTTTTAAAATTCTGATACCTAGCCCATCCCCCATATGAATTCAGTGCGGATGTCTGGACACAGGAGTCAGGCATCCAAAACTGTTAAATCTCGTCAGGTGATTTTAAGATGCAATAGACTTTGGGACCCAGAATGATTACCAAAACAATCAAGCACACAGATCTCACCCTGGTTCTACATCTACAAGATGGAAATAGATTGATCACTCCTTCACCTCCAGAAATAGATTTTTAAAAACAAAGGGGCTTCGAGAGCCTTTGAGAAAGACATTATGCAAATACAGGCTATTATTATTATAAGTTGGCAGGTGTCTGGGATATGTGTTTCATTCTCTTTAATCATCCAAATGAGGCCAAATGTCCCAAGGATGTGGAGTCAGCCCATCATTATGCTTAATGGGTACAGAGGAGCCAAACACAGGTGTTGTGAGTAATCACCGAGTTCTACCATGAGGACAACTTCAACTGCGGATTTTACTGGCAGCAGCCACCATCCCAAAGCTCTAGGATCTGCCACTGTTCACTTCTGGCTCAGCAATATGTATTGCAGAACAAGTGGTCTTTTTTTTTTTTTCAGACTGCTAGATATAAAGAAGAATAGACCTTATCTTTTTCTTCCAAGCACGTCTAGCATCATCATGCAAATTGAGCATTTCATATTAATCAGCTCTTCAGAGTCAAATTCAGCATAAAACATACCACACATTAATGGCAAAGTCTAGAACTGCTGATCTACCACATAGTAACCTCCTGAGTCTTGTTTTTTCTTCAGTAGTAACTAGAGCAATAAAAGGTTGGAGGAGAGTATAAATATTTAAGGGCCAAAATAAATCTTTAAATGTTGAACAACTGGGTTATGTGATGGATAAACTGGAGACTGGTCCCGAGACAGCAGCTTATCGAATAATGATAGAAACTGCAAAAGCCTGGCTGTTCCTGCCCTATCAGGACAGCATTAGTGCATGTCAGCTTTGCAATAGCTTAACTGGCTAGAGCCAGCAGATGGTGTTTTTATGGCTCTCTATAAACAGTATTAAGTCATTTTAACTCTTTCTCCATAACTCAGATCCCAATCCAGGTCGTAGTTGTCCACCTTTCGTTCTCTAGATGCTCATGGAACACAGTACCAACATTTATTAAGTACCCATTATGCACCAGACACTCCTTATAGGGATTTATTAACCCCAATTTATGGAGAACAGCTATGCAGGGCACAACTTAGATTTGAACTGATTGTTAGATTTCATGACTGTGGTTCCTCCCATCATTGCCCTCTCACTCAAAACCTCTATTTTCATCGATTAAATGCACAGGGAGGACAGCAGCTGAATGATCTTTGCAATCCATGACTAAGAGCATCCAAAAACAGTAGGCTTGTTCCTACTTGAAATTATCACTACTTAGGGTTCATGGATATATTGACTATTCAGTTTCATAGTTGCAAGATGTGTGATCTCTTCAGAATTAAAACATTATCTCTTGCTTCCTCAATCCAATTAACTTCACCATGCATCGATTAAAGCCCTGTTTAAGTATTTCAGCATTTTTTGAAAGTTTTCCAAAAGGTAAGCTCATGACTCCTTCAAAATACTATCTGTCAAATATTGTATTTATTAATTAATGAAGGAACTAATGAGACATATGTAGCCAATTTAATAAATGAATGTTAAGATCATTGGGTTACATATAATTGAAGTCTCAGTGCATGGCACCCATAACCTTTGAGCTTACATATTTCCAACAGACATGTTATTTACATCTCTACCAGACAGAAGTTGACAGGTTAACCAATGCCCCTATACACTTGTAAAACAGACCAGTCAATAGAAAAGTCAAGCCCAAACCTGGGCTTAAACATGCTATGGTATCTTTTGTTTACTTCCAAGATTTGGCAATTTTTTTTTAAGTATTTAAGCCACTGATATAAAGGAGTTCGAGAGAGAGAGACTAGTTACAGTCTGCAAAGCCCTAAAGTAATGTTTTAAGACACAAAATAGGGATACACTTATAAGTTAAATAATATCTATAAGTAATCAGATGCTAACATAATATAATTATACACACTTGTGCTAAAATAAATCAAAGTGAGGGAAAGATTATTAGAAGCTGAGTTAATTAAGGAGGGAAGGCACTTTGGAAAAGGAAGTCATTTTTGGTCAGCTTGATAAAAACTGTGGGATTTGGCTTAATGAAGATGCAAAAGAAGAGTGGCCCAGATCAGCATGAGAGTAAAGAGAGAACAGAACTGAGAGTCTACATTGATTATCTACCTTGGCAGCTCACTGTGTTTACCTGGGGAGCTTTTTTAAACTCCTCAAGCCCAAGTTGCACCCAGTCTAATTAAATCAGCATCTCCAACATGGGAACTGAGCAGCAGTAGCTTGTGAAGCACTCCCAGATGATTTCAACGGCATCCGTGTCTACTCAAGCTTGGCTCATAGACTGGCAACAGTACCTGCGATTTTGCTATCTCTGTCGATTTTCAGCACCTCCTTCCTCTATCAGAGTCTGTACATCAACAAGATCCTTGGGTGATTTCATAAGCACAACAAAACTTGAGGTGCTACAGCCAGTCCTACCTCTGAAATAACCAAATAACCACCCAGAGTACACAATTAACATGCAACTCCTCAGTCATTTAAAAAAAAAAAGATTTATTCATGCTTACAGAACTGGGGTACAGGCCAGATTTGTGCTGGGTGGGAGGATTCACCAGAAACAGAGTGGGGAGCAGAAAAGGCAGATTGACAAAGTACACTGCTGAGGGGAGCAGCGGGAGGGTCAGGATAAGATCTGCCATGCCATGTGGGTCAGCTCCCCGGCCGGGGATTGAACTCATGCTTCAGCGGCTTCGGAGAGCTTGTTAATGCAGTGCTTTAACGGGTTGCACCAACAGGGAGAGCCCAGTCTTCTCTCTTTATTAAAGAGTTACTGATTCTGAGGAGATGTCAGTGGAAGGTGGATTTCATAAGTAACCCTATGTTAAGGAATAAACAGCTAGGGTAAATGATCCACCATAAAAGGAAATAACAGAAATGCCCAATTCAAAAAACAGGAGGTTCTAGCATCCAAAAACAGAGTGAAGGAAAGGAATCAACAATGATAGCAACAACCTTTATCAAGAGCCTAGTAGATACCAGACTGTTCTTGGCACTTTCTATGGATAAACTATTGCCACTGGGTTTCCCTGGAATCAAGCTAACTTTAAGTTTGACTCAGAGATCTCTTTCTTGTTTCTGTGCTTCTTTGTATACTGTAATTCCTTTCCTAGGAGACCTTTTGAACAACTCAACTCTACCTACATAAACAAACAGGAAGCAAATCTTTTGTTTGCTTCACTTTTGTTTTTCACCTGATGGGGTGAGGTCAGATGAAGACACAAAATAATTCTGAGACCCAAATGAGAGCTGGAGACAAAGAGAAGGGAGAAGTGATAATGCAGGGATGCTAAGAAATGGGTCTGGGTGGAAATTCCCCTCCACTGCAGCGTGACCCTAAAGGGGGAGCATCTGATCTCTCCTTTCCCTTCTATGCTTCTTGACCGATCTTATCATTAAATTGGCATAAGACAGATTAAAAGGAGAAAAAAACTAATTTTATAGATGAGTTGGGAGGAAGGGTTCCAGAGTTACTGGATCCTGAGACTGATGCAAAACATACAAATTTTTAGACAAAGAAGAATTTTCAAAAGGAAAAGGTTTAGCTTGTATATTAGTAAAGAAGTAGCAGAGTTTGTTTACATAACCTCCCTGTAAGTTGTGTCTTGCAGTGATAAGGATGCCTTCTGTTCTGCTGTGACAGGGAGGCACTTTTCCACATGGAGAATTTATCTCCTGCTTTCAAGAGCCCAGGAGGGTTAGAGTGTTCTTGCACTGGCTATTCACTCAGTAACTTTAATTATCAATATGCCAAGTGGTATTTTGGAACTGCCTAACCTGAATCCCTGTGCTACCACACTTCATTTCTTTCCCCCAGATCCAGTAGGTCAGAATGCTCCCTTTGCCTGTAAGATGGTGGCCCCTTCTATTTATACCAAATGTTGTCCTCAACCCTGAACTAGACAATAGCAAGACAGAGGAAAAAAATTCTTTTCCAAGTACAATGTAAATCTGAGCTCAAACACTCAGTCATTCTAATGCTTGGCTCTAAGTAAGGAAGTACTTTGTAATTGATACCTAGTTCAGCCTCTTGGAAGTTTTATAAGATAGAGTATTATTCTTTCCACCTAATAAGGTGAAAGCCAGCAGGGCTGGTGTAATCTGAATGATTCTGCCAAGGTCACAGGCTAGACCCAAGTGCCTAAGGGCTTGAGAGTTTGGATCTCCTAAATATGGGCACACTGATAATGTATTGAATATTGTACACACCAGTTGAAGTTCTTTAAAATCTGTGCAATGTAAGAAGAAACACCTACCTATCATTTCATACACTGATATAACCTTCATGCAGCCTTTCCCTCTCAGCCAGCTGTGCTTCTAGTTCAGGGTCACAGCACCATCTCCACCCATTCTATCCCATTGGCCCTGCTGCAGCAGAAGGTTAACAGAAGCAATGTGGCCATGGTATTGGGTATTTAATGCGACAGTATTTCTCATGTCTCTGGATGCCCTCACTGCCTTTCCCAGCGCCGTGGCCAACTCCAGCTGGCTCTCTCAATAAAACCAAACATGCCTGTGACATGTAGGTTAATACCTGTGGAAAGAAGTATTTAGGTTAATACCTGAAATTTTGCACCTGTTTTCCCTACATAGCCTAAGCACCGAATAAACCTCACCTATGAATCCTTTAACCTGTTACAAAAATGCAGTCAATAGAAGTAAATGGTAGCCTTTAACAACAACCAGCATGGAGAGAAAATTGTATTTCCAAAACCTATAGATTTAGCTAGTGTGCTACCTAGTATTCAGAAATTGGGTGACAGATTTCAGAAGATTGCTTTTTGATAAGAGACTTAAATGGTGCGCATTCTCTGGAAGGCAATGAAAGCTCTTTAATTCTGACCCAGCTAGAGCTTCAGACTTTATTTGCAAATCATCACTGTCTTTAACACCCTCCTCACCAGAAGTCATCCACACTCTGTGTTAGACACTGAATAAAGAATCTGGGTTCCAATGTTGTGAGGTCATACAGTGTTAGCTTTGCTGCACTGATACCAATAGATTTAGAGATACATCCAGTAGGAAAACCTGGAACAGCATAAACAATTACTGGAATACAAATCTCACATCAAAAGAAGTGAGTGGTGGAGGATGAAGACAGGATTACGAATTTCATTTTCTGACTAATAGTAGTATACAATGCCAAATGTATGGAATGAAACCCATAACTATTATCTGGTTTTACCACATATTCAGAAGAGCAGCATCAAAACATCTGATCACTGACTGGCCTGGGTTTCCTCCATGCATGTCACTTTGAATGTTAGTTTTCCAAAAAGATTATGTTTCAGGAGCTCTTCAAATGCTAAAATGAAGAAAGGAGTAAGACTAACATTCACAAAGTCATAGTGTAAAGCTACATCCTCAGGGGTCTGGGAAAGAATGCTTGGGCCCTAGGAATTTAGAAGAAGAAACAGTGGTAGACTCAGGAATAGTAGAACAGTAGGGGGTTGCAAATCAGGTTTAAAATATCAGATTACTATGCTTATGTCTGTGCAAATAATGAAGCCCTATCTTCCCAGTTCCATTCCACACCCAAGGCTATTTTTATCCTTAGTGACCAAAGAAAAACAAAAGAGTAAGAGGTGGCATCTCCATGCACCTTGCTCAGCTACAGTGCCCTGGTAAGGAAGATGTTTAGAAATAACCAAAGGAAGAGCATGGAGCAAATGGGAGCAGGAACAATATACAAGCAAAACCTGCTAAGACTCAGACAGAAGTAAGCCAGCCTCTCCTCTGCCACTGCAGCCTCCAGAGGTGCCCACATACATCTACACACCTGAAACACCATGTTAATTGAAATGTCAGCATTCCCACCCCAAAGCAGCACAGAGTGGAAAGTGGTGACTCTGGAAGATACATAAACATTCTCTGATTGTCCATATCGCAGGCCCTTTACTTCTTATAACTAGGAGGACACACGTCTTCCATCTATGGAAATTACCCCCTCCTGAGGAAAATGTGGGGCAAGACCCTCCCTATTTCCTGTATCTACATGACCCAAGATGGGTAATGACTTGGGCAAAGTCAGCTGGGCGCTGTCTCCCAAAACACAGACTGTTCAGTAAGTATCACAACAATGTTGGGACAGCTGAAGTCATTGTGTATGGCAAAAGCAGCAGTAGAAGTCAGAATAGATGTTCCTCCTACAGGACCTGTACTTCAGCTCCTGCCTTCCAGAGCTCACCTAGTTCCACCAATTTCCAATCTATCCCCTGAGTGTCCTCTTAAAGCTAAGACCCAGACACACTTCCAATCAATGGTCTTGTTGCTTATATTAGCCAGAGTTGGTTCATGTTATGGATAATGAAGAATCCTGACAGCTTTGTAGATCTAGAGCCTCATACACACACCTCGGAAGCACACCTCGCCTGTCAAGAGCCATGTCTGGTAGCAGCTAGTTGGGCTCTGTCTCCCAGAAACTTCCTCAGAGTCACATCATGCAGGCAGCATACTCCCCAAGGTCTTTCTCCTCATTTCTTTGCCTTGCACTCCTTTCCTGATGCACTTAATGCTGGAGAGATTTCTCTGAAACTTGACTACCTACTCCCAACATTTCTGCAACCTAGAATTCTTAAATTCTTAGTGAAATGATCAAGATACTCTAGGAGAGACTGAAGAGTTTATAAGTGAATGAAATGCAAACTTTTGATGCCTAAATTCAGTGTATTTTCCTCATGTACCCAGAACTGTTTTATTTTGTTAGGTTTTCAGGGAATCTAGCATCTATTTGTCAGGTTTATGGTGTTGATGCTTCCTTCTTTCACTGAGGTGTTCAGAGTCTTAATTAGATAGTGAGTGTAAAGTGCTTTGACAGCATCAGATGAAAGGTGCTAGAGAAATCCCTGGGGAATTTCTTCACTTTGGCTCAAAAGACACTAGAAAATTAGAGAGCTTTAACAATTGAGCTAAGGTTTACAAGTAAACTTTTTGACTTTTCTAAGGAGTCTGTGTCTAGTATGGTACAAAGCCTGAATTTTTTTGAACTTTTTGTTTTCGTAACTATAAATGAAAGTGCAGGCATGCAAATGAGAAGCACCTAGAGACCCCAAACAAGCAGAGTATACACTCAAAAACAAGGTCTTGCAACCTGCCTCATGAAGACAAAGGCGGTATACTGTTAGAGTGGTGGATTTTTCATGGAATTAGTGTGCATAGACAGAAAACAGAAGAGAGGATATTTTTTTTCCCAATAAATCACCTGAAATTATCATCCCTTGTGGGCAAATACCCAGCCAAACAGGTGCCACTGATGCCCAAAGGTTTGCCATAAGTTTGAGGCTCGTCCTGGCAGAGTAACACAATGGCTAAAAGGGTCAGGCAAGTCTGGGACAAAAAGAGCAAAATGAAAGTACAAATGAAGATAATGGCTGCCATCGTCCATGCCAAGGATAGCCTCCCTCTGTGGCCACACCTGCATATCATTTCCAAATGTCTCTTCTTCACATGTCCCCTCCTAGTACTCCAAGTCTGCAAGTCAAAACTGAAGAAGTAACCCACCTACCCTATGTGCTAGACAGTTTCACCTGTCTACTCAGTGCCCATGGTTTCCAGTAGCTACTCCCAGGTGACCACATGTAAGTGGGGTTGGTGAACACAGTACCTCCCAACATAACAGCCATGTTGAAACACCTGGTAGAGCATTAAGTTCTCCATGATGGGTCTATGGGTTGCAAATAATCAAATTATTGTCTATGGAATCATTGTAGCAAAAAGAAAACCTACCCAGACTTATTTAGTTAACACTTCCAAGAGGAAGTGTGGATCTAAGTTTTGGCAGCGGGATCAAGGGAAATACCCTCCTCTGAGTAGGGGGTCCCTTCCCTGAGACTGAGAAATAATATTGGTTTGTTTCTTAGAGTTTGGACTTTGGGTTCATTTAATTACTTCTTGGGAAGTCAAATCCTGTGCTTTCAGGCAGATAAATAATGGGAAATGGTGGTGTGCATGGATCAAAAGCCTTTTTATTTAGGATGAAAATTTGTGGGTACAAGACTGTGCTCCCCACTGAGCCAAACTCCACTCACAGTGACTCACATGTTATCCCAAGGCAGGGCACGTGTGGACCCTGGCGTCATGTGCAAGTAACAGACCAGTGGGTGTATTTGACTAGTGGAGGGTGAGAGTGGATTTGAAGAGAAATCCCGCAGCGTCTGCCCTGAATCTGAGCTTATACAACAGTCACTGTGTCTCAAGGAAGCTTTTCAAAATGCAAAACTTGCCCACTATTTCTTTACCACCCAATCTCTATGTAGTGCTGAGGCATGATCATAGATTACAACATCG
>NW_004567114.1:15586071-15611072 GCF_000260355.1 Condylura cristata
AAAATAACAGACCCAGTGGACCAATATAGAAATATAGTTAATAATATAATTTGAAAAAATGTTTAGTGAATGTTGTTTATTAGCTTGAAACACAAAATCCTTTCTAGACATGATAGAAAAAATGTATAAGTGTGAAGGAAAATATTAGTACATTTAACTACATAAAGTGTTAAATTCTTTGTGACAAAAGTATCAAAATGTAAGTCAAAAGAGAAATGACGAAGTTTGAAAAATTTTTTTACAAGTGTGACAAGAGGTAATGTCACAAATAAATTGAGATTTCTTAGAAATGTATTACAGGAAGGAAGGAGGGAGAGATAGAATGCAATAAGGAAATCAATAAAGAAACTGAACAAGCAGTTAACAAAATAGCCCCTAAATGTGGGAAAGATTGAAACTCATTCAAAATTAAAGAAATACACATTTGAAAAATGAGTTAGTTTCTCCCATTATCCTTACAAAGAAGAAAAGACTTGCTCAGGGTAGAAGAATATAGAGAAATTGGCACTCATATACACTATTGGTATCTGTGAATTGGTGCAATTTCTGAAAGTCAACTGGCCATATCTAATAAATGTACATCACTAGGAATTTATCCTACAGATATACAAATATAAATAGATATTTGCTGCAACATTATTTGTAACACTGAGGATTCAGGCAACATCCTGTACACTCATCAACAGGGAATTAGTTAAAGAAGTTATAGAAAATCTATACTATAGAGTGTAGCCATTATAAAGAATGGGGTAGTTCTAAGTACTACTATAAAAAGAGATTCAATATCAATATTTGACATAGTTGCAGAAATGTGGGTACAGTAATATCTCACTTGTGAAAATAAAAAGGTGTGCTTGAGATGCAGACTCATGGGACATTTCTGGAGAGAGATGTAGGAAACGTCTCATGATAACTTTTCTCTCCATAGTAGAATTTCACTTTTAATTTTATAAACTTTCATACTCAGTTTATTTTTTACCATGGATTTGCTTCACTTTCACAATGAAAATCTAACTTGAAAAAAAAAAGTGCATTTCATCTGCCATTTAAACAGTAATGATGGCCCTCCCTGGTGGTGCAATGAGTTAGGATGCAGCCCTGCAAGCTGGCTATAGCAGCTTCAGTGCGAGTTTGACCCACAGCCCGGAAGTGACCCACATGGTGCGGCAGACCTCTCCTGACCCACCCACTGCTCTCCTCAGCAGTGTACTTCCTGGATCTGCCTGTTCCACTCCCCACTCTGTCTCGGGTGAAGCCTCTCCCCCTCCTGCACCTCTGGCTTGTACTGCAGTTCTGTATGCAGAAATAAATAAATATTTTAAAATAAATAAGTAAATAACCAGTAATGAAATCAAAAGTTTTCCTGAATGAATGTATACTGAGTCTAACCTATCAGACTTGGAAGACATAAAGCTGTCTAGGAGGCGAGACCTGCCCTCCAGGAGTTTACCTTATATCTAAGAGTTAAAGAGAATACCGGGTACCCAACTCAGTAATTGCAGTAGGAAAGAGCCCATCCTTCCTGATGCTTGTGAAATACCCAACATTTCACAAGCAGGACTCCAAAGAAACCCATACTGGACTCACTCGCCTAAATCAAAGCCTTTCTTTTGATCTCAGCCTCAGCATTAAAAATCCCACCAGGAAATGGGGTCTTCACAGCTCCCCCAGGAACTGACATCTAGTCATCCTTTGAAAGATCTTTGTCAGTCCCTCGATGAAACATTAACCTTTGAAAGTTCATCTCTCAGCTAGCCTGGGTCAAGGGGCCTAGCTCTCAAGTAGGATCCCCCCTCTCCACAGGAACTGCAGGTCTATCAGGCTTAGCCACACAGCAATTACAGGGAAGAGGGAAAGCAAACGTCTGAGGCTTTCATGACAGGCAGAGGGGTCTGGGCAGCAGTATATAACAAGTATTATTCTCCAAGTGCCATTGCCCCTTCTGCCAACCCCCCCTTTAATTCTAACACCTGGCTCATCAAAAAAAGCCTGTTTGATAGTTGCAAGGCAAGCTCAGAGGTAGAGTTAGTCCCCAGTGCCCACACTTCCTTATGGGAGACTCGAGTCTGCATTCTTCCCCGCACCATCCTGCTGTCAGAAGAAGATTGAGGTCAAGGAACAATCCAGCATATAAAGGCACACTTGGCTCTGCAGAGCTCCCGGCCCCAGGAGCTCCTTCTACCCACAGCTCCTGGGGCGGGCACACTTTGCTGTGAGGATGAGCAAATGGGACTAATGAGGTGGTGTGGTTTGAACCCGCTGGGAATTTGGCCTTGCACAGCGATCAGAATCAAAAGCTTTCACAAACTGGGGCAGAAATTAAAGATGAGGAGAGTTCTGCTAGGTTGGGCAGGGGGGAATGTCAATGGCACTCATCAGAAGCCCCAAGTGAGCACGGCTTTCATGGGTAACTTCTTCAGACTCTTTTCCCTCATAGGATGTGTTATCTCAACAAGCCTCCAGCGGGGTCCCCTAATCACCACTGTGCGGACCAGCCCCTCCCAAACACTGCCAGGAGAGCCACACAGAAAGGTCACATGCACCACAGATCCAGCAGAAAGGGGATGGCAGACAAGTTGTTGCTTCTGTCCATTGGCAGCAAAAACCCCTAGGGCTAGAGACGATGTCAGAGGCGTGGTCATCTGTACCAATGTAGCCAGATCTTGGACAACTCTGTCTCCCTATGTTAGGGCGAAAGGATATCCTGGAACTCCACAGACACAGGTTTGGCAGACTCCACCCCCACTCCAGACACTGTAACCAAAATCCCAGCACCACCAATCGGAGGAATGCTAGGACAGAGGCAAAGGTTAAGCAGCCAGTTTGTTTGTTTAGGTATAAAACTGGACATGTGGACTTTGGGGTTCTCTTGGCCTCATGGCTTTTGGCTGAACACTTGGCTTTTCACCAGCTTTCAGTGTGCTATTGGGGTTCCAGGCCAGTGGAACTGGTAGGAAACATTAACAAACTTATCTCTCTCTTTTCCCTGAGTTATTCATTTCTCTTGTAAATAAACCCATTGTTAACCTTTTTATGTGTACCTGCAGTTGAATTTTATTATAAGTACCTTTTTTTTTTTTAAGATTTATTTATTTATGCATACAGAACAGAGGGGTACAGGCCAGAGGTGCAGGGGTGGAGAGAGGCTTCACCAGAGACAGAGCGGGGAACAGAACAGGCAGATCGATGAAGTACACTGCTGAGGGGAGCAGTGGGCGGGCCAGGAGAGGTCTGCCACGCCATGTGGTCTCCTCCAGGGCAGGCGGGAATCGAACTCATGCGGAAGTGGCTTTAGCTTCTCAGTGCTGTGCTTTAACCCGCTGCGCCACCAGGGAGGGCCTATTATAAGTACCTTTTAAGGGACTATGGTGAGGACCCACGGTCAGGCAGCCCAGTTCATTTTGGGGGTTACCCTGTAATACCTAGGACTCAGTCATCTGCCCTGGAGGCCACTGCTGGCTTTCAAGCCACCGGGGTGAACAGAGACCTCTGTGACTGTGATCCATGAATGCAATGTCATCACATGTGTCCCTGGCTCCCAGGTGACCGAACCATCCCATCTGCCTCTGTGAAATAGATGCAGACTTTTGGGTTATTGGCATTTCAGTGTCAAGAAGTGGTGAAATGTTGCAAAATCTCTGTGCAATGAATGCTCAAATTTTACATGTTTTTAATTTGGGAGGAGGCTCAGTAGACAACAAAAAGAGACATATTTCACATTTGTCCTCCCAAAGAGGTTGAATGCATTTTGAAATTATTATTTTATTTTCACACAGAAATACCAAGCAAGAGGGAACAGGGAACATTGGAGCAGCAGGATGCTGGACTAGCCTGGTGGCAGGAGCCTCTGGAAGCTACTCCACTACTCAGTGCCTCGGTTTCCTCATTTGTGGTAGTTCCTGCTTCACAGGCCGTGAGAAGTAGTTAGACTAACCCTGTCTAGAAAGCACCAGACACCTGCTCTAGTAACTGTGGCCCTTTCTGTGCTGGAGAAAGTAAGGTAGAGATGATGATTCTGCTGTCAGGCACAGAAAGCAGAGTAGTTTCTAGAAATAAGCTCTCTGTGACCCTCTCACACCTACAAATTTCTTCATTTTCTACCACACAGGGACTGACCCTCCTTCCTGTTCTCCTGGCTTCCTCCTCTGCTCTGGCCCCTCATTACCACTCCTTATCTTGTCTCCCAGCTTCCCAAGTATCATGTCAAACCTTACTTTTTCCAAGAGTATCACATTTCTACTTACCACATAAAACTCAACAGGGCTCCTCTCTCAGAACTCTTCTACTTGGGGTCCCACCCCTACCCCATTATTAGGTCCCTCACACCCTGTGGATCCTCCTCCTCACAGAAGTTACTGCTCTTTACTTTTGCCATTCTGAGCCAATGTGACTACAAATGTTACCTTAATTTCCCACAACATGATAAGCAGGCTATAATATTTAACATGATTTTATTCTAGCCCTGGAGATAAAAAGAAAAAAATAGATGCAGGGAAATACTTGCAACTCCCGGATCTGGTTGTTCAAAGATTGGACGCCGGGCCCATTCTCAGAAATGCCGCATGAGAACCACCCCTCTGCTCCGGCAGGCTATCTTCTGCCCACCTTTAGCATGCTCTTAGCACGTCTATACTTGCCAATGTCCATGCCCAGAGAGGGACCCTAATCTAGGGACCTGTCTAAGACCCCCATTCCTGCTCTTTCTCATGACAAATATCCTGACCCTCATCTCCAAATGGAAGACTGTGCCATAAGTCTGAGCAATGTACAGAAATAGAGGTACAGTCCAAGGGGAACTACCCCCCTCTCAATCCTGCTCCCTGCTAATTGCCTTGCTCCACTGCAAGGTGCAGATAAACTACTGTCCTTCATGCTCAGCTCAAGTCACACCTCCACAAGAACAAGTAACACTCTTTAGCCTTATCCCATTCTAAATTAACACATGTTAAAAGCAGCATTTTTCTCAAAGAAAGAGTCTTCAAGGAGCTGACAGCATAAACATTCACAGTTTAGTTCCTTAGAGTCACAGCCTCTCAAACACATTTTCTGGGATGGTGTACATTTACCTAGTAAAATTATATATTTGGGTTCTTTCCAGAGCAAAGAAATGGGCTACTTCAAAAGCATACTCCCCTTTATTTTGTGCAAGAGGGAAAATTGCTTAGAGCTTTGAAACGAGTCTATCAACTCCTGTTACTCCCCTTTAGGTTTTACAACTCTTGGAGGCAGGTTTTAAACAAGATTCAGACTCACTGCATCCAATCCCTCTCCTTTTGACACCTTTTCTGCTAAAAGGAGCTCAGGGGTGGGAACTGAAACCTGACACTATTGAGCAGTATCGATTTTCTAACCCAGAACTTGCCCCATCGATCATTGTCTTTTCCTTCTGCAATTGATAACTAACTTCCTGGCAAACCCACACCCATCTTCTTCAGTGAGTGCTTCACCCTACTTTGGATTTCAAGTCCATGTGGTGCACAGCTTTTGAAGTTTCTAAAACTTGAGGAGGGCAAAGTCTCCTTGACATTATAGCAAAATGTGTTATAGAAATGTATGGTCTCTCTCCAAGTGAAATACTTGTTTTGACACAAATTACATAGAAGGAGGAGGGGGAGGCCCTGCAAAACAAATGAGCAACTTTTTTAAAAGCTTTCAGAATCAAATGTAAAATTCATTAAGAAAAGTAATGGAAATTTTATGGCTGGTGCACAGATAAATTCATTGCTGCCTCTTAATTCATCAAGCACACATACAAGAGTGTATACCAAATTAATTGGAACTAACAGCCTCTCAGAAACTTTAACCAGCTGCAGATTCAGGATAAACTAGTTAGAACAAAACAAAGAAAGCTTCCTCCTCCTTCTCCTGACCCTGATTGAATTAAAGGCTGAGCTTACTCAGTTCTAAAAATGTCGACCAACTTTGTTCTTCCAGGCTGCCAAGTCACCACCTGCTACCCAGGTAGAAACAGGAAAAGAACGTGACACAAGTGAGGAATTAGGAATTAGAGTTAGGAATTCCCAACTCTACTTGCTCATAACTATAAAGACACAATGGAAGAATTCTTAAAAAGAAATGTGATGGAAACTTGGTATTAGGTATTGTTCTATACCAGGTGGGTGGGGTAAGGAAGGAGAGTGGAATTTTAATGATCCACTTCCCATTACTTTCTTGGGTTACTTAGAATACTCTTCACCTCTTTCTTCAGGTCAGGGCACTAGTTCCAAATGTTAGATCAACCAAGACAACAAAGGAAATCTGTAAATCATCACAATTTTTTGTTCAGAAAAGAAAATGCAGCCATGACTCCTGAGGAGAAGTCTGCCCTCGCTACCTCAATTGAAAGCAAGTTCTTGTCAGACAGCTGTATTATTTTGTTAGTGATTACTAACTATTCATAATTAACAAATGAATAATATAAATATAATGAATGACAATTTATATTTATTGAAGACTTAGTCATGCATGCCATTGGCTTAAGTAGTTCCCGTGTATTATCTCATTTAGCTATCACAACAACCCACTCAGAGCCGAGTAGCATTATTCTCATGTTGAAGGTGAGGGAATGATTCTTGGAGAAGTTAAGTAATTATCTGTGGTCACAGAATAGATCTGTACCAAACTATAGTTATATTGTGAAAGTTTAACCATCAAGAAGCAGACTGATAAGTAAAAGAAGGCAGAAGTCTACAGAATTTTGTGAGCTAACAAAGAAGTGGGTTTTTTTCATATTGTACCATTTGTATTGAGGCAACATTGGTTTTCAACACTGTGATTCAGAGATACAGATTCACACCTATTCAAATGTAAATGCACAGAGAAGCTTTATTTTAACAACCACAGAGAGAAGATTGGTTTGACCAGGAAGAGGTTCAGACTGGCTTTTTCATCCTCCTTTTGGAAACACCAAAGCTGACCAGAGAGACTTTCATCCTCATACAGAAGGTGCTCTGGGCTTCACCCACATGGAGTGTGCAGAAGACCTTCACATGGCTCTAGAGAGTACAGATTTGGAATTATATATCTAAGAAGGATAATCTATAAACTAACAACTCCTTAGTTACAGTTATTAGAGTACTAGGTTAGAACTTATTCTGGGAGGTACAAGTCTTCTGAGAAAAACAGCTCCCTGATTTAGGGTGACTATTCACTTTGTCCCTGCCCCCTTGGGAAGGTCTCAGACAACTTCCAGAAGTTATCTGTGAGACAACAAGAGCCTGGGCCGTTATCATCCATAAATAGGACAACCTGTGAAAAGACTGAGGCAGCTGGCCCTCTGTGGTGGTGCAGGGGTTAAAGTCTCAGCTCTATCAAGCTATTGCCAGGCACTGCACCATGAATGTGGTGCCTGCCAGGGAGCTGACCTATGAGGTGCAGCAGGCCTCTCCTGTCTCACCCTGGTGAATCCTCTCACCACCCCCTACCTCTGGCCTAGACCCCAGTTCTCATATGCATAATTAAAAATAAATCTTAAAAAAAAAAAAAAGACTGAGGAAGCTTTCCCAAAGAGAGATAAAAATACACAGATCCTGAATGAGGATCTATATCTACTTGCAATGCTATCAATGCAGCAATACTATAAATATATGCTGACTACCTGCTATATGCCAGGCTCAAGGCAAGACCTAGAGACCCAAAGATGAGTAATTATTTTTTTCCCTCCTTTAAAGGAAGAAAGTGATGATTCAAATATGAAATTATAGCCATTTTAAATAAGGAACTCTTATTTAAAATGGTAAATACTTTGATTAGCCTGTACCTTTTCAGAGATCTAACTTATTTAATTAGATCTCTGTAGAATTGATAACTTTAAACTTGCTGCGCTTTGTGTATTTGTTGTTTTAATTGTTTTTCTGGATGACTGCTTAATTAGTCACTTGTAGGGAGCAGCAAGAACACACGCACACTGAGGTTTTTCACTGGAGTTTTTGGCAACACCTCTATTTCAGGAAGAGAATCATTTTCTGTAAGAATAAGAAAATCTAATTAATAGTGGCTTAAACATATCAGGTATTTGTCTTGCATAACAAGAAGATGGAAAGCACTTCCAAGGTTGCCAATGAGACCCAAAATTGCCATCAGATATCAATTTTCCATCTTTTTCTCTGCCATTCTCAGCGTGTTGGCCTTCATCAGTGCTAACCAGTTCCTGGTTTGCCCAGTGACCTTCCATATTACCAGTCATCATGTTCGCTTTTGTTTTTTATTGATTTTTGCATAAAATAATAGGGTGTAATGCTATTAACCTGTTGCCCTGGTGGTGCAACACGTTAAAATGCAGCACTATGGAGCTATCTAAAGCCACGGTAGCACAAGTTCGATCCCAGGCCAGGTAGTTGACTCACATGGCGTGGCAGACTCTCCTGCCTTGGCCACTGCTCCCTTCAGCAGTGTATTTCAGTCAATTTTAGTCAGTCCATCTATTCTGCTCCCCACTCTTTCTCTGGTGAATTCTCTCACCACCCCCCATACTCCCCCCACCACCCCAGCAACTCTAGCCTATACCCCAGTTCTTGTATTCTTGTATGCATAAATAAATAAATCTTAAAAAAAAGAAAAAAGAAGAACTAGGGCATAAGCCAGAGGTGAAGGGCAGGGGGAGGGAGGTAAGTGTCTCTAAACTTCCTTGTCACCAGAGACAGAGTAGGGATCAGAACAGACAGATCCACTGAAATACACCCTGAGGGGAGCAGCGGGAGGGGCAGGAGAGGTCTCCTGCAGCATGTGGGTTACCTCCCTAGCCACTAAGGATGCAACTCATTCCTTAGTAGTGATAGTGCTGAGCCCTCACCCCTAAGACACCAGGGAGGCCCCCAGTCGTCATGTTCGAGTTCCAGAAAAGAGCAAGGAAGATGGGGAAGCAGAGATGCTAGCAGATTTCCATTTCTACATCATTGGTAACACTGTCATATGACCACTGCTGACATCAAGGAAGGTTGGAAAATTAGTGTCTGGTTTTTGTTCTTTTAACAGTCTCTCTCAGTTGACAGAAAAAAGAGAAGTGATTAGCAATGAAAGGTTATGTTAGCATGTAACTCCTGAGGTTGCATGCTCTAAGAAGTGCCTGCCACCCACTACATAAAGACAAAGGAAATTGACTTTTAGTGTGATGGATCTTAAATGGGATTAGTGTGCACAGAGAAACATGACACAAGCTATGCAACGTCCATCATCTGACAGATTCCGGGTGGATCGGGATAAGTTCTGAAAAATCAGACTGTCCACTGCTGACTTATGTTATGACCTCCCTTTTTTGTATAATCATAAAATCAAAATATTCCGAGCAACCATCAGTTTACAACTGGATTGGCTTAGCCCCACAAGGCGGCTGCCTGGTTCAGGCAAGCTGCCCCAGGAGGAGAAATTCCTGTCTCCTGAGACAAAAGGCAAGCCCCAGGAGAAATAAGACCCCAGGATATAAAAACTCCTGGGAAGCTTCCTTGGTTTCTTTAAATAAAAAAGCAACCCTCAGATAAGGCTCCCAGAGCATAATGGACAAATTTTAACCTTGACTACATAGGTGTTGTTTGATATACAACTGTACAACTTTCTCTTAATTTACTCCTTTTTAAAACAAGCACTAACTACTCTCTGCTAGCCTTAAATTAGCCATTAGCTTTTCTTTAGACAATCACTGATAACACTGCTAACACAATTTATTACTACCCAAGACCCCTAACAACCTTTTGCTAACAAGCTCACCCTTTCCCAGACCCCTCTTCCTTTGAGTGATAACTAGACAGCTGTATACATGATAACTATCACAAAACATATAATCTATTATACCATAAATTGTTAAGAGAAGAATGCTTTTCCCCCTTGTCCTTGAGAATATTTTATGGAGATATCTCATTAACTCACCCTATACATTATTACAATTAACTACTTGCTACACAGTATAAAGACCTGCTGAAGGGGTAGCAGGAAGACTTGCACCCTATCCAGACTCCCGTGTCTTCCTCGCACCTGCTCCTGTCTTCCCTTTTGGAATATCCGCTCGCCGACGCCTTCCCATCTTAGGGTCCTGCCTGTGCTGCCTCCAGACACCTCAAAAGTTGGAGCTAGTCTCCGACAGGAAAATGAAAAGATAATAGTTCCCCAATAAAAGACCCAAAATTACCCACCCCCTTGGGAGCAAATGCCCAGCCCAATAGGCATGGCCCAAAGCAGGGGCTCTGAGGCCTCAAAGTTATCACAAGTCTAAGGCGTCTTCTAGTGGAGAATGATAGGAAAGGGGTTCTGAAGCAGATTCCAGAAAACTGGAACAAAAGGAGACACCACATCAAGATAATTGCCTTATGTTGTCACCGCTCTGCATGTCTTCTTCCATGTCTCCTTCCCAGCAACACCAGGATGCCAGTCGGGCCTCAGAAGCAAGAGCACTCCCAAGGCCATCTGCCTTCCTTGTTGCAGAGTTTCCCAGTCCGCTCATCTGCACCCATAGTTTCCAGCAGATAGCCCAAGGCAGCTACAGGTAAGTGGGAAGAGGGAACTCCGTATCTCCCCTAACAATTAGTCAATCAAGAGTATCTGCCTCTCCTCTCAACTATGGAAGCCTAACCCATCGTCACATTTTTTAAAGATTTATTTATTTATGCATACAGAACTGGGGTACAGGCCAGAGGTGCAGGGGTGGTAAGAAGATTTACCAGAGACAGAGTGGGGAGCAGAACAGGCAGATCAACAAAGTACACTGATGAGGGAGCAGAGGTCGTTGAGACAGGAGAGGTCTACCAACCTTGTGGGTTAGCTCCCTGCCTGGGAATTGAACTAGCAATGAAGTTGTCACAGCTAGCTTCGCAGTACTGTACTGTAACCTGTTGTGCCACCAGGGAGGACCCCCTTTTTAAGTTTTTTATGTGGCTACCAAAAAAAAGGTTAAATTATCAATGTGGTTTATACTTGTAGTTTATACTATATTTCTATTGTAGAAGGATGGCATTTGACAAAAATATCTGTAATAGATGTTGATGCCCCACCCCAAGCCCCCTTGGCCTAGTTCTGAGTTTCCCAGCATCCTCCAAGGACAGTTAGCAACTGTCAACAGTTGCCATCCAATTCCCTCCTGGAGAAGTCTCTCTGCTTCTCTGCCTGAGATCCTGCTCTGGCACCAGAGGAGCTTGGTTTGGGCAGCTTGGAAATATCCAAAATGCAAAGCTCCCAGGGGCAAGCTTCACCCCATTAGGGAAAGGGAACACATGCCTGTTGTCAGCAGCTGCTCCATGGGGCCCTCTTGTATGTTCTACAAGATCTCTCCTAGGGCCCCCAGCAGGACCAAAGCCAGCTGCTCATTATCGCAGATTTTATTGACTCTTCTCCCTTTCCTACCCTACCTGCCCTATCTCAGGTTTCCTGGGATCACCTTCCAAGTACATTTCCTGTCCCAAAGTGTCTCAGCTCTGCTTCAGGGGGCCCCAAAGGACAAGCCACTGAACATTTTTCGGTCCCTCTTTCCAGGAACCCACTAAGTGTCCTTTGACTTTATTAACTCAGGTTGAGTTTTTCCTCCTGGGCTATTAGTGAAATGTCTTTAATTACTATTATTTTCCATCAATTCCTTTACAATTCTATTGTCAATGGCTTTAAGAAACAACAAAAAAGATTCTGTTCTAATTAAACAAAGAGTTGATCATTTAAAAGAGTGTGAGGATTTTTATCCCTCTCCAAGTAATTTGCTTACATTTAAACTGTGCTTATGTGGTGTTGTTTTAATTATCAAGTCATTAAAGACATCGATGTGGCCCTTTGAAACATTTTCTCGGCTTTGGTTCAGTGGCAATTTCTCTCATCCGACAGAATAAAGCTCCACAGGACTGTTCAATATATTTCTCATGTTTGAGTAAAAGACACACCCTGGACTCTATAAACAAGGATTTTAAATAGTAAATACAGCTATAGGATGTCCTGGCTGCCCTGACATGCAGCACAGCCCTTACTGTCTGTGCTAAGCCTCCCTTGACAGTGTGGTGTGGCTAAAATAAATAAAGAAATACATATTAAAAGTCTTTAGAGTTGGGCCCTCCATGGTGGCGCAGCGGGTTAAAGCACAGCACTGAGAATCTAAAGCCACTTCCGCATGAGTTCGATCCCCACCTGCCCCGTAGGAGATCCACATGTTGTGGCAGACCTCTCCTGACCTGCCCGCTGCTCCCCTCAGCAGTGTACTTCGTCGATCTGCCTGTTCTGCACCCAGCTCTGTCCCTGGTGAATCCTCTCATCCTCTGCATCTCTGACCTGTACCCCAGTTCTGTATGAATAAATAAATAAAACTTAAAAAAAAAAAGTCTTTAGAGTTAAAGGATAGGTCTCCCTAATGTATGCAGAATAGGTCTTCCCAGAACATGTCCCAGAACAGACATGGGGATTCTTTGGAAGTAGTCAATGAAGACCTTGAAATGTCAAGAGCAGGTCTTACATTCCCTGAACTGCCTAGACAAATCAACAGTGGAGGTTATTATCTAGATTTAGGGTTATCTTCAAGAATGAACTTTCCTTCAGAGAAATCAGTCTATATGTCTTCGTGTGAGTCCCTTATCTCTGCTTGAAGCCCCAGGCCCTACTCCATAACTTAGGTCAGAATAAAAGCCCTCACTCTGACCCCATTTATTATGGCACGACATCCTTGTAGAGTCTCCATATGTAATTGATATTCTCTTTGCTTCTACTAGCCTGTCTGATCTTAACTTGATTGTTTAGTCAGCTCTAGAAGGACTGAAAGGAGTAGGAGGAAATTTCATCTCTTTTACAGCGTCCAACTGATCCAGTTGATGTTGGACAAGCTGATATGAGCCACCAAATACAAGAAAGTTCAGGCTTTGAATGGTGACAAGTAAGGAGTCTTACTTGTAAAATAAAGAAATCTGTCTCTACCACTTACTGCCATGACCTTCAAATCACTTTCTTTGTAAGCCTCAATTTCCCTAAGTAGAGCTTAAACCTGAGGGTTAGCAAAGTGAACAAGAGAGACATTGGGTTCACATTTAAGGGGGTCACATTTAGACGCTTATAATTGTTTTCATATGAAATGTGTGTGTGTGTGTGTGTGTGTGTGTGTAGACTATTGGCTTTAAAAAAAAAAACCTAAATTTGTAATATACTTTTCTTTACTCTTTAGTGTTTTGTGCGCTAGTAGCCTTCACATATCCTACACCTCTCTTGCCCCAGACCACGAGGAGAACAAAAATTCCTGCATGTCCAGAAATTCCTTTTATCAATTCCAAAAGCATTAGAAAATATAAGCTTTCTGACCCAGCAATCCCACTTGTAAGTATCTACCCAAAGGACATGAAAACATTATCTCAAAAGGACATCTGCACCCCAATGTTTATTGTTGCTCTATTTACAATAGGGAAGATGTGAAATCAATCTAAATGCCAAAAAATAGATGATTGGATCGAGAAGTAGTGGTACATAGGCAGAGTGAAATACTATTCAGCAATCAAAAACATAAACTCATCCCTTTTGCAGCAACATGGATGGAGCTGGAAGGGATCATGCTTAGTGAAATAATCTAGAAAGAAAAAGAAAAATACCAGTTGGTTTCATTCATATCAGGAGCATAATGGATCAGGAAAAAAAAGCAATTGTAATAAAGTAAAAATGAAAAATAATGAACAATTATAAAACAACACATTCTATGGAGGAAGAGAGAAGAATAAGATCAAAACTGGGGCAGAAAGAGCACATGGGACTATGATGATGGCACATGGGTGAATTTGGTAGTAGGAAGTCCACAGAGATTTCTAAATGAAGAATTTGGTAAATAAATAAATATGATTAAATTTTAAAATAAGAAAACATAAGATTTCTTATAAGCCACCCATCCTTTTTTTCTTCTGTTAATTTTATCTGAGACGTTCCACATTCAATTCTCCCTTGGCCTTCCTTTTGCCATGGGCCATGCTTGTGGACTGCTGCACCAAAGAATGTTCTTCCTCATGAACCATCTCTGAGGAAGGTTAACATTTCCTTTCCAAAGGATCAGAATCCAGGCTCACCAGCCTTGTTGCATCATGTATCCAGTGAAGTCACCCACTTACAGAATTCAGTTACTGCTAGGTTTTCCGCTTTTCTCCCTAATATACTTCTTCTGGGCTGCAAGCTCACAAACCTGGGACTTTATTCAGTGTTTCCTTTAATAAGAAATAATAATTGAGTTGCTACAAAGTACAGCGCATTTGATAAATTCTAAAATAAGGAAGGAGGAGAGCCACATCAAGTTTCAAATGTAACCTGATCTTCTAGGAACTTACCATCTAGTTGAATCTAGTACAATGAAATGCATAAGGGTCTCAGAGAAAAGTGTGTTAAATGAATAAAAGACATACCCAATATAAAGCTAAAGTTTTGATGAGCTTTAAGACACTATTGGCACTGGCATTTAGGAAAGCCCAAATCCTGCCTTTGCCAGACTCCCAAGGGGACAATGACAAAAAAAGAAATGAAGAGCTGTGTTATTGTTAATTATGGGAATTATGCTTTAAGCCCCTGTGAAGGGTAGGTTGAAAACCTAGTGGGTATATGTGCTGTACCTGTAAACCAAATGGGCCATGGCTATCCTCCTAAATCCACCTAAGGACTGTACCAGCCTCAGGATAGGAGCCTTGTCAACACACTTAGTCGTCCAGGAAAGGAGGAAGAGAGAGTGTACTGGCTGCCTGTTGAAGTACCTAAGTTCCTGATTTTACCAGCGAAGGCCATACTATATGCCTAACTTTTAACACACAGTTGAACTAATGATTAGTAAACATGGTCAACTGATGATGGAAAGTTTACCTCTTCAACCTCTATGATGATATGAAGCAGTGTCTTATTAACTGATACAAAACGGCAGGCAGAAAAGGCTATGAAGTGCAAGGCAGCGTGAATTCACTTTGGGCCAGAATAATGAAAGAGGTAACAGGGTATTATATGACAGAGTTGTTCTTGCCTTAAACATAGAAAAATCCTTCCACATCAGGTGAGATCACAGACAAATTTGCTCCTTTGTTTCCTTCCCCTGAACTTCTTGGGCATTCTCACAAGAAAGCTTGTTGTGTATTGCTTCGCAAACCCTACAATCCCAATAGAAGCTTGCTCAATGAACAACTCAGTTCTTCAGTCAATTACCAGCAAGTTCACAAACCATTCTGCTTTAAAACACACATAAAACATATATAGGAGAGGAGATCTACTTGTTTGTTTAATGATATTCTTTCCACTTCTTTCTGGGTATTTTCCATAATTGAATTGTCTACAAACAAAACAAGGATTGCTGCTTCTATTAGTATATGGCATTTTGTCGACACCTTTAAATGAAACGTAACAAAGCACTTTGAACAAATGTTCATTAACTGTGTGCCTCTGTTGGAGGGCAGGACACTCTGCATTTATTAAAGGAAAGAGTTTGTACAAGTCCGATGTGGCCAAGTGTTGAGAAACTTGCTCACAAGTTATTATGGAAAGTGGCATCTTTTGACAAAAATTAATTTTGTAAATGTTTTCTCTTTCTAGTTCACTTAATGTATGTATATAAAAAATGTTATATTTGGGCCCTCCCTGGTGGCGCAGCAGGTTAGAGCACTGCACTAAGAAGCTTAAGCTACTTCCTCATGAGTTCAATTCCCGCCTGCCCTGGAGGAGCTCCACATGGCGCGGCAGACCTCTCCTGAACCGCCCGCTGCTCCCTTCAGCAGTGTACTTCGTTGATCTGCCTGTTCTGCTCCCCATTCTGTCTCTGGTGAATCCTCTCACTCTCCGCATCTCTGGCCTGTACCCCAGTTCTGTATGAATAAATAAATAAATCTTTAAAAAAAAGTTATATTTTACGTTAGCTAGAAGACATATTTTTAAAATTCTGAAACACTAACACTTTTTTCTATCCCTTTCTATCACCTCTGCACGTTTTGCACCTTAAACCGGGTCCATGGATCTAACATGCTTTACTCCTTCATGGACTGGAAGCAATGATTATAATCCAAGCTGTGGACCTATTTTTTTCAGTCATTCTGTTTTTCGTTATATATGTGGGTCACACCATCAAGAGTCTTTGAACTTGAAAATTTGGCCAGAGTGGCAAAAATAAAGTTAGGAAATAAAAAAAAAAGTTATCTGTATTTGACATGTATTTGCATCTGTTGCTATTTTCTGCTGTCCTATTGTCATGTCCTTTAATTCCAAAAGAAATATAGTATACATAAGAAATGGAGAGAAGGGGCATTGAGTCATCACAAAACCCTGTTGCTCCAGATGGCTCCAGATGGTTCCAGCTTTCAATTCTCACCTATGGAATTTGGAATATTACCCAAAGTATATTTATTGCTCTGTATATATTTTTTATATTTAAAAGGACCTTGAAGAGTGTTGTTCTTTGGATACCTAAAGCATTACACTTTTATGGCTTTCAAAGCTGACCTACCAATAGTAGGAAAACTTTGCCAGGAATAGATTGAATAAGATTCTACCATGGGATGGTGCAGCAGGTTAAAGCACAGCACTAAGAAGCTAAAGCCACTTCAGCATGAGTTTCATCCCCACCCCGGAGGTGGCCCACATAGCTCAGCAGACCTCTCCTGACCCACCCACTGCTCCCCTCAGCAGTGTACTTCATCATTGGCCTGTTCTGCTCCCCACTCTGGCTATGGTGAATCCTCTCACCCCGCTGCACCTCTGGCCTGTAGCCCAGTTCTGTATGCATAATAAATAAATCTTATAAAAAAGAAATTCTACCATGGGAAAGCAGCATAAGCCTGCACTTACTGACAAATATGAGAACTAGGGACTTCCAAATGCCCAATATGTGATTTACCAGCTGGTACACAGTAGACAATTTGAGCAGCTATCTATATGATTTAAGGAAAGTGATGCTGAATGAGTGGAAGGGGAGGGGGCAAACTGTTTAACCTCAATAATCCAGACCATTTATAGAGAGCCTTCTGCTAGGGGATAACTCAACCCCCTTATTTACTTATTGCCATGATGTGCCAAATAGATGGGGAAATGTCACAAGACCATGAGATGCTAGATTCTAAGATTCAAAGACAAATGAACTAAGACGCCTATTCTCTACAAAACCAGAGTCTAATGGAGCAATGAATAAGAGGAAAGAAGGAAGAAGGAAGGGAGGGACGACGGAAGGAGGAATGGAGGCAGGAAGGCAGGGAAGGAGGGAGGTATGGAGTAGGAAGGCAGGGTGGGAGGGAAGGAGGGAGGAAGGAAAAAGGTAGAGAGAAATCAAAGTGGAGAGAGGAGATAGGTTCTGCCTAGGTTTCAGAAAAGGAGAGATGATATTTAAGTGGGCTCTAGAAAGCAGTGTCAACATTCACACAAGATGGTAAGTGCACCAGTTATGGGAACACTTGGGTAAGATATTTGCATTTTCTGCCCTGTAAAATAGAGTTGGCAGTCTGAATCTATTCTTGGAGTAATAAGATGTAAGAAAGGTGCTCTCTGAAAACAAAAGAAATGCATTTTATCAATTACCTTTTTAATATAATCTTGATCATTCTCAAAATGTGATTTCTATAGCAGCAGTATGAACATCAATATTGAGCGCTCATTGAATTAGAGAACTTGTGAGAAATTCAGATTCTTACCCTACCCCTACACTGGCTCAGAAACTCTGGGGCTCGGGCAGTTTTGAGATGCTCTATAGGAGGTTGTTCATCTACTGGGGTCCAGGATACCCAGAGTAAGCAGCTTCAAATCATCTTGTGATCTGAATCTTGCCAGGGGAAATAATTAAAACTTTCCTAAATGCCTAAATACAGCTTCAATGCCAGACTTGAAAAAGAATTTCAGTGAATCAATGAAAGAGATAAATGAAAGTAACCAATATATTTTTATGAAGCTAATTTTTATTATTTATTGGATAATTTTAAAGGGCCTCATTAAGATTACATCCTTCCTATCTTTTTTACTGTTACATCCTCATCCTTTGTCTAAAACAATAGTAAACAAGCAAGTGTTGTTTTTTTTTTTCATGTAAACTGAATTAGCAAAATAGATTGCAATCATGTGTTGGCCCTCAAAAAGAATTTTTATGGTATTGGTCAAAAAATCCAGACATCTGTAAATCACTAAATTGACAGGACCTGCAGAGGCTTGCCAGAAAAAAAAAAAAAAATTTTATATATTTTTCAGAGTCAATAATGTTTTACTAAGATTTTTGTGTATCTGTGTATCTGCATTCCAAAATGTCCAAATTAAATCTGAAGTTCAGTAGTATATAAATTTAATAAATATCCACCATCTCTCATGATTTTTATTCTAGGATTACCATTTTCTCTATGAACTGTTATTTGGACGATTTCTTGTTCGTGATGTATCTCCTATGTATAGATGCATGTTCAGACGTATTTGTTTGGTAGCTTTTTAAGATCCCCAAGCACCTTGCTTGGAGAATAGAAAGGGTGAATAGAGACAGTATCATAAATATTATTATTTTTAATGTACATTTGTCATTCTCATGCACTAAAATACAATATTATTTATTAGTTTAATCACTGTTGTGAGAATTGTTATTACTATTTCGTAGTATAAAACTGAAAATGGAAATTGAAAATAAGAAAGCAAAAAATACATTCTATCTTGAGGACATGTAAGACTTACTATAACTAATCTGTACATAGAAAAACTGTATTTATTTCTATTACAATACCTTATTCATCAATGTATTAAATTATTTCACACTCCAGTAACCATCGAAGTACTAGTGACCACTGAAACACAAACCTCATTTCTCTCCATCATCTTCCACACCCTTCCCTTTATTATCAGTCTTACTATAAACATCTGACACCCAGGTTTCAAAAGCACAAGTCTCAGATTATGACAGGCAGAGTAGACCATTTCTGCAGGCCTAGCTGGTTCCAGACTATCTGGAGATTAAAACATGCTGAGTGCATGCACTCAGGTATTCCCCAGCCAAGATCTTGGTCTGGTGAGATGCACCAGCTGGGTTGTGAATTCAACCTTCTCTGGAAATCAATAGTTCTTGTAATTAAAAACATAGCCTGATTCTTGGCTTTTCCTATTCCCCTCCCTGCAAGAGAAAAGAATATTCTTATCTACCAAGGAGACTGCCTACCTTTCATCAGTCAATGACCTTGAATTGGCCATTGATCATCCTCAGTCATCCAAATGATGCATCAATGGCCTCTGCTAGAACTTTTCAGTTAGAACTTATTATGAACACATCCCCTGAGACATCCCATCCCTGCACCAGAGCTACTGAGTCTGTGTGTTCCCTCTCTGGTTTCTCAACTCCACTCACCCCTGGCGAAAGTTCTAGTGATTGTGTAACTCATGTCAGGGGCTAGTCTTGTTACAAGGCACCCCAATGTGAATTGGGTTGCTGTCTGTGGGTCTTCACCCATGCGCTTACGATTCAATCGTATTATGGACACACTCAAAAGGTTAAATAATGGATTTATTTATAAGGAAGAAGGTAAAGGAATAACCCAGGGAAAGAGGGAGAGAAACACAGGTTAACTAGGATGTCCTACCAGTTCTGCTGACTTGGACTCCACCGACACGCTGAAAACCGATTGAGCGCCAAAACGATCAGCTGCGAACCACCAGGCCAAGAGCCCCCCAGAGCCCACATGTCCGGTTTTATCCCAACCTGGCTGCTCAGCTCCGCCCTCACGTCCCTGCGTGCTTCTTCTTGGTACTGATGGGATTTGGAGTTCCAGCATCTGGAGTGGGACGGAGTCCATGAAACCTGTACCTGTTACAGTCTTAGCCCTTCTAGCACCTGCAATGGTGTTTCCATTGCCACAGCTTTTTCAGAATCAGCTTCTTAGAACCACTTCTGTCTCACCTGGCTAGGTCAGGTTCCCTAGGAAATAGGTGCTGAGACAATAGATTTCCAAACAGAAAGGACCCTGGGAAATGGTCTCCCAAAGCATACAAACAAGGGAGCAGTCCCTAAACTGGGACAGAGAGGTTGGCCCACCCCATGAGAACTCCAGTGCTCAGGTAGCTTTTAAGAGGTGTCCCACTATGAGGCAAGAGACTCTGTCCTGTGTAGTCCAACATGAACGAATCATTGGTCAGGGGCACACCACTGCGGCAGCTCCCTTCCCAGGGAGGACTCGGCTGCGAGCTCTTGGCAGGCAACACTCCTGGTGGCTGGAGGGACAGAGGCTGGGTTCGAAGGGGACCTCTGGGCAGCACATGCAGAAGAGCATCAAGGCACACCTGGGGATCAAAAACCAGGATGATGTAAATGAGGAAACAAATTAAGGCTGGTCTGTGCTTCCCAGCCTGGCATCTGCTGACTGCTTGGTCCTCACCTGCCACAGCACTTCTACGCAGACTTCTTCAGCCAAATGGTCCCCCCACAATTTACACACCTTGTAGCTTCTCAGCCTGGGGTCACAGTGTGCTGCTGGCCAGGGATACCTTGCTCCTCTCCCTCCCTCTTTCTCACTGGACCCATGCCCCGAGTTCCAGGAAGTCTTACCAATGACTCCAGCCACATTGTGCCCCTCTTATGACACCAACGGTGAATGCTGCCCTGATCACATGACACAGAGCATGCCCGGTGGGTTCACTACTTTCTGTGAATTTTCCCTGACTTCAACCAGACTTCAGGTCCTGCTGTTTACTCAGATGCAAATCCCAACAGTCAGTGAGTTCTTAGAGGGGAAATCTGAGCCTCAGTTTCCCCACTTGGACAGAATCTAGAACTTATTTGCTTTGGTGTGAATGAATATCTGAGCACTTACTATGTGACAGGCTCACAACTGTTCCTTTCTCAAGAGCAGAGAGGTACAGGGTGGCCACGTTTATAGATTCTTTAGCTTAGTATACAAAAGCCAGAGGCAGCCAGTGAAAATGCTACAGGCCTACTGGATGGAAAGGGTAAAAGATGATGGAAATGAAGATTTGGGGGGGGGGGGTGTGATAGTCTGGAGGTAAGCAAGGTGTGACCTGCATCTCCATACATGCCTCACTTGCCTCTGGCATTAATGCCATGTCTGTGGTTACTAGTCTCTACCCAATTGTCCTGAATCCCCAAGAAAGTTCTCCTCCATCTCTCCAAATACAAAAGGAAGTTTTGGGGAAAACAGCAAAAGCAGCCCCAAAAAATCTGAATCAGTAGAGAAGAAAAAGTAACTTTGAAAGTTTGCCTTTAAATCTGTGTTCCTTTAAGAGTTTAGGGCCCCAAGGCAATGACCGTTCTTTATTCCTAATTTACTTAAAAACCCAGCACCTACCCAGGTGTGTGTCTCATTGCTTTAAGATCCTGCCCTGAGAATGAACTTCTCCAGGACTGGAATAAACTTCCCTCTTCTATGAGATCATGTCTCCTTCTCATGGAGTATCTTTGTTCCAAGCTCCTGGAATCTCTAAATGTGTGCTTTCTCGATTTTGCAAATGGGAAGACCCTAGAGAAAGGAAAAGAAGAGAAGGGGATGAAGATAAAAAATGTGGCCAACCACAAGTCCCGCCTGCTGCTGTCAGAAGTTGGCCAGAGGCGCATCTCCAAAGAAAGCACACCCTTGCCAGACACAGGCCCAAAACCATCTGTAAGGGAATCACCAGGGCCTAGCTAGATCCACCTGACTTCAGGCTAAAACCTGGTCAAAGAAGATGGACCTCACTGTTGGAACCCTGCAGGGTTTCATTTGCAGGGTTTCCAAATGAACTGCTCTAAGTCAAACCTCCCAAGCAGACCCACAGACTCATCTTCGTTCCCCATGCCTCTGGCTGCCCTGATCTCAGCTGGCTGCAGCCCTCACTGCTCTGTCAAGAGGCACCCCCGGCACTAACGCTGGCTTTGTTCCCCAATGCAATGTTCTTGGAGCCCATGGACACATCATAGAGAATAAAGATGCCTCTGAAACTGGATAATAATATGCTGAAAGCTGGCAGTGCCTCCCAGCAACAAGGAAGTCACCATTTCACCATGAGGACTACCGGCTCCTGGACTTGGTGGGTAGCCATGGGCTATCCCATGGGTAGCCATGGGCTATCCCAGGGTTCAGGACCTACTACTCTTTCCTCCCAGTTTGTTTCCAAACTTCTGTGCTTCTCCATAAACTAACTTTTCCATTCAAATGCCCCTGTGTGTTCAACATTCTTCCAAGTCTGGGCTTTGGTCACTACTGACTAGCGATACACGCCCAAGCAAGCCTTTGCCTCTCTAGATCTCAGTGTCTTTACCTGTTGGGTGAAGATACTGGACCAGATCATCTCTGAGTCCACAAAACAGCCATGGGCTGCAAACACCTGCTCTTCTCTGTGTCTGCAGGGATGTCCTCTAGTTTAATTTGTGCTGAATTTTGTAGAGCCACCAGTGAACTCCATGTGAGGTTGGTAATTGGTCAAGATGGAAATAAAGAGCACTCTTAGGAAGAAGGCACACACCTTTCAGGTAATGGCTAATTAGTTGGAGGGATTTAGCTGCTCACCAACCTATCTGATATAAATGACCTCCATGGAACCATTCACTGCTCTTTACACATACACAATCCAAACAAACCCAACCAAGTTGGCGCTGGGGTCTCCACTTCCTAGAGAAGACAGTTGCAGGTGGATGAAGGAATTTGGACTTATACTCCACACTCTTTAGGTTTTATACATGTTTATCTGCTTTTGTAACAGGGTGGTCCCAAGGAAAAAGGGAAGTTCCAGGTTCCCTGCCCCACCCAGAAGGAGGGTGGAGCTGAGCAGAGAAAAAGGAGAAGAGAGAAGAGAAGGAAGCTTGAGGGAGAGCCAGAAAGAGACCTGAGGAAGCCACATGGAGCAGCAAGTATGTGATGAAGAAACTGTGCTTGTTTCCTGACCCTGGACTGGTTAAGGCAGATGTGGGTGAGATACCTGTAGGGAGGTGACTATGGCAGTGTTTATATTGATTTTGATTTTGCTCTTTTCCTCCCAGATTTGTCTGGCCGTTTCTGACCCTTTTCCATGGGTCCCGGCCAGAAGGTGCTTTAGTCTTGTGGCAGGCTTTCAGGCCTTGCTTTGGGCTAATCCCTTTTGGGTTGACTTTTGCCCAGACAAGCCCCGGAGGGAAAGAGCAACATCAAAATCAACATAAACACTGCCATAGTCACCTTCCTACAGGTATCTCACCCACATCTGCCTTAACCAGTCCAGGGTCAGGAAACAAGCACGGTTTCTTCATCACATGCTTGCTGCTCCATGTGGCTTCCTCAGGTCTCCTTCTGGCTCTCCATCCAGCTTCCTTCTCTTCTCTCTTCTCCTTTTTCTCTGCTCAGCTCCATCCTCCTTCTGGGTGGGGCAGGGAACCTGGAACTTTCCTTTTTCCTAGGGACCACCCTGTTACAATCCATGTTACACCTTCATGCACTACTGTTTTGGAGACCCACACAAGGTCAGACCAACGTGGTTAGGACATAGCCATTCTCATTTTTAGTTTGACCTATTATTGTTTGGACATCATCTTTTCCTATTTGCATAGCAAAATCTGCTCTTGTTTCTGGTATAAAACTTGCATTGTTTCATTAGTTTTCATCGACATATTTCTCTCAGTGCAAGTGCTTAATAAGTAGAAAGAAATTCCATTACAAGGTCAATGAAAAAATTAACACCTATGAGATTTCCCAGACTTTACTAGGTGTTATGCTTCAAGGGGAAAATTGAGTCATGGCATAGCTGAGTATATGCAACGATGAATAGGTCTGACTGTTCTCTTGAAAGTTCTGTGATTCTCCAAGTGCCTCAAAAGAGACTCCCAGTGCCCAGACACTGTCACTTTTCTCCTCGACCACCCAGGAGTGGCTGTGTGCCATGCCAACCCCATCATCCTACAGCTTATTATGGCAGACATTGCAACCCATTCTCCCTGGCCAGCCCTTCTATCAACCTGTCCTTGAATTTCTTAGACAGCCCATAAATGAGACCTGCATGATTGCTATTCAGTTGGCATAAAGTTGAGATATTCTCCACGTACCTTCACTTTATTTTCTATGACATTTTTTAAAGTTAAAAAGAAATACAGAAAAGTACAAAGAAAAAAATCTAATAATCATCCATTTTCCACCTAGCCAAAATTAACTACTCTGATACTGTCATGTTGATTTCCACTCACTTTTTTTTTGTTTTGTTTTGTTTTAGTTATTGAGGTAACATTGGCTTACAGCACTGTAGATGATTAAGTAGAATAGGGCTACACCTCCGGTGTACATCACCACACTACACCCACCACCAAGGCACCCTTATCTCTTTATCATAGACCAGGAGCCACTTGCCTCTTCATTCCCTTTTTATGCCTTTGCTCTCTTTAGCTTCATTTCTGAAATGTTTTTCTAAGCTTTGTTTTAATTTAGTTTTTTCACCTCCTTGTTTTGTTTTTCTATATTCCACATGAGTAGAATCATCTAGATTTGTCCTTTGCCATCTGGATTACTTCACTGTTAGTATAATCCCCCTCCAGTTTCATCATGTTGTCACAAATGGCAAGAGTTTATCTGATTGAGAGTTGAATCAGAGTCCATTGTGCTGATATACCACAGCTGATTAATTTACTCATCTGTTCTTGGATACTTGGGTTTTTTCCCCATAACTTGGCTATTGTAAATAATGCTCCAATTAGCACTCTTCTCTTTGCTTTTCTGTTGAATTACTCAGTTTGCTAAAAATGGTATAGGCCTATTATAAATATGTAAAGAATGTAGAAAATCACAAAGCAAGTTGAAAAATAAAAGTAAATCTCTCACAGCCTGTAATAGCTGTTCATATTAAATTATAATGATCACACATCTTTCTATGTAGAAAGAAGAAAAATAAAGAGGTGGAGGGGATAATCATTTATTAAGATGAACTTATTTTTATATATGCATTTTCCATTAAAATGAGTTCATTTCAAATTTACTTTGATTTTATGAAACAAAAGAAACTACAGTGAAATTGAAGGAACAGTTGAACAACATGCACTTCTTTACTTTTTAAAAGGATATCTTTTTTTTAAAGATTTATTTATTTATTCATACAGAACTGGGGTACAGGCCAGAGATGCGGAGGGTGAGAGCATTCACTAGAGACAGAGT